>NC_135235.1:128023808-128333107 GCF_051348905.1 Ranitomeya variabilis | reverse complement strand
CATAGGTCCTTGTTGCGGCGGTACATTGTGCCTGTAGTTCCTTCTGCTGAGCCTCCTGCTCCGGTGTTGGTTGAGGGCGAGTTGGAGTACGTGGTGGAGAAGATCTTGGATTCTCGCCTCTCCAGGCGGAGGCTTCAGTACCTGGTCAAGTGGAAGGGCTATGGTCAGGAGGATAATTCCTGGGTGGTCGCCTCTGATGTTCATGCGGCCGATTTAGTTCGTGCCTTTCATGCCGCTCATCCTGATCGCCCTGGTGGTCGTGGTGAGGGTTCGGTGACCCCTCACTAAGGGGGGGGGTACTGTTGTGAATTTGCTTTTTGCTCCCTCTAGTGGTTACTAGTTTTTTGACTCTGGTTTTTCTGTCATTCCTTTTATCCGCACCTGGGTCGTTAGTTAGGGGTGTTGCTATATAAGCTCCCTGGACCTTCAGTTCTATGCCTGGCAACGTAGTTATCAGAGCTAGTCTGCTGTGCTCTTGTCTACTGATCCTGGTTCCAGTTATATCAGCTAAGTCTGCCTTTTGCTTTTTGCTATTTGTTTTGGTTTTGTATTTTTGTCCAGCTTGTTCCAAATCTATATCCTGACCTTTGCTGGAAGCTCTAGGGGAGCTGGTGTTCTCCCCCCGGACCGTTAGACGGTTCGGGGGTTCTTGAATTTCCAGTGTGGATTTTGATAGGGTTTTTGTTGACCATATAAGTTACCTTTCTTTATTCTGCTATTAGTAAGCGGGCCTCTCTGTGCTAAACCTGGTTCATTTCTGTGTTTGTCATTTCCTCTTACCTCACCGTCATTATTTGTGGGGGGCTTCTATCCAGCTTTGGGGTCCCCTTCTCTGGAGGCAAGAAAGGTCTTTGTTTTCCTCTACTAGGGGTAGCTAGATTCTCCGGCTGGCGCGTGTCATCTAGAATCAACGTAGGAATGATCCCCGGCTACTTCTAGTGTTGGCGTTAGGAGTAGATATATGGTCAACCCAGTTACCACTGCCCTATGAGCTGGATTTTTGTATTCTGCAGACTTCCTCGTTCCTCTGAGACCCTCGCCATTGGGGTCATAACACACTCCCATCATAGTTTTTATGCCCTAATGTGTTGCATTCATCATATTACAAAGCGCTGCATGCTTACAATTGCTCATTTTGCTTTTCTCCCCAGCAACATTTTTCTATTTTCTTTGCTTTATGAAGAAACAGGAAGTATCTTGTTCCTGGCATTTATCACCCCTCTCTTCAACTTGTGACTAAGCTGCTCCCTCCTGCCAAGGACTTTTGCGGTGACTCATGACTCACACACAGGTTAAATAGACTTTCTGTTTCTACTTAGAGCTTAGAAGGATTCAACTAGTTAGCGTTGTCATAGACCTAATGGAAATCAGAAGAATTAACTGAGTAGAAAGGTAAAATGAGCAATTGTAAGTACACAGTGCAACACTGACGAGGGTAAGAATGTTTTGAACTTTTGACTTTGAGGCTCCATATCTTACCATCGTCTACTGCTTCAAACAAGAGACTACCAACATTTTATAGATAATCATCTTGGCTATCTGATACATAAATTTGACTTGCAACTATTTTGCATAGGATTAGTTATGCAGATTCTTGTCATGTCACTGCATTGTTACTGTTTTGCTCCTAAAATCTAAATTTCAATTTTTATTATTTTTATTCAGAATCAAGCATGTCTCAACCGAAATTTGACCCCAGGTCCCTTAAACACGTTCCCCAAATTGGTGCATACTGGTCGACTCACTTGGGTATGTATAAAGCTTTTTCTTCAACTCTACCCACAAGTGTTTGATTGGATAGAGGTTTGGGGACTGTGGGGCCAATCCAGCACCTCTACTTCATTGTCATTGAACTATTTATTTGCAAATCTAGATATATGCTTCAGGTCATTGTCCTGCTGCGACACTATGTCATCCTTTTCATATCCATAGTACTTGAGTGTATAAAGTAACTCATCTTGTAGGATACTTACATATAGCTCAGCATTGAGACCATTATTGATTATGGTCAAGTATCCAACACATTTTGTTGTAAAAACAACCCCATATCATCAGGCTTCCTCCACCGATTTTAACATTCCTCCAATTTCCCAATTCGTTAGCCCCATTTTCCATTTACACCCATTAGAGCCTAGTTTATTGGCTTTTGTCTCAACGCTCCAAATCACCCAATTCCAATCATCTACTGTTCACTTTTCAAACTCAAGTTTACACTTCTTATGACAGTATTGAAGTTGAACAAATAAAGTAGCACTCTGTAGCGCTATAGCATGCAATAATGAAATATGAATGCAGCGCCCCCACTGCCGCAGGGCCGAGGGGTACCCGGTACCGGGCCTCTGGGTCTCTGCTCTGGGGTTGTCACGGTGGCTAGACCCGGTCCGTGACCCTGCTGAGGGGCGCCCAATGAAAGGTGTGGATGGTGGTGGTAGTGCGGTGCAGTGCTGGTCACAGTAAATTACGAGGACACCAGGTTGCAGTCTCTTTACCTCTTTACTGAAGGCTTCAGGATCCTCAGTCCGGATTACGGTTAACCAGGCTGCTCAAGTCCGGCCGGTCCGATGGCACCTCCAGAGTTCCCTTTGCAGGTGGAAATCTGTGCCTACCTTCTAGCGCTTGTGTGTTGCGGTCCTCCCCTGCTGTGCTCACGGGATAGTCCCCACAACTGTTGTGTCTGTTTCTCGTGTTCCCTCACAACTGGATTCTGATGTTCTTCTTCGTCCCCCAGATGATATGGCTAGGACGCACCCGTATGACGAGTAGGCTCGGAGCTCTTCCTGGACCCTAGTGTCGCCCTTCTCCTAGTGTGCCCCCCATGTCTTCATAGGTGATTGGTGTGAGACAGCCCGCCTATAGCTGACTGTCCTGCTGTAGGTTTGAAGTATTGCTTGGAGCCTGATACTTCCTCGGCGTTCCGGCCACCGGCTACGCGCCTCAGTAGGATGTTGCCTCGATCTTACAGCACGACTCCCACTGGTATTTCTCCTTGTTGCGTTGATCTCGTTTCTCACTCAGCACAATATACCTCACTTCTTGTCCTTTCTTAGGGTACCGCCGCTATATCGTGCAGGCGCGGTCCCGTAACGTTCTCTCTGTTCGCTAGGCCTCTGTCAGGATCCCACCCCTGACAGGGACCCCTCTGAATCTTCCCCTACAACACCCTCTGCCACAAGGTGTTGCCTGGTTCCAACCCCGTCAGCTTTCTGATCTCACTTCCTATCCAACCCCCAGTTTTACCAGACTGTGAGGAGTGGCCTAATGCATAGTGCCCTTAGCTCCCCCTGGAGGCCAGACTGTGAAATGTATTGGTGTCTGTGATACCTGGTCAGATGAACTCCTTCAGTGCCATCAGACATACCATAGCCCCCCTTAGTGGCGGAGCAACAGTACTGCAACGACTAGGACTCTGGGGCGCTGCACTTCCCCCCGGTTAAATCCAGTACTCCTGGACTGGGAAGAAAACAACAATACATGTCAGCAAAAACACATACAATTTTTGAAATGCAATAACAAGTAAACTTTAACAGAGCTTCCCTTTATGGGAGGTGAAGACACTTGAACGTTACAAACATGGTTAAATATTTAAGTAACATACTATAAATAACTTCTTTTACCCAACCGGGTATTCTACTAAGTGCAAATTGTTGAACAATAATTTAACTTTGCCTTTAAGGACGTACTCGCTGAATCCACTAAAGACCTTCTTATAAAACATTATAAGGCTAATCAACTTTTCTGCATTCTCCTTCTTTACATCTGCAGGACCGCCTGTCCTATCTGCTCCAGGCCTACTGCCTCTCCTTTCTGTTACAGGACCGCCCCTTTCTGCCCGGGCCTACTGCCTTTCTACTACTATACACGGTATAGAACTTATCATCCATCTTTCAGTTCAGGATTACTGAGCCATCTCTGTATGGCTCCTAGGAGGACTCACTGACTAACCCCGTACGGGTTCACTTTCTGTCCTCATTCTTCTATCAACATCATTAAACATTTCTCACAATCAACTAGTTAGCTACATTTAACTTCTTCTTTCAAGACATTATTGCCATTTAACCATCTTAAGGCAACATTGTTCATAAGTGCAATATGTGAACATTCCCTTTAAGAGGGGACCAAGTCTCTATGAGGTAGTGCAACTTCTCAAGCTGCAAGTCTGTTCGCAGTAAGGAGTCCGGTGCTGGTTCCAAGACCAGTGTCTTCGCAAAGAGTCCTTTCTTTTATAAAACCAGTAGAGGGCACCTTTAAGAAGGTGCAAATTATTTACAAGGAGTTTGTAATCATGCAGTGTTCATGATCCAGCAGTTCTTTTCCAAATAGGGGGTTAAAAGGAGCAGAAAGGGAAAACAGAAACAGAAATAAAAAGCAATAGGGATCCTGGGTAAACTAAGGGATCCCTTTAAGAGTTAACCCTAGTTGGGTTTAAAGCAGCAAAAAGCAGGGAAACAAGCAGTTAACTATTTACATATCCATGGCATCGAGGTTTACTCTCGCTCTGGCGGCCGTAGCTCTGCATAGACCTCGCTCGGCAAGCTGATCAGCGAGATCGGGGCCTTTAAGAAGTGCTCCATACCCATGGCCCGATCCCAGGGTGTAAGGCGCCGGAGTCTATAGGTCCCAGGGAGAGTGGGTGCCGCGACGGGGCCTATCAGCAGGTCCTCTGCTGGTGGGGCAGGGTCGTTCTTCATACCTGCTTCAGATGCGGTCCCTCCGGTGCCGATCTGCTCCGTCTCCGCTGGGGTCTGGAACGCTAGTTGCAGGGCCTTGCGCTGCGGCGCTGTCCTCTCCGTTTGCAGCACCTCGCTTTCCGGTAGGGCCTCGCTTTCTGGCTTCGGAGCGCTGGAACTTCTTTCTTGCTCCGGACCAGATGAGGCTGCCGACAGATGTCTGGTGAGGCTCCCGATGTTGGTCCTCTTCCACCCGGCCTCAGTGCTCAGCTGCGTCTGCAGGAGATGGTGGATCAGCTCGTCCGCTCCGGTCTGCAGGAGGTCACCGTCAACTGTGGAGGTCTGGCTGCGGTGCCTCTCCTGGTAGCTGGGGGAGTCCTCGGCTCCGACCCCACGCTCCGGCTCCTGGCGGCTGGCCATGGCGTCCTCCATGTCGCTGACTTCTTCTTCCTGGTCCTTTTCCCGCTCTCTCCTTCGTGGGCGGTTTCGCTTTCTTTGCCTCCGCCCTCCATTAAGGATTAGGAGGCGGATCTCGGCTGCTGACGGACACAACCTCAAGGGACAGAAATACTTAGACTGGGCGGCCATTGTCTTTCGCGCTCTTCAGCTTGTTTACGCCCACTTCACGCCCCTCTTCTTCTCCTGCGCTCTCCTTAGCGCTGTAATGGCGGCGGCTTTGGCGGGAACTTTTGGCGGCAAGTGGCAATGCACAGTCTTTGCAATAAGTCACAGTCCAAGTATAAGAAATCACAGTTCCAAGGCACACATGACCTGATTCTTCAGGCTTAAGTAGATCCTGTTCGTGACGCCAAGTTTGCAGCGCCCCCACTGCCGCAGGGCCGAGGGGTACCCGGTACCGGGCCTCTGGGTCTCTGCTCTGGGGTTGTCACGGTGGCTAGACCCGGTCCGTGACCCTGCTGAGGGGCGCCCAATGAAAGGTGTGGATGGTGGTGGTAGTGCGGTGCAGTGCTGGTCACAGTAAATAACGGGGACACCAGGTTGCAGTCTCTTTACCTCTTTACTGAAGGCTTCAGGATCCTCAGTCCGGATTACGGTTAACCAGGCTGCGCAAGTCCGGCCGGTCCGATGGCACCTCCAGAGTTCCCTTTGCAGGTGGAAATCTGTGCCTACCTTCTAGCGCTTGTGTGTTGCGGTCCTCCCCTGCTGTGCTCACAGGATAGTCCCCACAACTGTTGCGTCTGTTTCTCGTGTTCCCTCACAACTGGATTCTGATGTTCTTCTTCGTCCCCCAGATGATATGGCTAGGACGCACCCGAATGACGAGTAGGCTCGGAGCTCTTCCTGGACCCTAGTGTCGCCCTTCTCCTAGTGTGCCCCCATGTCTTCATAGGTGATTGGTGTGAGACAGCCCGCCTATAGCTGACTGTCCTGCTGTAGGTTTGAAGTATTGCTTGGAGCCTGATACTTCCTCGGCGTTCCGGCCACCGGCTACGCGCCTCAGTAGGATGTTGCCTCGATCTTACAGCACGACTCCCACTGGTATTTCTCCTTGTTGCGTTGATCTCGTTTCTCACTCAGCACAATATACCTCACTTCTTGTCCTTTCTTAGGGTACCGCCGCTATATCGTGCAGGCGCGGTCCCGTAACGTTCTCTCTGTTCGCTAGGCCTCTGTCAGGATCCCACCCCTGACAGGGACCCCTCTGAATCTTCCCCTACAACACCCTCTGCCACAAGGTGTTGCCTGGTTCCAACCCCGTCAGCTTTCTGATCTCACTTCCTATCCAACCCCCAGTTTTACCAGACTGTGAGGAGTGGCCTAATGCATAGTGCCCTTAGCTCCCTCTGGAGGCCGGACTGTGAAATGTATTGGTGTCTGTGATACCTGGTCAGATGAACTCCTTCAGTGCCATCAGACGTACCATAGCCCCCCTTAGTGGCGGAGCAACAGTACTGCAACGACCAGGACTCTGGGGCGCTGCATGAACATTAAATAGCATTGCTGCACTCGAAACTATGAAAAATTGAGAATACTTAGCGCATAAATTGGCCAATTCATGTGTGCCCAGCAGCCACGATAAGGCGACTCTCATTGCTTCGACCTGCGTAATGTGAATCATCTCCTAAAGTCTACATCTCTATGGGAAGGTAGGATCCTGCTGTAATTAAAAATGCTTGAGGCGGGTAGTATGCTACCAGAACCCTTATTAACGTTGCCAAATTTACTGAGCCTCGGCTCCATTGTAACTATCGATGTGTTTCGTTTTCTCTTTGTTTCTCTTTCTTTCTACTCTGCGCTTTTCCCCTTTCTTCTCCTACTTAAATGCTTCTTACCTTTGCGGGTGCCTCCCTCGGGTGGATTGTTGAAAATTTGTCGCATTGTGAAATATTCAGACCATGGGTAAAATAAAGTTTTGCTCCTTTAATGTAAAGGGGCTAAATATTCCTGAAAAAAGAAGGCAGGTTCTATACACAAGTCACAAACAGCAAGTTTCGGTTTTAATGCTTCAGGAGACCCATTTTAAAACTGGAGTTATCCCATTATGTGTCTCAAAATATTACCCCAAATGGTACCACAGCTCCAATCCATATGCCAAATCTAAAGGGGTTTCGATAGCTTTCCATAAAAATTTATTGCCTGAAGTGCTGAGTTCCCTAATAGACCCAGACGGTAGATATGTGTTCCTAAAAATTTCCTGTGATGCACGCCAGTTGGACTTAGCTAATGTTTACTTTCCGAATCAAGGTCAGCAGAGCTTCGGGGCGGAGTGTGGGAGACGCCTTGAGGAATTCGCTGGCTCCTCTCCTGTGATACTGGGGGGTGATTTCAACATCCCCATGAACCCAGCAATAGACGTCTCCTCGGGTAAGACTTCTTACTCATCTTCTTCTATTAGTCGGATACGGAAACAAATGCGTGGTATGAGACTAGTGGACGTATGGAGGGTTCTCCACCCTGGCACAAGGGATTACAGCTTTTTTTCACAAGTACACAACACATATAGTAGAATAGACTATTTTTTTATCTCACATATCTTATTAGATCTTCCGGTGGAAGCGGAGGTTGGCTCGATTCTGTGGTCGGATCATGCTCCGATATATTTCTCAATTCTACTACATTCCAACACAAAACCGGGATTCTCATGGCGTCTAAACGAGAATTTACTTCAAGATACATTATGCAAAACCGATGTAGTGAAAACGATTTTCAACTTTGTAATAGATCACGAGGGGGATTCCACATCTCCTCCTGTGAAATGGGAGGCTCTAAAAAGCGTAATACGGGGCGTTCTTATTTCACATGGTGTGCGCCTGAAGAGGGAGAGGGTTGCGGAAATAATTAAACTATCAGACCAAATTCATAACTTAGAAACGCAACATAAAAGAGACCTTAATGATGTTACGTTTGCACACCTATCTACAACAAGGCAAAAGTTGCTCGCCTTATTGGATCAAAAATCACGATATCTAAGGGAAAGACTCAGAAACCGCTTTTACCAATTTGGAAATAAAAGCGGCAAGATTTTGGCTAAATATATTAACCCACGTGGTCCAAGCACATTTATTCCCTTTATTAATAATAGGAGAGGGGAGAAGGTGCACAATACCAGGGACATTCTTTCGGGCTTCAGTGACTATTATAAAGATCTATACAACATAGCTGGACACTACAAAGATATGTCTACATCTTCACTCCATAACAAAATCAACACATATCTACAACAGAACAATATACCCCTCATATCGGAAGATAAGGTACTGGATCTAGAAAGGGAATTTACATTGGAGGAGGTGTCGGAAACTATTAAAGACCTGAAGCAGGGGAAAAGTCCAGGACCAGATGGATATTCAGCTGGTTTTTATAAGTTATTCTCCACATCATTGAGCCCAATCTTTCTTGCGATGTGCAATTCTATTTCCTCCGGTGGTTCCTTTCCTCCTCAGGCTTTAGCCGCCCACATCACGGTCTTACCAAAACCGGATAAGGATCCCTCATTGTGTAACAACTACCGCCCAATATCCCTGATAAATTTAGACGTTAAAATTTATGCAAAAATGATTGCAAATAGATTGAGTCCTCTCCTTCCGGGCGTGATAAATCAGGATCAGGTGGGCTTTGTTCCGGATAGGGAGGCTCGGGATAACACCATATGGAGCATCTCATTGATAGACCGGGCGGGGCGGGGGGGGGGAGATCCTATGTGCATCCTGTCGATTGATGCTGAAAAAGCCTTCGACAGGGTGCACTGGGAGTTTTTATTTCAGGCCTTGAGAGGGATTGGTTTGGGAGAAAATATGCTACATAGAATTAAGGCCCTGTATGCCTCCCCTAGCGCTCAGGTAAAGGTAAACGGCGCCCTTTCGGATGCGTTTGTAATCAGGAATGGCACGAGGCAGGGGTGCCCACTTTCCCCTCTCTTATACATCTTGTGGATGGAATATCTGGCCACCGCCATACGCAATAATCCCTCTATCAGGGGAGTTAAACTAAGATCGGAAGAGCATAAACTGGCACTTTTTGCCGACGACATTCTTTTATATATTACTTCCCCTATAACTAGTATACCAAATATTATATCAGAATTACAAAAGTTTGGACTTCTAAGCAATTTTAAAATTAATCCCCAGAAATCTGTGATTTTAAATATATCATTACCATTACCCGAGGTGGACCAGTTACGCGCCTCCTTCCCCTTTGGGTGGCGTTTTGACTCGCTTACGTATCTAGGGGTCAAAATAACAGCCAAAATCTCTGGATTATATGACACAAATTTTAAAACGGTGTTGCAAAAAGCGGAATTGGACCTGGAGAGGTGGCACAAACTTCAATTGTCCTGGTTTGGTAGAGTTAATGTAATTAAGATGGACTTATTGCCACGTCTTTTATATTATTTCCAGACAATCCCATTATATCTTCCTGCTTCCTTCTTCTCGCGTCTCAAGAAGGCGGTCACTCGATTCGTTTGGTCCCATACCAGATCACGAATATTATACTTTGTTTTAAGCAGATCCAAGAAAACGGGGGTATTGGTCTACCGGATTTCCTAGTCTATAGTCGCGCCTCAATCGGAAATTGTATTTTAGATTTATACCATAGCAGAAATAATAAGAAGTGGGTTGAACTAGAGGGTGATCTTATTGGAGGTGATCCCCAGACAATACTATGGAACGCGGGAGGAGGGGGGGGTCTAGCCTTCCCTTCATGACTAGAAACATGATCTTGTTTATCCGGCAGAGTGGCAGGAACATAAAAACTTCAACATCCCCAGAATCACTAACACCAATATATGACAATCCTCACTTTCCTGCAGGATTTCATAGGGAGACATACTTGAATAAGGATAGAGCTTCAAGACCCATCATATATGACTTCATAAATCAGACTGGTATTAAGCCCCTACATGAAATATACCAGGGGGAAGAACCTCCTGTTGGCTCTTGGTTTTTCTATGTACAGTTAAAAAGTTTCATAAACACGACATTTAAACATAACAAATTCGCGGGAGCTCTAACCCCTTTTGAAAAAATATGTCTTGCTGGGGAGCCCCCGGTCCGCGAGGTTTCTCTGCTATACAACCTTTTTTCAGGAGGGTCAAACCCCAACACACAATTTTCCAATATTTTTTTCAAAATGGGAGAGCGACTTGGGGATATCCTTGACTCAAGAGGAGAGGGACAAGATTCTATTATTTACTTCCAGGGCTTCGCTGTCTTCTGTGTCACAGTAGAGGAGCTACAAGATTTTGTCGAGGTGGTATAGATGCCCTTGCCAGATACATGCTATGTTCCCGGCGATTCCAGATACTTGTTGGAGATGCACAACAGAAAAGGGGACATACGTCCATATCTGGTGGGAATGCCCACCTATAAAGAAACTGTGGATGTCAAGTCTTTGATCTTTATAATAAATTATCTATTCGCAAAATACAGCCCACAGTAGAATTAGCCCTTTTGTCTCTGTGTGACATGTCGATCTCTGGGTTTAAGAGGAGTCTTCTCAGACATTTTCTCACGGCAGTTAGGAATTTGATCCCCCGATATTGGAAACAGGACCGTTACCCCTCATGTTCCGAATTTGCTGCGGAACTTAATGATATATATAGAATGGAACAACTGATAAACCAGTCCACTGGAGATCCCGAAAAATTTTATAACGTTTGGGCTCCCTGGATTGTATTCAGAGAGACCCCAGAGCTGAACTCGTGGTTATCCAGATCCTAACCTACATTTGAAACCGCTCCGGATGCCTTCGCAATGTGGATACTGGCCCTCTATTTTAACCTGCTACCATGGCTTGAAATCAATACTAACAATGCATTAGCTTCTCCACTGCTACATGGGGATTGGGGCCCGCCCGAGGGGGGGCCGCATTTCCCATACTTATTGTACCCTTATGCTCTTACCCGCATTCCCTTCTTTCTCCCCTCTTTTTTCTTTTCAACTTTCCTCCTTTCTAATTACCTTTTCGCTTTAGTGATGTTCTCTATTAAAATAAGTGACTTAGTATTGTGAGTTATGAATAGTTTTTCTATTACTTACTTGTTACAATAACAAAAGTTATTATTACTACACCGAAAGTGATAACATTGGCACTGGCCAATAATTCTCGGATACCGCTGGGACATTACCTCCACGATAGTATTATGGGATGTATCCTATTGTTTTCACCAACTGTGTTTCAGCGTTATTCCATCTTTGTATTGTTTATTTGCTTCAATAAACTTGATTTATACAAAAATGCTTGAGGCAGAGAGGCGGAGTGCTAATGTATGCAAATATCAGACTGACCATCACTTCCAAGCAGAAATCAGGTGTGAACAGGTGCTTACTAAGAGTAGCCATCTCCATATACAACTAAACAAATAAAGTAGCACTCTGCAGCGCTATAGCATGCAAACATGAAATATGAAAACTGAATTGCATTCCTACACTAGAAAATATGGATGATGGCTGCCGAGTACACATGAATTGGCCAAGTATTCTCAATTTTTCATATTTTCTAGTGCAGTAATGCAATTCAATTTTCATGTTTCATGTTTCCATGCAATAGCGCTACAGAGTGCTACCTTATTTGTATATGGAGATGGCAACTCTTAGTAAGCACCTATTCACACCTGATTTCTGTTTGGAAGTGATGGTCAGTATTGATGGTCAGTATTGAAGTTGAGGCTTCTTCACCTTTTTTCGGTCCACCATTCCAGGCTTGTGTAATGTTTGTCGCATGCTGCTTGCATGGACATATCTGTGATCTCATTATTGCGAAGCATACGAGCCACCACCACTGCCGTGTTTGTTGCACCAGAACTGATAGACCTTGTGATGAGCTGACTTGTTGACTCCAATATTTTGCCTGTACGTCCACTTCTTGGCTTTGGAATGGCTGGACGGATATCATTTTGTATTCTTCCAACTGTCATGGTGCTCACCTTATGCAGTTTGACAATTTTCTTGGCCAAGAGACCGCTATCGATGAGCTGGATGATGCTGTTTCTCTTTTTTTGTGAATTCTTCTTCATGACTGCTCCTCGATTCGTACCAGTGACCTTATGCTTGGGAATCAACCTAATAACACATTGAGCTATCAGGGAATGTGACAACAGGTTGTGTAATTTGTAGAATACAGGAAGAAAAATATTTTTCCACAACTAAGAGCAAAACAGTAACAGTGCAGCGACATGACAAGAACCTGCAAAACTAATCACATGCAAAGTAGTTGCAAATGAAATTTACGTACAGTACAGACCAAAAGTTTGGACACACCTTCTCATTTAAAGATTTTTCTGTATTTTCATGACTATGAAAATTGTACATTCACACTGAAGGCATCAAAACTATGAATTAACACATGTGGAATTATATGCTTAACAAAAAAGTGTGAAACAACTGAAATTATGTCTTATATTCTAGGTTCTTCAAAGTAGCCACCTTTTGCTTTGATGACTGTTTTGCACACTTTTGGCATTCTCTTGATGAGCTTCAAGAGGTAGTCACTGGGAATGGTCTAAATGGGGTTGGGGCCATCAGTTGTGTTGTGCAGAAGTCTGGTGGATACACAGCTGATAGTCCTACTGAACAGACTGTTAGAATTTGTATTATGGCAAGAAAAAAGCAGCTAACTAAAGAAAAACGAGTGGCCATCATTTCTTTAGGAAATGAAGGTCAGTCAGTCTGAAAAATTGTGAAAATTTTGAAAATGTCCCCAAGTGCAGTGGCAATAGCCATCAAGCGCAACAAAGAAACTGGCTCACATGAGGACTGCCCCAGGAAAGGAAGACCAAGAGTCACCTCTGCTTCTGAAGATAAGTTTATCCGAGTCACCAGCCTCAGAAATCGCAGGTTAACAGCAGCTCAGATTAGACACCAGGTCAATGCCACACAGAGTTCTAGCAGCAGACACATCTCTACAACAACTGTTAAGAGGAGACTTTGTGCAGCAGGCCTTCATGGCAAAATAGCTGCTAGGAAACCACTACTAAGAACAGGCAACAAGCAGAAGAGACTTGTTTGGGCTAAAGAACACAAGGAATGGACATTAGACCAGTGGAAATCTGTGCTTTGGTCTGATGAGTCCAAATTTGAGATCTTTGGTTCCAACCACCGTGTCTTTCTGTGACGCAGAAAAGGTAAACGGATGGACTCTACATGCCTGGTTCCCACCGTGAAGCATGGAGGAGGAGGTGTGATGGTGTGGGAGTGCTTTGCTGGTGACACTGTTGGGGATTTACTCAAAATTGAAGGCATACTGAACCAGCATGGCTACCACAGCATCTTGCAGCGGCATGCTATTCCATCCGGTTTGCGTTTAGCTGGACCATCATTTATTTTTCAACAGGGCAATGACCCTAAATACACCTCCAGGCTGTGTAAGGGCTATTTGACCAAGAAGGAGAGTGATGGGGTGCTACGCCACATGACCTGGCCTCCACAGTCACCAGACCTGAACCCAATCGAGATGGTTTGGGGTGAGCTGGACCACAGAGTGAAGGCAAAAGGGCCAACAAATGTAGAATGACAAGAACGCTGAAAAAAAAACGCTGCAAAAACCAAGCAAACATGCTTCTTTGCAAGTTTCTTACTGCCAAGAGAGCAGGTTTTGCTTCAGAAAAAAAAATGCAGCAAAAACGCAACGTGTGAACTTAGCCTGATTGTCTATAAAATGATGGTAGCCTCACATTTGAAGCTGTAGTGTATGGTGAGATATGGAGCGTGAAAGTCAAAAACATTTTTACCCTTTTGCTCATTAGTGTATATAATATGATAATTGCAATATATTAAGAGGATAAAAGGTTTGATGGGAGAGTGTGTTAGGGGTCGAGTTCCCGCTTCTGCACAGGGGGAATCTCGGGCCGTTTCTGCTGCGGTCTCCCATTCTTCTTCTGCCGCAGTGGAGCCTGCTCAGCGGAGACGTCGGTCCCAGCGTCTGGCTCAGTCTCACTCCGTGCTTAGGGTTGATGGTGCTTTTCCAGCTTCTACCTTTAACCCCTTAAGCCCCGAGGGTGGTTTGCACGTTAATGACCGGGCCAATTTTTACAATTCTGACCACTGTCCCTTTATGAGGTTATAACTCTGGAACGCTTTAACGGATCTTGGCGATTCTGACATTGTTTTCTCATGACATATTCTACTTCATGATAGTGGTAAAATTTATTCGATATAACTTGCGTTTATTTGTAAAAAAAATGGAAATTTGGCAAAAATTTTGAAAATTTTGCAATTTTCCAACTTTGAATTTTTATGCCCTTAAATCACAGAGATATGTCACACAAAATACTTAAAAAGTAACATTTCCCACATGTCTACTTTACATCAGCACAATTTTGGAACCAAAATTTTTTTTTCTTAGGGAGTTATAAGGGTTAAAAGTTGACCAGAAATTTCTCATTTTTACAACACCATTTTTTTTTAGGGACCACATCTCATTTGAAGTCATTTTGAGGGGTCTATATGATAGAAAATACCCAAGTGTGACACCATTCTAAAAAATGCACCCCTCAAGGTGCTCAAAACCACATTTAAGAAGTTTATTAACCCTTCAGGTGTTTCACAGGAATTTTTGGAATGTTTAAATAAAAATGAACATTTAACTTTTTTTCACACAAAATTTATTTCAGCTCCAATTTGTTTTATTTCACCAAGGGTAACAGGAGAAAATGGACCCCCAAAGTTGTTGTACAATTTGTCCTGAGTACGCTGATACCCCATATGTGGGGGTAAACCACTGTTTGGGCGCATGGCAGAGCTCGGAAGGAAAGGAGCGCCATTTGACTTTTCAATGCAAAATTGACTGGAATTGAGATGGGACGCCATGTTGCGTTTGGAGAGCCCCTGATGTGCCTAAACATTGAAACCCCCTACAAGTGACACCATTTTGGAAAGTAGGCCCCCTAAGGAACTTATCTAGATGTGTGGTGAGCACTTTGACCCACCAAGTGCTTCACAGAAGTTTATAATGCAGAGCCGTAAAAATAAAAAATCATATTTTTTCACAAAAATGATCTTTTCGCCCCCAATTTTTTATTTTCCCAAGGGTAAGAGAAGAAATTGGACCCCAAAAAATGTTGTGCAATTTGTCCTGAGTACGCTGATACCCCATATGTGGGTGTAAACCATTGTTTGGGCGCATGGCAGAGCTTGGAAGGGAAGGAGCGCCATTTGACTTTTCAATGCAAAATTGACTGGAATTGAGATGGGACGCCATGTTGCGTTTGGAGAGCCCCTGATGTGCCTAAACATTGAAACCCCCCACAAGTGACACCATTTTGGAAAGTAGACCCCCTAAGGAACTTATCTAGATGTGTTTTGAGAGCTTTGAACCACCAAGTGTTTCACTACAGATTATAACGCAGAGCCGTGAAAATAAAAATTCTTTTTTTTTCACAAAAATGATTTTTTAGCCCCCAGTTTTGTATTTTCACAAGGGTAACAGGATAAATTAGACCCCAAAAGTTGTTGTCCAATTTGTCCTGAGTACGCTGATACCCCATATGTGGGGGGGAACCACTGTTTGGGTGCATGACAGAGCTCGGAAGGGAAGGAGCGCCATTTGGAATGCAGACTTAAATGGATTGGTCTGCAGGCGTCACGTTGCATTTGCAGAGCCCCTGATGTTCCCAAACAGTACAAACCCCCCACAAGTGACCCCATATTGGAAACTAGACCTCCCAAGGAACTTATCTAGATGTGTTGTGAGAACTTTGAACCCCCAAGTGTTTCACTACAGTTTATAACGCAAAGCCGTGAAAATAAAAATTCTTTTTTTTTTTCATAAAAATGATTTTTTAGCCCCCAGTTTTGTATTTTCACAAGGGTAACAGAATAAATTAGACCACAATAGTTGTTGTCCAATTTGTCCTGAGTACGCTGATACCCCATATGTGGGGGGGAACCACTGTTTGGGCGCATGACAAAGCTCGGAAGGGAAGGAGCGCCAGTTGGAATGCAGACTTAAATGGATTGGTCTGCAGGCATCACATTGCATTTGCAGAGCCCCTGATGTACCCAAACAGTACAAACCCCCCACAAGTGACCCCATATTGGAAACTAGACCTCCCAAGGAACTTATCTAGATGTGTTGTGAGAACTTTGAACCCCCAAGTGTTTCACTACAGTTTATAACGCAAAGCCGTGAAAATAAAAATTCTTTTTTTTTTTTCACAAAAATGATTTTTTAACCCCCAGTTTTGTATTTTCACAAGGGTAACAGGATAAATTAGACCACAAAAGTTGTTGTCCAATTTGTCCTGAGTACGCTGATACCCCATATGTGGGGGGGAACCACTGTTTGGGCGCATGACAGAGCTCGGAAGGGAAGGAGCGCCATTTGGAATGCAGACTTAAATGGATTGGTCTGCAGGCGTCACGTTGCATTTGCAGAGCCCCTGATGTACCCAAACAGTACAAACCCCCCACAAGTGACCCCATATTGGAAACTAGACCTCCCAAGGAACTTATCTAGATGTGTTGTGAGAACTTTGAACCCCCAAGTGTTTCACTACAGTTTACAACGCAGAGCCGTGAAAATAAAACATCTTTTTTTTTCCCACAAAAATGATTTTTAGCCCCCCAAATTTTTATTTTCCCAAGGGTAACAAGAGAACTTGGACCCCAGAAGTTGTTGTTCAATTTGTCCTGAGTACGCTGATAACCGATATGTTGGGGTAAACCCCTTTTTGGGCGCACGGGAGAGCTCGGAAGGGAAGGAGCACTGCTTTACTTTTTCAACGCAAAATTGGCTGGAATTGAGATCGGATGCCATGTCGCGTTTGGAGAGCCCCTGATGTGCCTGAACAGTGGAAACTCCCCAATTCTACCTGAAACCGTAACCCAAACACACCCCTAACCCTAATCCCAACGGTAACCCTAACCACACCCCTAGCCCTGACACACCCATAATTCTAATCCCAACCCTAATCCCAACCGTAAATGTAATCCAAACCCTAACCCTAACTTTAGCCCCAACCCTAACCCTAACTTTAGCCCCAACCCTAACCCTAACTTTACCTCCAACCCTAGCCCTAACCCTAACTTTAGCCCCAACCCTAGCCCTAACCCTAGCCCTAACCCTAACCCTAGCCCTAATGGGAAAATGGAAATAAATACATTTTTTTAATTTTATGATTTTTCCCTAACTAAGGGGGTGATGAAGGGGGGTTTGATTTACTTTTATAGCGTTTTTTATATCGGATTTTTATGATTGGCAGCTGTCACACACTAAAAGACGCTTTTTATAGCAAAAAAGTTTTTGCGTCTCCACATTTTGAGACCTATAATTTTTCCACATTTTGGTCCACAGAGTCATGTGAGGTCTTGTTTTTTGCGGGACGAGTTGACGTTTTTGTTGGTATCATTTTCGGACACGTGACCATTTTTTGATCAATTTTTATTCCGTTTTTTGTGAGGCAGAATGACCAAAAACCAGCTATTCATGAATTTCTTTTGGGGGAGGCGTTTATACCGTTCCGAGTTTGGTAAAATTGATAAAGCAGTTTTATTCGACGGGTCATTACGATTACAGCGATACCTCATTTAAATCATTTTTTTATGTTTTGGCGCTTTTATACGATACAAAACTATTTTATAGAAAAAATAATTATTTTGGTATTGCTTTATTCTCAGGACTATAACTTTTTTATTTTTTTGCTGATGATCTGTATGGCAGCTTGTTTTTTGCGGTACAAGATGACGTTTTCAGCGGTACCATGGTTATTTATATCAGTCTTTTTGATCGCGTGTTATTCCACTTTTTGTTCGGCGGTATGATAATAAAGCGTTGTTTTTTGCCTCGTTTTTTTTTTTTTTCTTACGGTGTTTACTGAAGGGGTTAACTATTGGGGCAGTTTTATAGGTTGGGTCGTAAAGGACACGGCGATACCAAATATGTGTACTTTTACTGTTTTGTTTTTTTTATTTAGATAAAGAAATGTATTCATGGGAATAATATTTTTTTTATTATTATTATTTATTTAGGAATTTTTTTTTTTTTTTTTTACACATGTGGAAAATTTTTTTTTTAACTTTTTTACTTTGTCCCAGGGGGGGGACATCACAGATCGATGATCTGATAGTGTGCACAGCACTCTATCAGATCACCGATCTCATTGACAGGGCTGCAGGCTTACCAGCGTCTGCACTGAGCAGGCACTCGGTAAGCCACCTCCTTCCCTGCAGGACCCGGATGCCGCGGCCATCTTGGATCCGGGACCTGCAGCGAGGAAGGAGGTAGGAGACGATGTGATCGCGTTGCTCCGGGGGTCTCAGGGAAGCCCACAGGGAGCCCCCTCCCTGCGCGATGCTTCCCTATACCGCCGGTACACTGCGATCATGTTTGATCGCGGTGTGCCGGGGGTTAATGTGCCGGGGGTGGTCCGTGACCGCTCCTGGCACATAGTGCCGGATGTCAGCTGCGATAGGCAGCTGACACCCAGCCGCGATCGGCCGCGCTCCCCCCGTGAGCGCGGCCGATCGCGTATGACGTACTATCCCGTCACTGGGAATTAAGTCCCAGGTCACCTTGACGGGATAGTACGTCAGATGGGATTAAGGGGTTAAAGCCAGTGCTGGGCAGCGGTGAGCAGACGCTTTTGGGACTAAGTCCCGCTTACTCCCTTTTGAGCATGCCCAGGGTGAGATCTCCCGTTGGAGATCGAGGGTCACATGCTCAGATACTGCAGCGGATCCCATTGGTCCTCCAGGAAGGTCCTGAACTTCTGTGGCAGCTTCCCATTGGTCCTTTTTTGGAAGGTCCTGTTCATGCTGCAGCTATATAAGCTTCGCATGACCGCACGGCCATGTGCTAGTGTACAATTGTATGCGTGTGTTTGTTGATGAGTGCAAGTCGTTCCTTAAATATCCCATCCCTAAAGTATGACTGCTCGCGTATGGTGTATGGCTGCTATCTAGCGCTCGACTAAACTCACAACGTGTTACACACGATACAGCATCCATTGCTGTGACCGCCATTGCGGCGCCACGCGCCAGGAGAACGCTTCTTAACCCACGTCTGGGTGATTAGTGGTGTCAGCCTGCACGGCACAGCTCGCACCCTTGTGCTTTATACTATTTCTGTTAGTTACCTATTACACCCAGTTGCGGTGTTGTGCGCAAGTAGTCTGTACGGACTTCAATCCCGAGTCTAGGGACTGAGTTCGGCAACTCCTTGCTTGCCCTCTTTTGTGCGGTATTGCGGCCCTGTGAAGTAACAGGGTTCGCTTCCACCGCCGTATAGCGCAGCCATTTACTAGCAGCAGGTTTCTCCTGCACGGTGGACCCCGGTCTGCGAATACACCTAATATTATTTCACCTTATACTTGGTGCGTTCCGCCAGCCCTAACAGAGTGCTTCTTTAAAAAAATGTTGGATCTTCAGCAAAATATTTTTAAACCATTTGTGATCTGTAAAGTCATATGCAACGGACCTTTCCAAGATTCACACAAAGAGCGAAGCGTTGCACTAATGGTGTATGATACTATGAATATATCATGACTTCTGGATCTTTAGGTTTATTAAGCACCTTATACATTTTCAGCCACTATTGTCAGACTGAAAATTAATACATTATTCTAACAGATCCCATCATATAGTCTGAGACAGGTTTGCAATTTCTTTCTTTGTTAATATCTATTTATTCTTGTACATAAACATGTCATTTTATTAATAGAGAGAGGTAAATGCCTTGAAGAAAAAGAGATATAATTTCAATAGAGGATTAAAATGCACGTTCAATTCAATGACTCTGTTTATTATGACAGCATCAAAGCTAAATCGTAAACTGAGTAATATAGCTGAAGTTGGAGAATACAATCAAACGCAGGGCTAATGGATAACACAACGTAATGGCAAAGATAATGCTTATATAAGCTATGTTAAGTGGTCTCTGCAGCTTTGGAGGTGGGAAGACAGTCTATGAACTGAAACAAAAGCTACTATTGAGTCACGCTTCACAATGTGTATGTATTCATACAGAAACAGTGAATTTGTATTATTCATATAATTAGTGCATATTGGCATTGTTAGATTTTATACTGCTGGCCATTGTTTTTGGTCTATAATGTATAAATTCCTTTCTTAGAGTAAGTTAAATAAAGCTGAATGAAAAGTCAAAGGAACATACAGAATTAGAAAAAATGGTTGTTTTTCCAGAAATTCCTACTATAAAGCTCCTTAAATGCCATGGTCGCTGTTAATTGTGACATTAAGGTTTATCTCATCCTGGCTGTCATGTCACATGGACATAGCTCATTTGCCCACACAATCATTTTTACTGGAGTATATATTATGTAGTTTTAAAGGGTAATCAACTCGGCAACTTATCACTTATTCAGAGGATGGGTGATGACTTTCTGATCGCTTAGAGAGCGATCACTGGACTCATGAAAACAAGACTCTGAAATGGCCCATTGGAGTGGAGCGATGACCATGATTGCTTTCTTCTGCTCTAATTATTGCATATGGTACTCTAAGACATCGGCTTATCTTTGGCAGTCCCATAGGTAAAAAGTGAGATGAGGTCAAGTTCAAGATTGGTGGGAACCAGCTTTAGGACCCCCAGGAATGACACAGGGGACCGCTACACAGGCATTCTCCTTCCGGTATATCCGGTTTTTGTATGTCTTATAGCCTATTTCTATTTTAAATGAATACTATTAAAGTAAAGTGATTTTATCTCTTGGAGCTGGATTCCCTATTTTCCACATGTGCATCTCTAGGTGTCTGGCAGAGATGCGAATCCGTGCTCAAGATTTCCTGGACTCATAAGGAAATTCATCTAAGGGCTCATACTAAATGCACGAGACTCAGATGAGTCTCGCACAGCAATACCCGGCACTGCACCTGGCACAGAGGAGCGGAGCGTGCGGCCGCATAGCAATACATTCAGCCGCACGCTCCGTTCCTGAGTGCCAGGTGCAGGGCCGGGTATTGCTGTGCGAGACTCATCCGAATTGCTCGCAAGTGAGTATGAGCCCTAAAGGTTGAGCTGAATATAACTTTTTTTCTGGACCACTACCCATTAACTTCCATTGAATTTACTCATAGCCTATATGAAAATGGGTTTGGCTCCCTGAACAAGATAACTGATACATTTTTAAATGATTGCAAGTAGACGCGTAGCTAGGGTTTTGGTTCAGGGTGGGCGAAACTTCTGAGTGGGCCCCTAACCAGGTAACCTTGATTACAACTCGGCAGATGACTGCACTGTTACTGAAGATAATCTCTATATAAAGACCAATATAGATATTACCGCCATATGGTCAGTGGTAGATACCAGCCCTGCAGAACATATAAGAGATCACAGCACAGTTACAGATAATGTCTTACCACTGACGTTCTTTCTGATGGAATCATTCATTTTTCCCATCTTTTCAATCTGGCCCAGACCGACATGACAACTTCCAGCCACGACTCGGCTGCTGAGAATACAACAAAGACATATTTCACTTCTCATATTTTCAGCCATCACCATCTATTCCCAACCTGCACAACTCCTCATCCTGCTGATACCCCAATGCTGCCGTATGTGTCCCTATTACTGCCCTAATACCCCAATACTGAGCCGCTGCTGCCATGTGTGTCCCTATTACTGCACCTGCTGTGTGGTTCTCTGTGC
This sequence comes from Ranitomeya variabilis, assembly GCF_051348905.1. Classification (NCBI taxonomy): domain Eukaryota; kingdom Metazoa; phylum Chordata; class Amphibia; order Anura; family Dendrobatidae; genus Ranitomeya; species Ranitomeya variabilis. The sequence continues at coordinate 128,311,376 of NC_135235.1, read as the reverse complement.
CCTCAAAATTCAAAAGCAACCCTCCATAATATAGCAATGCCAGGTGCAAGTGCCCTAGAAAACAGTGGCCACATTGTGCCCCCTAGAAAGTAATAATGCCCTTTGTGCCCCTTTGATAGTCACAGTTACCTGAGTTCCCCTATAACAATAAGTGCCCACTTTACATTGAATAATGTCTCGAGTCTCCCCCTGTGCAGCTCCCCCATACACAGTATGATGCTCTTGTATACACAGTATAATGCCCCCTCAATGTATAGAACCACCCAAACAGTATAATGACCCCTTAGTAGCCTCCAAACTGTTTGATGGCTCCAACACTGTATGATGGCCCCCTCACTGTAATCTCCACACTGTATGATGGCCCCCCTAGATAGCCTCCATATAGTATAATGCACCAGATAGTCCTAAATGTAGTATAATGCACTCCCCATAAGCCTCCATATAGTATAATGAACTCCCCATAGGCCTACTCTATATTGTATAATGCACCCCCCATAGGCAGACTCTATAGCACAAGACAGCTCCATAGGCAAACTCTATATTGTATAATGCACCCCCATAGGCAGACTCTATAGCACAAGGCAGCACCCATAGGCAGACTCTAAAGCACAAGGCAGCACCCAGAGGCAGACTCTGCAGTATAAGGTAGCACCCCATAGCCAGACGCTGTAGTATAAAACAGCACTCCCATAGGCAGACCCTGTAGTATAAGGCAGCACCCCTATAGGCAGACCCTGTAGTATAAGGCAGAACCCCACAGGCAGACTCTGTAGTATAAGGCAGCACCCCATAGGTAGACACTGCAATGTAAGGCAGCACCCCCTTAGACAGATTCTGTAGTAAAAGACAGCTCCCCCATAGGCAGATCCTGTAATCTAAGGCAGCACCCATAGGCAGACCCTGTAGTATAAGGCAGCACTCCCATAGGCAGACCCTGTAGTATAAGGCAGCACTCCCATAGGCAGACCCTGTAGTATAAGGCAGCACCCCTATAGGCAGACCCTGTAGTATAAGGCAGCACCCCCATAGGCAGACCCTGTAGTATAAGGCAGCACTCCCATAGGCAGACCCTGTAGTATAAGGCAGCACACCTATAGGCAGACCCTGTAGTATAAGGCAGCACCCCCATAGGCAGACCCTGTAGTATAAGGCAGCACTCCCATAGGCAGACCCTGTAGTATAAGGCATCACCCCCATAGGCAGACTCTGTAGTATAAGACATCTCCCCCACAGGCAGATCCTGTAATCTAAGGCAGCACCCCATAGGCAGACCCTATAGTATAAGGCAGCACCCCCATAGGCAGACCCTGTAGTATAAGGCAGTACCCCTATAGGCAGACCCTGTAGTATAAGGCAGATCCTATAAAAAATAAATACTCACCTCTCTTCCTCCTGCTTCATCCGCAGTTCTGACTGCCCTCTCATCTCCTGACAGCATGCACCGGTTAGTAACATCATTGCGCCCGCTGTCAGTGTCAGCGTCGGTGACGTCAGATGCTGACAGGGGGATGATGAGAGAAGGAGCATAGTGCTCCTTCTCCCATCAATGCGATCAGCTGTATCAGTTAAGTGCCGCTACAGCTGACCTTGTGATGACGGGCGGCGGGCCCACTGCTGGCACCGGGCCCCCCACCTGCTCAGGGGCCCCATAGCGGCCGGGTGGCAGAGCAGGGATATCGATTCTGCCTGCCCTGCTGCAGAATGTAACTGTATCGGCGAGCTGCACGCACAGATGCAGTTACAGTAGCGTAGTTCCGGGTGGGCCCCCTCAGTGAGCAGGGCCCTGGGCAGCCACCCCCTCTGCCCCCCCGGTAGCTACGCTACTGACTGCAAGTAAGAAATTAGGAACAGCTTAGTCCACATACTGTTCAACTCTTACTAAAATTTAACTAATACCTTTACTGAGGGTCATCCTTAACCTCTCATCAAACTAATTTTGGTTCATTGTGGTTCCAGGCCACTTTGTCTAGACAGCATAACCATAACTGTCTCCAACTGGTCCACAGTTTACTTTGCTACCAGACACTACATTGCTGTAGCAACCAGACAACCCCCACATGTACTTATGCTGACTAACAGATGTAAATCATTCAGGTGCGGCAAGAAAAACTAAATCTCCGAGCACTAAAAAATACTCGGAGGACCCCCGAGCGTGCTCTTGAAATCTCGAGTAACGAGTATATTCGCTCATCACTAGTCACTACATCGCACCAGCAGTGCCACAGGACACGACACAATACTGACACTTATGTTGTTGGGCCTTTGTGCCTTTGTATCCTGTCATACACAATTATTTTTTTATTTATTTAACTTATATAACGCCATTAATTCCATAGCGCTTTACAGACATTATCGGAACTGTCCTCATTGGGGCTCACAATCTGGATTCCCTATCAGTATGTCTTTGAAGTGTGGGAGTAAACTAGAGAACCCGGAGGAAACCTATGCAAACAAGGGGAGAACATACAAACTCCTTAAAGATGTTGTCCTTGATGGGATTTGAACCCAGGATACCAGCGCTGCAATGCTAACCACTCAGCCATCGTGCAAGTAATATCTTCTCGTCACTGACGCCACTTATTGGCTTAAGCTATCCTGTGTGCCTGCTTGTAAAGAAGAAAAAGAGCACTGCCAGAACATCTTGCTAGATCGCCAAGCAAATAAGAGGTGAGTATACTTTATTTTATGACATTTTTTAAGGCAAGATAATCCTTATAACAATACACATTTGCATTATTTTAAATTTACAGTAAATGACGATTATATCAAGGGGCATTAATGGTTTCTTATGTAACGCCTGCATCTTTCCTGGCTCATGGTAAGTAGAGTGAATTCTTCCTAATGGTAGCACTGTCCAACTATTGGATAATTAGGGTTTGTGCACACTGAGGGATTTTTTTCAGGTGGCTAAAAATGAGTTTTATAATAGAAACCGCTCCAGAAAACGCTCCTTTTTTGAGAAATTTTTGGAATTTAATTTTGGAAAAATGTTCTGAGTCTGTTTTGAAAAGTTTGTAAATTGTTTTGGAATAGGTTTTTTTTCCAAGTTTTTTTTTTTAGTCTTTTAATTGAACAGTGCTTTGTTTTGAGTGGATTAGCTCAGAAGCTGTTTCTAAAGGAGTGTCATGCACTATTTTTTTCCACCAGGCTTTTTTCAATACCTGAAACGGAAAAAAAACCACTCAGAAGACTGAACATATGAACAACATATGTGACGCCCCCTGAGGAAGGACATCTCCGAAACGCACGTCGGGGTGTGCCTGGAGCAGACATTCTCCCCGTGTTACCAGCTGATCAGGTACCGCTTTAATGCCACTATTATAGCTATGTGCCACTTGGCTTTCTACTTCTGCGGGCTCTGGCGAATATCTTGCTGTCACTAGGCATTATGATTGTAAAGTATTTAGGGGCTACTGCTCCCTTTTGCTTTCCTTATGCTGTATTTGACTGCTGACATGGTGAGTTCGTTTTTTGCCTCCATGTGCTCCGTGTATTTTGTAAGCAGATCTTACCCACCCATATTGTTCTGATTCCTTGTTTTGTACACTTTTATTCTAATAAAGGTTTTTGTATATATACTTTTTGGACTCTGCTGCACCATTTCTTTTCTGTGGTTTTTGCTTAGGCAGTATTTGGTGTGTCCTAGTATTCCATATACAGGCGTTTGCCACCTCTCATATACACGTTAATTACGTTACCATGAGCAGAGGGTATATTAGGCTTTGCCTGGTTTGTTTTCCCTGTCTTTACTATATGAACAACATAGTGGTTTCACAACAGTCATGCCACTAATAGGAAGAGTCTTTCAAGCATTTTTAAAGTGATTTTCAAGCCTTTCCTTAACCCCTTCACCCCCAAGGGTGGTTTGCACGTTAATGACCAGGCCAATTTTAACAATTCTGACCACTGTCTCTTTATGAGGTTATAACTCTGGAACGCTTCAACGGATCCTGGTGGTTCTGACACTGTTTTCTCGTGACATATTCTACTTCATGATAGTGGTAACATTTCTTTGATATTACCTGCGTTTGTGAAAAAAACGGAAATTTGGCAAAAATTTTGAAAATTTCGCAATTTTCCAACTTTGAATTTTTATGCAATTAAATCACAGTGATATGTTGTTAGGGTTGGCGGAACGCACCGAAGGTGCCAGCATTCTAGGGGCTTATTTCAGCCGGGTCCCTGAACACATACAAACTCATGACCACACTGGCGCAAAGCACATAACTTAGGAAGATACTAGCGCATGGCCGTGCGGCCATGCGAGCCTTAAATAGCTGCAGCACATACAGGACCTTCCTAGAAGGACCAATGAGAGGCTGCTACAGAGCCTACGCACCTACAGGACCTTCCTAGAAGGACCAATAGATTTGGCTGCAGTACCTGAGCATGTGACCCTTGATCTCCACTGAGAGATCTTACCCTGGGCATGCTCAGTGTGTGCAAAGCAGGACTTAGTCCCAGAAAAGCCTGCTCACCGCAGATCAGTGCAGGGTACAATAGCAGAGCCTGGAGAGGCAGCAGTAACCCTTTGTACAGTATCAGTCTTAGTGAGACGCTGGGACCGATGTCTCCGCTGAGCAGGCTCCACTGCGGCCGATGCAGGATGGGAGACCGCAGCAGACACGGATCGAGATTCCCCCTGTGCAGCAGAGGAAACTTGACTCCTAACATGGGCCCCCCTCCTTGAGCCTCGCTACGCTCAAAAGCTGCAATGAGCAGCGGAGCCCGAATGTGTTCCACAGGCTCCCAGGTTCTATCCTCTGGACCGTGACCCTTCCAGTCCACCAGATAAAATTTCTTGCCACGTACCACCTTGCACCCCACGATAGCATTCACCTCAAACCCATCCGTGGATGAACCTGATGTCCCGGCAGATTACTCAGAAAACCGGGACAAATGAACGGGCTTTAAGAGGGAAACGTGAAAAGTATCGGTGATACCAAGGCGTGGAGGAATAGCCAAACGGTAGACCACAGGGTTGACTTGTTCCAGAACCTTGAACGGGCCAATGTAGTGAGGCGCAAACTTAGTGGATTCAACTCGCAGCCTGATGTTATGGGTGGAGAGCCACACTAAGTCGCCAGGAGCAAAGGTCAGAGCGGGACGCCGGTGTGTATCAGCAGAAACCCTCATTCTGTCCTTGGAGGCCCTTATGGCATCCTGTGTGCTGTCCCAGATGTCACGTGCCTCCACCGCCCAGTCTGCCACCCTAGAATCGGTGGATGACACTGGCATGGGCACAGGGACACGCGGATGCTGGCCGTAATTAAGGAGAAAAGGAGTCTGACCAGTGGAATCGGCTACGGCGTTGTTCAAGGCAAATTCCACCCAAGGTAGCAAAGATGCCCAGTCATCCTGCCTAGCAGAGACAAAATGTCGCAAGTATGTCACCAGAGTCTGGTTGGTTCTCTCTACCAACCCATTTGTCTTGGGATGATATGCAGAGGAGAGATTCAGCTCTATGCTGAGTAAACGGCAGAGCTCTCTCCAAAACCGAGACGCAAACTGGGGACCCCGGTCGCTGACAATTTTATCAGGCATTCCATGTAAGCGGAAAATATGTTTTATGAACAACGGGCCATATGCAGCCACCAGTACGTCCTCGCCAAAAGCTCAGATGTCCTCTTGGTCCCAAAATGTCCACCCACTCTGGACGAGTGAGCCCAAGAGAGGACCTCCGGTCGCAAATTCGTTGGTACGAAAGTCTTGCCCGGGGGCACGGACTCTAGCGAAACTGGAGCCACAGTTCTCAGGCTCTCAGAAGGGACAATAAGCCGAGGCTCCTCCTCCTCAGATGACACTACGGAGCGGGAGAGAGCGTCGGCACGAATGTTCTTCTCCCCGGAGAGAAAATGGAGAGTAAAATGGAACCGGGAGAAGAACAGGGACCATCTAGCCTGGCGAGAATTCAGCCGCTGGGCCGTCTGTATATATACCAAGTTCTTGTGGTCAGTGAACACTTGGAAGGGAAAGCGAGCTCCCTCCAAGAGGTGTCTCCACTCTGAAAAAGCCAACTTCATGGCTAGCAACTCCCTGTCCCCGATGGAATAATTCCTCTCCGCTGGTGTGAAGGTCTTGGAGAAGAAGAAGCAAGGACGCTTCCGACCTTGAGCATCCTTTTGGAAAAGGACTGCTCCAGCACCAACGGATGAGGCATCCACCTCCATGATAAATGGCTTATCTACATCGGGGGGATGTAGGATGGGAGCAATAGCGAAGTGTGACTTAATCGAGAGAAAGGCCTTGGAGACCTCCTCTGACCACAACTTGGGATTTGCTCCCTTCTTGGTGAGGGCAACCAAGGGAGCTACCAAAGTTGAGAAGTGTGGAATGAACTGGCGATAGTAATTAATGAACCCCATAAAGCGCTGCACCGCTTTAAGAGAATGGGGTTCCTGCCAGTCCATCACAGCCTGTAGCTTGGCAGGATCCATAGCCAAACCCTGGGCAGAGATGATATAACCAAGGAAAGGCAAGGACTCCTGCTCAAACACACACTTCTCCAACTTGGCGTAGAGGGAGTTTGCCCGTAAGAGGTCAAAGACTTTGCGAACATCTCTCCGATGGGAGTCAATATCTGGAGAGTAGATGAGAATATCATCCAGATTGACTACGACCGAGGTGGTGAGCATATCCCGGAAAATGTCATTCACAAAGTCTTGGAAAATGGCTGGAGCATTACAGAGCCCGAAGGGCATCACCAGGTATTCATTATGCCCATCCCTGGTGTTAAAAGCCGTCTTCCATTCGTCCCCCTCACGGATGCGAATCAGGTTATAGGCACCCCGCAGATCAAATTTTGTAAATACCCTTGCTCCCCGTAGCCTATCAAAAAGCTCAGATATCAGGGGTAATGGGTACTTGTTCTTAACGGTGATGGCGTTAAGACCCCTGTAGTCTATGCATGGACGCAAGTCTCCAGTCTTCTTCTGTACGAAGAAGAACCCAGCCCCTGCAGGTGACACTGACTTCCTAATGAATCCTCTTGCCAGATTCTCTTGGATGTACTGAGACATTGCCTCTGTCTCTGGGAGAGATAACGGATAGACTCGACCCCGGGGAGGCTCAGCACCAGGCAAGAGGTCAATAGGACAGTCATAGGGGCGGTGAGGTGGAAGGGTCTCCGCAGCCCTTTTGGAGAACACGTCTGCATAGGGCCAATAGTGCTTGGGGAGAGAGGAAAGATCTGCGGGTACCTGTGTTGTAGCAACCTGAACGCACTCCCTCTGACATCTACCCTCCCAGGATTTATGCCATCCCAAAATTCTCCCTGAGGACCTCTCTATATGAGGAGAATGATAGCGTAGCCATGGTATCCGCAACAGGACCTCATCAATTCCCTCAGGAATGACTAATAGGGAGATAATCTCCTGATGTGATGGAGACACAGAAAGCGTGATAGGAATGGTTTGGTGGGTAATCTGTGAGGGTAGTGTCGACCCATTTACCACTCGAACGGTTACTGGTTTGGCGAGCATAACCAGGGGTATTGCGTGACGCTGGGCGAAAGCGGATGACATAAAATGACCCTCCGCCCCAGAGTCCACGCATAGCTCTACCATAAGAGTGGATGGGCCTAAGGTAATTGTCCCCTTGAAGGACAACTTTGAGGCAAACATCGCCGTGTCTAGTGTTGTGAGTTTGGTTTTTGTGCTCCCCCGGTGGTCACTGGTGGTACTGGACTTGTGTGCTTCACTTTCTCTGTTCACCTGTTTCCATCAGGGTATGGGTGTATCCTATTTAGCCTTGCTGCTCAGTTATTCTAGTGCCGGCCATCAATGTAACCAGAGCCTTTGTGTTGCATGTTCCTGCTTCTAGACTACTATCAGCTAAGTTGGACTCTTAGTCCTAAGTTTGTTTTGCATTTTTGTTCCAGTTCACAGTAATGTTATTTTTCTGTAGCTGGAAGCTCTTGTGGGCCGAAATTGCCACTCCGGTGTCATGAGTTGACACGTGAGTCTTAAAGTAATTTCGGGATGGTATTTTAATAGGGTTTTCAGCTGACCGTGAAGTTCCCTATTGTATCTTCTTGCTATCTAGTAAGCGGACCTCGCTTTGCTGAACCTACCTTCATACTGTGTATGTCTTTTCCTCTGAACTCACCGTCAATATATGTGGGGGGCTTCTGTCTCCTTTTTGGGGGAATTTCACTAGAGGTAAGCCAGGTCTGTCTTTTCCTCTATTAGGGTTAGTTAGTCCTCCGGCTGGCGCTAGGCGTCTAGGGATAAACGTAGGTACGCCACCCGGCCACTGTTAGTTGTGTGATAGGTTTAGCTCACGGTCAGCTCGAGATTCCATCACCCAAGAGCTGTTCTGTTATTTATGTTCTCTGACGTTCCCTTGCCATTGGGAACCATGACAGTCTAGTGTACCTCCTCCAACTGCCACTAGACGCTGACGTTTCCCTGACCGCTGAGGACACTTGGAGGCAAGATGTCCTGACTGCCGGCAAACATGACAGACCTTATGTGCACGAGCGGACTGGGACTTGGATCCCGCTCGTGTTACCTCTATGGCCTCATGTGACTCGGGCGCCTGGACTGGAGATTCCAGAGGTCTGGCGAAGGTGGGAGCCAGCCGAAACCTCTGCCTACACTGGGCTCGCTCCAACCTTCGCTCGTGAAAACGAAGGTCTATGCGAGTTGATACAGCTATGAGCTCCTCCAGTGTGGTGGGAATCTCCCTAGTAGCCAAAGCGTCCTTCACATGGTCAGCCAGCCCCCTCCAAAATACAGGAATGAGGGTTTTATCTGGCCATTCCAACTCAGACGCTAATGTCCGGAAGAGAACCGCAAAATGGCTGACCATGGTTGAACCCTGAGTCAAAGCCAGCAGTTGGAGCGCTGTATCATGGGTGACTTGAGGTCCTACAAAGACCTGTTTCAGAGTGTCCAGAAACCGAGGAACACTCCGCACCACATGATCGTTGCGCTCCCACAGCGGCGTAGCCCACTCCAACGCCCTGTTCGACAAGAGAGAGATTATGAATCCCACCTTTGCCCGCTCTGTGGGAAAATGTGCAGCCAGGAGCTCGAGGTGTATACCACATTGGCTCACAAAACCCCTACAGGACTTACTGTCCCCAGAGTATCTCTCAGGCAATGGGAGGTGAGATAAGGTCGGAACAGAGGTGGCAGTGGGTAAAGCTGCTGTAGCCATGCTAGCAGCCTGAACAGCTATTGCGGTAACATCCACCGCCGAGGTTGCACGCTCAAAAGACGCCAACCGGCCCTCCAGCAGCTGGATGTACCCCTGCAATTGCTGTTCATCTGCCATTACTTAGCCAGATTCTGGCGCTAGTATACTGTTAGGGTTGGCGGAACGCACCGAATATATTTATTAGATGGGATTGGTGCGTTCGCAACCCGGGATCCACCGTGCAGGAAAGAACCTGCTGCTAAGTAATTGGCGGCACTATATGGCGGTATGAACCAGCTCTGTTAGCTTCACAGAGCAGCCGAGAAAGCAAAGCTCTGTGCCCTGCTAGACTTTCACAGAGGCACAGGCTAACTACCCAAATGAGAGCAGTCAGTGGTCATGCATGCACACAAAACTCCTCGCCGGAGGTGCCAGCATTCTAGGGGCTTATTTCAGCCAGGTCCCTGAATACACACAAACACAATCTCCTCGCCGGAGGTGCCAGCATTCTAGGGGCTTATTTCAGCCGGGTCCCTGAACACATACAAACACATGACCACACTGGCGCAAAGCACATAACTTAGGAAGATACTAGCTCATGGCCGTGCGGCCATGCGAGCCTTAAATAGCTGCAGCACATACAGGACCTTCCTAGAAGGACCAATGAGAGGCTGCTACAGAGCCTGCGCACCTACAGGACCTTCCTAGAAGGACCAATAGATTTGGCTGAAGTACCTGAGCATGTGACCCTTGATCTCCACTGAGATATCTCACCCTGGGCATGCTCAGTGTGTGCAAAGCGGGACTTAGTCCCAGAAAAGCCTGCTCGCCGCAGATCAGTGCAGGGTACAATAGCAGAGCCTGGAAAGGCAACAATAACCCTTTGCACAGTATCAGTCTTAGTGAGACACTGGGACTGACGTCTGCGCTGAGCAGGCTACACTGTGGCCGATGCAGGATGGGAGAACGCAGCAGACACGGATCGAGATTCCCCCCTGTGCAGCAGAGGAAACTCGACTCCTAACATATGTCACACAAAATACTTAATAAGTAACATTTCCCACATGTCTGCTTTACATCAGCACAATTTTGGAACCAAAATTTTTTTCTGTTAGGCAGTTATAAGGGTTTAAAGTTGACCAGCAATTTCTCATTTTTACAACACCATTTTTTTTTAGGGACCACATCTCATTTGAAGTCATTTTGAGGGGTCTATATGATAGAAAATACCCAAGTGTGACACCATTTTAAAAACTGCACCCCTCAAGGTGCTCAAAACCACATTCAAGAAGTCTATTAACCCTTCAGGTTTTTCACAGGAATTTTTGGAATGTTTAAATAAAAATGAACTTTTAACTCTTTTTCACACAAAATTTACTTCAGCTCCAATTTGTTTTATTTTACCAAGGGTAACAGGAGAAAATGGACCCCAAAAGATGTTGTACAATTTGTCCTGAGTATGCCAATACCCCATATGTGGGGGTAAACCACTGTTTGGGCGCATGACAGAGCTCGGAAGCGAAGGAGCGCCATTTGACTTTTCAACGCAAAATTGACTGGAATTGAGATGAGACGCCATGTTGCGTTTGGAGAGCCCCTGATGTGCCTAAACATTGAAACCCCCAACAAGTGACACCATTTTGGAAAGTAGACCCCCTAAGGAACTTATCTAGAGGTGTGGTGAGCACTTTGACCCACCAAGTGCTTCACAGAAGTTTATAATGCAGAACCGTAAAAATAAAAATTCATTTTTTTTACAAAAATTATCTTTTTGCCCCCAATTTTTTATTTTCCCAAGGGTAAGAGAAGAAATTGGACCCCAAAAGTTGTTGTAAAATTTGTCCTGAGTACGCTGATACCCCATATGTGGGGGTAAACCACTGTTTGGGCGCATGGGAGAGCTCAGACGGGAAGAAGCGCCGTTTGACTATTCAATGCAAAATTGACAGGAATTGAGATGGGACGCCATGTTGCGTTTGGAGAGCCACTGATGTGCCTAAACATTGAAACCTCCCCACAAGTGACACCATTTTGGAAAGTAGACCCCCTAAAGAACTTATCTAGAGGTGTGGTGAGCACTTTGACCCACCAAGTGCTTCATAGAAGTTTATAATGCAGAGCCGTAAAAATAAAACAAAAATGTTTTCACACAAAAATTATTTTTTAGCCCCCAGTTTTGTATTTTGCCGAGGGTAACAGGATAAATTGGACTGAAAAAGTTGTTGTCCAATTTGTCCTGAGTACGCTGATACCCCATATGTGGGGGGGAACCACCGTTTTTGCGCATGGGAGGGCTCGGAAGGGATGGAGCGCCATTTGAAATGCAGACTTAGATGGAATGGTCTGCAGGCATCACATTGCGTTTGCAGAGCCCCTAATGTACCTAAACAGTAAAACCCCCCCACAAGTGACACCATTTTGGAAAGTAGACCCCCTAAGGAACTCATCTAGATGTGTTGTGAGAGCTTTGAACCCCAAAGTGTTTCACTACAGTTTATAACGCAGAGCCGTGCAAATAAAAAATATTTTTTTTTCCACAAAAATTATTTTTTAGCCCCCAGTTTTGTATTTTCCCAAGGGTAGCAGGAGAAATTGGACCCCAAAAGTTGTTCTCCAATGTGTTCCGAGTACCCTGATACCCCATATGTTGGGGTAAACCCCTGTTTGGGCGCACGGGAGAGCTCGGAAGGGAAGGAGCACTGTTTTACTTTTTCAACGCAGAATTGGCTGGAATTGAGATCGGACGCCATGTCGCGTTTGGAGAGCCCCTGATGTGCCTAAACAGTGGAAACCCCCCAATTATAACTGAAACCCTAATCCAAACACACCCCTAACCCTAATCCCAACGGTAACCCTAACCACACCTCTAACCCAGACACACCCCAACCCTAATCCCAAACCTATTCCCAACTGTAAATGTAATCCAAACCCTAACCCTAACTTTAGCCCCAACCCTAACCCTAACTTTAGCCCCAACCCTAACTGTAGCCTTAACCCTAGCCCCAACCCTAGCCCCAACCCTAACCCTAACCCTAACCCTAGCCCTAACCCTAACCCTAGCCCTAACCCTAGCCCTAGCCCTAACCCTAACCCTAGCCCTAACCCTACCCTTAGCCCTAACCCTAGCCCTAACCCTAACCCTAGCCCTAGCCCTAACCCTAACCCTAGCCCTAACCCTAGCCCTAACCCTAGCCCTAACCCCGAAAATGGAAATAAATAAATTTTTTAAATTTTTTAATTTTTCCCTAACTAAGCGAGTGATGAAGGGGGGTTTGATTTACTTTTATAGCGGGTTTTTTAGCGGATTTTTATGATTGGTAGCCGTCACACACTGAAAGACGCTTTTTATTGCAATAAATATTTTTTGCGTTACCACATTTTGAGAGCTATAATTTTTCCATATTTGAGTCCACAGAGTCATGTGAGGTCTTGTTTTTTGCGGGACGAGTTGACGTTTTTATTAGTAACATGTTTGGGCACGGGAGATTTTTTGATCGCTTTTTATTCCGATTTTTGTGAGGCAGAATGACCAAAAACCAGCTATTCATGAATTTCTTTTGGGGAGGCGTTTATACCGTTCCGCGTTTGGTAAAATTGATAAAGTAGTTTTATTCTTCGGGTCAGTACGATTACAGCGATATCTCATTTATATCATTTTTTTATGTTTTGGCGCTTTTATATGATATAAACTATTTTATAGAAAAAATAATTATTTTGGCATCGCTTTATTCTGAGGACTATAACTTATTTTTTCGCTGATGATGCTGTATGGTGGCTCGTTTTTTGCGGGACAAGATGACGTTTTCAGCGGTACCATGGTTATTTATATCCGTCTTTTTGATCGCGTGTTATTCCACTTTTTGTTTGGCGGTATGAGAATAAAGCGTTGCTTTTTTGCCTCGTTTTTTTTTTTTTTACGGTGTTCACTGAAGGGGTTAACTAATGATATAGTTTTATAGGTGGGGTCGTTACGGACGCGGCGATACTAAATGTGTACTTTTATTGTTTGATTTTTTTAATTTAGATAAAGAAATGTATTTATGGGAATAATATATATTTTTTTCTTTATTTAGGATTTTTTTTTTATTTTTTTTTTTACACATGTGGAATTTTTTTTTTTACTTTTTTACTTTGTCCCAGGGGGGGACATCACAGATCACTGATCTGACAGTTTGCACAGCACTCTGTCAGATCGGCACACCGCGATCATGTTTGATCGCGGTGTGCCGGGGGTTAATGTGCCGGGGGCGGTCCGTGACCGGATGTCAGCTGCGATAGGCAACTGACACCCGGCCGCGATCGGCCGCGCTCCCCCCGTGAGCGTGGCCGATCGCGCTGGATGTACTATTCCGTCCTTGGGAATTAGAGCCCACCCCACATGGACGGAATAGTACGTCCAATGGCAGAAAGGAGTTAAGCATACCTGCTTCACAAAACTCAAAAAACTGTACACAGGGTACACATACCATTAGGTTGGTAAAGCCAATAATGATAATTTCTTTTGTTATATTATCCAGCTTAAAATTCTTAAATGGAGATAACTGTGATTAATTTATTCATCAATTGCTACAATAATAAGCAGAGGATTTCCTATGGTGATATTGCAAGGGGTCTATCAGTGTGAATTTCGGTTCAGGGTTAAATTGGAATAAAATATCTACATGAATATGTAAATAAAAATTAGTAACTTTTAACACAGAAAGTGATGGATAATTATTGTAATGGGAAAAATCCTTATGTTTATTGCCAGCTTTGGATTTAAAAGAATAATCCATGAGACTCAACGAGGAACCAACCAAAACACCTGTCATAATTTAAATAAAAATTTTCCAAGAAACTAAGTTGGTCCTGGTTGGAGAACCAAATGTAAAATCATAAAATTACAAGATATTTCCCCTTCTGTTGTTTTGGAATTGCTCTGTGTGCAACTCCATTGTGTCCCACTAAAGCATTGTATGACAGTCTGGTCCCACATGGTTTTAACGGAGCTTTATATTCACCAATTGAGACTTCCGATGAATACATATTTACAAGAAGATAATAGCCTGAATGGTACACTGGTAACGGCACATTTTCTCTTGAGCTTCCTTACAGCACTGATGTTTAATTACTTAACAAAAAGCTACAACATTGTAACAGTTAATAAAGACCTAATCATAATTGTGACTCTCTGCCAAAATCTTTATGGGGCAGGAGGGAATGTGGCTCTACAATACTGTATATTTCAGTAATGAGGAACATGTCAGTTAAAAAGTGTCATCTCCCATAAAACCTTGATTTGTCTTTTTTGTTCATCTGGAAATTAGATAAATTAAGGAGTAATTTTAGGAGAAATATGGTAGAAAGCCTGTAAGATAAGTATAGTGTTGTTAAAGTATTAATTCTGTGAAATATATTTTTGATAGATGAGTACCACAGGAATAAGCCAAACATGTTGGTCCACTTTTGTGATATGTGGCAATTCTGGTGGCAAGTAGTTTCCCTGAATCACCACCTAAGGATAAATTGACCACTACTGGGGCATTCCTGCTTAATCAGGGCTCGATAGAAGATAAAAACGATGTACTTCCATCTCCCTCAGCCATGACATTGCAGTGATGTCAGCACTTCTTTTCCATGCTGCAGCCTTTGCTAGTTCATCAGAGTGGATATCTTCTTTGGCTAATATTAATGAGATGCAACCAGTTAGAGACTGCAATAATCAAATAACACAACAACTTCACATCACTGCTTTGGGAACATTTCTGGGATGGTGTCGCTGCGAGAAGTTTGCATACATTATTTATGTGATTCCCTGAATTGATTGAGGAGGGGTTCTCTAAAAGTGGATAACCACTGTAATTATTATGTGGTACTTAAAATCAATTGGATTCCTGTAAGGCTTGACACGTAGTATATGAACATGTCAAGTCCTCCATGGCAAGTGATACTCCTGGTAGGTCCACTTGGCAATAGATTGGGTCCCGGACAAGGGGACCCATTTATTGTATTTCAGAACTATCACAGAGTAATTGGAAATTGGTTTTTCAGTTCTCATATTTTTTACTTACTACTCTATAGAGGCAGGTGAACTCCCTATGATGAGCGCTAATTCACTATGTAGGAATTCGATGAATGTTCTTTTGCTTTCATTTTCAAGTGACTGTGATCATAAGAGCGAATGATTGCTTATGTGATTATTTGTCCAGACTTCTCTATTCACGAACACTCGCTTGACAGATCGTTCCTGAGTAGTGTTGAGCATTCCGATACCGCAAGTATCGGGTATCGGCCGATACTTGCGGTATCGGAATTCCGATACCGGGATTCCGATACTTGCCGCGTATCGGATACCGGAATCGGAAGTTCCAAGATTCAAAATGCAGAAATTCAGCCAATGAGAATGATTCCAAGTGTGGGCACATCCTGTTTAGCATGGAGGGCATGAAACTACTGGCAAGGCTGTGATTGGCTGCTGAAATGATGTCATGATGCAGTTTAAAAGTCGCTGGCGCCATTTTGCGATCACTCTGCTGTGAATTCAGTTAGTGACAGGACGCTGTTTGCTGACTGAGGGACAGTTTAGAGATAGCGATTTGCTTCTTTGTGCTTTCCAAAGGCTAATTTAGCAACCGCTGTGTTCACCTACTATTCACCTTGCTTTTGCCTTGTAGCGCTGTTTTCACAGCGATCTGCAAGGTCTGTGTGTGTGTGTGTGTGTGTGAGTGCAGCCCACTCTCTAGTCTGAGTGCAGCCACATAGGCCATCCATAGCTGGTTGTATTCAGTTCAGGGAGGGTGGTTCATTGCCTCATACTGTTCTTTTTTTTTTTTTTTTTTCAAGTAGTGTAGTCTGCTGCTAATTTATTCAAAAAAATCCTATTAGTGTCTTTCCACCCGTCTCCAGCTAATTTGTGGAAAAACACTACATAGGATAACGTAGAGGAGGGTTTTTGGGCCTTGCAGCGCCGTTTACGGCTGTCTGCACGGTCTCCGTGTGACTGCAGCTCGCCCTGTAGTCTGTGAGCAGCCGTAGCCTGGTTGTCTCCAGCTCAGGGTTGTTCACTGCGTCATACCGCCAAATCAATTTTCATTTTGTTTTAAGTAGTGCAGGCTGCTGCACATTTTTTCAAAAAATTCCTATTAGTGTCTTTCCACCCGTCTCCAGCTAATTTGTGGAAAAACACTACATAGGATAACGTAGAGGAGGGTTTTTGGGCCTTGCAGCGCCGTTTACGGCTGTCTGCACGGTCTCCGTGTGACTGCAGCTCGCCCTGTAGTCTGTGAGCAGCCATAGCCTGGTTGTCTCCAGCTCAGGGTTCTTCACTGCGTCATACCGCCAAATCAATTTTCATTTTGTTTTAAGTAGTGCAGGCTGCTGCACATTTTTTCAAAAAATTCCTATTAGTGTCTTTCCACCCGTCTCCAGCTAATTTGTGGAAAAACACTACATAGGATAACGTAGAGGAGGGTTTTTGGGCCTTGCAGCGCCGTTTACGGCTGTCTGCACGGTCTCCGTGTGACTGCAGCTCGCCCTGTAGTCTGTGAGCAGCCGTAGCCTGGTTGTCTCCAGCTCAGGGTTGTTCACTGCGTCATACCGCCAAATCAATTTTCATTTTGTTTTAAGTAGTGCAGGCTGCTGCACATTTTTTCAAAAAATTCCTATTAGTGTCTTTCCACCCGTCTCCAGCTAACTTGTGGAAAAACACTACATAGGATAACGTAGAGGAGGGTTTTTGGGCCTTGCAGCGCCGTTTACGTCTGTCTGCACGGTCTCCGTGTGACTGCAGCTCTATCCGTTGTCAGTTCAGCCCCCAAAAAATAAATAAATAATAAAGTTCACCAAACACACCAGTTACACCACTTTACATTTGTGTAGGCCACATTAGCTCATATTAAAGTCTAGTCCACACTTTAGAAAATTAGTGTTTCTTATACCTGTTAGGAGGAGTTGCTCAGGAATAAGCACACAAAGCCGTTAGTACTTTTCTGCTTATCTTTATCAGTCAACCAAGATGAAGAAGGCAGTGAGTAAGGCACGTGGGCGTGGGCGTGGGCGCGGAGCAGGGAGGGGACGTGGGGATTCTGTGCCTGCTGCGGGCACCGGTGACTCATCAGCACCCACATTCACCAGGCAACAGTCGTTCATGCGCAGCTTTGTGTCAGAGCGCCGTACACCGCTGCTGCGTGAAGAACAAATTGAAGCCGTTGTCGGATGGATGGCAGCTAATGCATCAACTTCAATTAGTGCCACATCCTCTCAGACACAGAGCACTGGAGAGCAGCCATCTGTCTCTTCACCACCTGCCAAATTGCCCAGGCAGACAGAGAGCCCAGGACAGGAGCCGTCTCTACTTCTGTTCTCTGAATCTCTTGGCTTGGAAACAGGGGGCCAGCCAAGCAGCATTGGAGAAATGGAAGAAGAGGCAGGGTGCAGTGATGCCCAACAGCTTTTTCTCTCTTCCTCTGAAGAGGCGGGTGGGCCAGTGGCTCCGGTCACCACATCGCAGGCCGCATCAGCTGATGATGACACTCAGGTGCCACTTACTGGTGCGTGGTCTGCTGCTGAGACTACCCAGGAGGAGCAGTTGGGGGCAG
The DNA here is from genome assembly GCF_051348905.1 of Ranitomeya variabilis. Classification (NCBI taxonomy): domain Eukaryota; kingdom Metazoa; phylum Chordata; class Amphibia; order Anura; family Dendrobatidae; genus Ranitomeya; species Ranitomeya variabilis. The sequence continues at coordinate 128,293,659 of NC_135235.1, read as the reverse complement.
AGGGTAGTGTAGATGATGAGGTCCTTGACCCATCTTGGCGTGAGGGACAGGAAGGTGGTGGGAGCAGCTCTGAGGAAGAGATTCCCCGTACGGCCCAAAGAGGGAGAGGGAGGGGGAAGACTGCGGATCCTGAAGCCTCCGCTTTGGCACCCGTTAGGAGCATGTCTCTTCCAAAAGCCAAAAAGGGCGCTCCCAAGACTTGCAGTGCCTGGTCCTTTTTTGACACAGTTGCAGATGACATTTGCTATGTCAGATGCAAGGTGTGTCATCAAAAAGTCAAAAGAGGTCGAAATGTCAGCAACCTCAATACCTCCAACATGTGGAAACATGTGCGCAACAGGCACCCGGCGGAGTTAGAAAAACACACTGAAGAGCTAGGCCAACCAACAGCGGCAGCTACCACCTCTTCAGCTCGTGTTGCCTCTTCCTCTAGCTCACACGCAGCTGGTTTGGCTTCCTCCCAGGATCGCCGTGGAAGAACCTCTGGCCCTGTTGTCCAGAGACCCGCTGTAATTCCACCCGCAGCACCACTTTCCCAGTCATCCACACACTCCCAGCCCAGTCTACAGCCATCGGTAGTACAGGCATGGGAGAAAAGGCGGCCTTTCTCGTCAAACCACCCACGAGCACAGGCTCTGACTGCAGGCATTGCCAAACTTCTTTAACTGGAAATGCTGTCATTCAGGCTGGTGGAGACTGACAGCTTCCGTGACTTGATGTCATTGGCAGTCCCACAGTACAATGTGCCCAGCCGCTTTTACTTCAGCAGGCAAGCCGTCCCTGCCCTGCACAAGCATGTGGAGGGACACATAAAACACGCGCTACTGAACGCCGTCAGTAGCAAGGTCCACCTCACCACCGATGCGTGGACCAGTCAACATGGACAGGGGCGATACCTTTCCCTCACTGCCCATTGGGTTAATGTCGTTGAGCCGGGTACAGACCGTGCGAGTGGCGCAGGACGTGTCCTGCCCACTCCAAGGATTGCAGGAATCCATTCTGTACGCATTGACTCCTCCTCTTACACCAGTTCCTCAGAATCATCGCTGCAGGAGCCGTCACAGTCCACCTCCACATGGACCCGTGATGAACGTGTACCTGTTACGACCGACATGAGCACAGCCGTGGCCAAACGTCAACAGGCCGTGTTGAAATTAATTTTTTTGGGGAATCGTAGCCACACAGCGCAGGAGCTCTGGAATGCCATCAAGCAGGAGAGCGATGTGTGGTTTGTGCCAGCGAATCTCCAGCCAGGCATGGTAGTGTGTGATAATGGCCGAAATCTGGTGGCAGCTCTGGGCCTCGGCAACCTCACTCACATCCCATGTCTGGCACATGTGCTCAATTTGGTCGTGCAGAGCTTTTTGAGGGACTATCCGGATCTTGATGCACTGCTGCACAAGGTCCGCCTAGAGTGTGCTCACTTGCGGCGTTCCAGCACGGCAAAAGCGCGCATTGCGGCTCTGCAGCGCCGACACCGCCTGCCGGAACATCGCATCATATGTGACCTACCTACCAGGTGGAATTCCACGTTACATATGTTGGAGCGGTTGTGTGAGCAGCAGCAAGCTGTAATGGAGTACCAGCTGCTTCAGGCGCAAAGAAGTCGCAGTCAGCGCCGTACAGACTTCACAACCACAGAGTGGGCCACTATGAATGACGTCTGCCAGGTTTTGCGTCCCTTTGATTATTCCACGCGGATGGCGAGTGCAGATGATGCACTAGTCAGCATGACTGTCCCCCTTATCTGCCTGCTTGAAAAATCACTGCAAGCGCTAAGGGATGATGTTGTGGAAGAGGTGGAGGATGAGGATTCACCATTTCCATCATCTTCTGGACAGTCAGCGCCACGTGGTTCCTCACAAACGCGTAGGCAGGGGACAGTTTGTGAGGAGGATGAGGAGGAGTCAATGGAGGAGGAAGACATCCGTCCAGAGGAGGGAGTTACCGAATTGTCCAGTACTCAGTGTGTACAGCGAGGGTGGGGTGATGACGAGCGGGCCACGCCTCCAGCAGGGGACAGCGTTTCTTGGGCAGTTGGCAGTCTGCAGCACATGGTGGATTACATGCTGCAGTGCCTGAGAAACGACCGCCGCATCGCCCACATTCTCAACATGTCTGATTATTGGGTGTTCACCCTCCTCGATCCTCGCTACCGGGACAACGTAGAAAGCCTCATCACACCGTTGAACCGGGAAAAATGCGGGAGTACCAAGACACACTGGTCAATTCCATCATCTTCTCCATTCCAACTGAGAGAAGTGCTGCTAGTGCATTCCAAAGCAGCTCAGTGCGTCCAGGCAGTGGTGGAGGCTCTGCACAAAGAGGGAGCAGAAGCAGTGCCTCTGCCCAAGGCAAGACCAGTATGGCCCAACTGTGGCACAGTTTTCTGTGCCCCCCACAAAAGTCTACACCATCACAGACGGCTCCAGTCAGCAGGAGGCAACGGTTCCGTCAGATGGTGACAGACTACATGTCTTGCCCTCTTGCTGTACTCCCAGACGGCTCTTCCCCTTTCAAGTTTTGGGTCTCAAAGCTGGATACATGGCCAGAGCTAAGCCAGTATGCATTGGAGGTGCTGTCTTGCCCTGCGGCCAGTGTATTATCGGAAACGTGTCTTTAGTGCTGCAGGTGGTGTACTAACTGACCGTCGCATGCGACTATCCTCCGATAACGTTGACCGGCTTACTTTCCTGAAAATGAACAAGGCCTGGATCTCGCAGGAATTTGCCATTCCTCCTCTTGATTAAATAATTAGGTCACTGTATACGTTATCCAGGTCTCCTGTTGTGTTCATCTTTCTACCACCTGAACTTAAATTCCTGGGCTCCAACACCGCCAGTTGAGGCTCAGAAGTGCCGTCTGCACAGTCAAAACATACGACCCAGTGTTATTGGGTTTCAGTAACGTCAGCTGATCCCCAGCTGTGTAGCCGGCAATGTGTCGTGCGACCGCCACGCTGACACAACAACTGAAATGTAAGGGAATCTGTCCCCCCCCCCCCAAGGCGTTTGTTACTGAAAGAGCCACCTTGTGCAGCAGTAATGCTGCACAAGGAAAAGGTAGCTATTTTGTTTTAGCTCCTTGCACACGCAGAACTTAACACTTATAAAATGTGTCCACTGATACCGTAAAACCGTCCCGGAGGTGGGACTTTCCTTCGTAATATGACGCAGCACAGCCGTCATTCCTACCCCCCCGGCGCTGCGCCCCGGCTCCTCAGCGTTGTTTGATTCCGTCCCGGAGCCTGCGCTGTTATGTTATCCCGTGGCCAGGCACACTTAGCGCTGCCCGTCTTCTGGCATCATTTGGTGTCAGGATGGCTGCACCTGTGCGGCCGCGCTGGCCGAGAGCCCGCCTCGCAGTGTCTTCTGATTTAATCCCACTGGGGGCCTGGGATCCATGGACATGTGCATTGCATATCTGAACCTCCACCTCTCACTCATCTCCCTATGGCTTCTTCAGACTGTTCGGTGTCAGCTGGTCCCTAATAGCATGCCACGGTCGTGACACCGCACAGTCTTAAGAAGCCGTAGGGAGGGGAGTGAGAGGCGAGGATATGCACTGCGCATGGCCATGGATCCCAGGCCCCCAGTGGGATAAAATCAGAAGACACTGCGAGGCGGGCTCTCGTCCAGCGCGGCCGCACAGGCGCAGCCAGCCTGACACCAAATGATGTCAGAAGATGGGCAGCGCTAAGTGTGCCTGGCCAAGGGATAACTTAACAGCGCAGGCTCCGGGACGGAATCAAACAACGCTGAGGAGCTGGGGCGCGGCGCCGGGGGGGTAGGAATGACGGCTGTGCTGCGTCATATTACGAAGGAAAGTCCCACCTCCGGGACGGTTTCACGGTTTCAGGGGACACATTTTATAAGTGTTTAGTTCTGTGTTTGCAAGGAGCGTGATGAAAAGAGCCACCTTTTCCTTTTGCATCTTTTGTGCTGCACAAGCTGGCTCTTTCAGCTACAAACGCCTTGGGGGGGGTTAAAGGTTCCCTTTCGACTTTCTCAGGCTTCGGCCTACATTGTGTTCCTCTGCTTTTCCACCTGTCCCTGGGCTCCAACACCGCCAGTTGCCGTCCAGAAGTGCTGTCCGCACAGTCCCAACAGTCGCTCCTCTGTTATTGGGGTTCAGTTAAGTCAGCTGTTCCCCAGCTGTGTGTGTGGCAATCCCTCCTACCTCCTCCACCTCCCCCTCCTGTCCCTGGGCTCCAACACCACCAGTTGCCGTCCAGAAGTGCTGTACGCACAGTCAACAGTCCCTCCTCTGTTATTGGGGTTCAGTAACGTCAGCTGTTCCCCAGCTGTGTGTGTGGCAATCCCTCCTACCTCCTCCACCTCCCCCTCCTGTCCCTGGGCTCCAACACCGCCAGTTGCCGTCCAGAAGTGCTGTACGCACAGTCAACAGTCCCTCCTCTGTTATTGGGGTTCAGTAACGTCAGCTGTTCCCCAGCTGTGTGTGTGGCAATCCCTCCTACCTCCTCCACCTCCCCCTCCTGTCCCTGGGCTCCAACACCGCCAGTTGCCGTCCAGAAGTGCTGTACGCACAGTCAACAGTCCCTCCTCTGTTATTGGGGTTCAGTAACGTCAGCTGTTCCCCAGCTGTGTGTGTGGCAATCCCTCCTACCTCCTCCACCTCCCCCTCCTGTCCCTGGGCTCCAACACCGCCAGTTGCCGTCCAGAAGTGCTGTACGCACAGTCAACAGTCCCTCCTCTGTTATTGGGGTTCAGTAACGTCAGCTGTTCCCCTGCTGTGTGTGTGGCAATCCCTCCTACCTCCTACCTCCTCCTCCTCCACCTGTCCCTGGGCTCCAACACCGCCAGTTGCCGTCCAGAAGTGCTGTACGCACAGTCCCAACAGTCCCTCCTCTGTTATTGGGGTTCAGTAACGTCAGCTGTTCCCCAGCTGTGTGTGTGGCAATCCCTCCTACCTCCTCCACCTCCCCCTCCTGTCCCTGGGCTCCAACACCGCCAGTTGCCGTCCAGAAGTGCTGTACGCACAGTCAACAGTCCCTCCTCTGTTATTGGGGTTCAGTAACGTCAGCTGTTCCCCAGCTGTGTGTGTGGCAATCCCTCCTACCTCCTCCACCTCCCCCTCCTGTCCCTGGGCTCCAACATCGCCAGTTGCTGTCCAGAAGTGCTGTCCGCACAGTCCCAACAGTCCCTCCTCTGTTATTGGGGTTCAGTAACGTCAGCTGTTCCCCAGCTGTGTGTGTGGCAATCCCTCCTACCTCCTCCACCTCCCCCTCCTGTCCCTGGGCTCCAACACCGCCAGTTGCTGTCCAGAAGTGCTGTACGCACAGTCAACAGTCCCTCCTCTGTTATTGGGGTTCAGTAACGTCAGCTGTTCCCCTGCTGTGTGTGTGGCAATCCCTCCTACCTCCTCCTACCTCCTCCTCCTCCACCTGTCCCTGGGCTCCAACACCGCCAGTTGCCGTCCAGAAGTGCTGTCCGCACAGTCCCAACAGTCCCTCCTCTGTTATTGGGGTTCAGTAACGTCAGCTGTTCCCCAGCTGTGTGTGTGGCAATCCCTCCTACCTCCTCCACCTCCCCCTCCTGTCCCTGGGCTCCAACACCGCCAGTTGCCGTCCAGAAGTGCTGTACGCACAGTCAACAGTCCCTCCTCTGTTATTGGGGTTCAGTAACGTCAGCTGTGCCCCTGCTGTGTGTGTGGCAATCCCTCCTACCTCCTCCTACCTCCTCCTCCTCCACCTGTCCCTGGGCTCCAACAACGCTAGTTGCCGTCCAGAAGTGCTGTCCGCACAGAGCAAAACACCTCGCCAATGTGTTAGTGGGGTTCAGCACCGCCAGCTGTTCCCCTGCTGTGCAGCCGGCAACGTGTACTGCGACCGCCACGCAGGCACAACAAGTTAAATTTAAGGGAACCTGTCCCCCCCCCCAGGCGTTTGTTACTGAAGGAGCCACCTTGTGCAGCAGTAATGATGCAAAGGGAAAAAGTGCCTCTTTTCGTGGTGCTCCTTGCACATGCTGATCCTAACACTTATGAAAAGTGTCCCCTCCTACCGTGATACCGTCCGGTTGGTGGAACTTTCCTTTGTGATGTGACGCAGCACAGCCGTCATTCTTACCCCCTTGGCGCCGTGCGCCGCCTCCTCAGCGTTGTTTGAATCAGTCCCGGAGCCTGCGCTGTTAGGTTAGCCCTTGGCCATGCACACATTTTGCGCTGCCCGTCTTCTGACATCATTTGGTGTCAGGCTGGCTGCGCCTGTGCGGCCGCGCTGGCAGAGAGCCCGCCTCGTACTGTCTTCTGATTAAATCCCACTGGGGGCCTGAGATCCATGGACATGCGCAGTGCATATCTGAACCTCCACCTCTCACTCATCTCCCTACGGCTTATTCAAACTGTGCGGTGTCAGCTGGTCCCTAATAGCATGCCACGGCCGTGACACCGCACAGTCAGAAGAAGCCGTAGGGAGATGAGTGAGAGGTGAGGATAATGAAGAAGAAAGTGTGGGAGAAGTAAAAAAGAAGGTGAAGGGCGTGGAAGTAGTGAAACATCAATATCTGACAAAATAAAAAAAAATTAACATAGTCAAAATCTTTCTACCGCCGAACGTCATAAAAAAAACAAAAAACCTGCTATTCTATTACATTGGGCTAAACCTCTGTGCCTTTAATGTCTCCGCCACGTCCCCCAATACATCCTACATTATTCTTAGTTGTTTTCCTTCATGTAGAATGAACCTACAAGTTTATAAAGGGTTTATTTTAATTCCGATATTTTCGTCCCATTGACTTGCATTGGGATCGGGTATCGGTATCGGATTAGATCCGATATTTTGACGGTATCGGCCGATACTTTCCGATACCGATACTTTCCGATATCGGAAAGTATCGCTCAACACTATTCCTGAGTTCTCGGGCAGTTAATCATCTGGCAAGGAGCAAAGGGATAGGTAGTTAAGAAGCTTATTTATTTTTTTACTTACTTTACTCACTTATGAAGTGTCATTACTTCCACAGCACCTGACAGACATCGGCATCGCTGTTCCCATTAGGGCTCACAATCTAAATTCCCTACCAGTTTGTCTTTGGAGTGTGAGAGGAAACCGGAGAAGCCAGAGGAAACCCACGCAAACATAGGGTGAACATGCAAACTCTTTGTAGATGTTGTTCTTGGTGGGGTTGAACCCAGGACCCCAGCGCTGGATAGCAACAGTGCTAACCACTGAGTTATCACCCCGCCCATTGACACTAAAATCAGTAGATTCAGAAAATGTTAGTTGAATGTGCATGGGGGCCTGACGTTAACTGTCAGCATAAAAGGTGAACTCAATGACAAACAAGTGTTTTGTTGTTTGTCATTCTAGTATTTGTACAGGCAATTAACCCCCATTTTAAAATGCCTTAAAGCTTAGGCATGTCAGTGTGATAAACACTTATACAAGCCATTAAGAAGGGACAACAAGCACATTTAGGGATGTTACGCTATTTGCCAGAGCAGAGGAGGATGATTTCAATGGGATTTCCTGCAAAACAACATTTCAGCAAGCCGTACATATTATAAATATATAATATACAGTATGTAAGACAAAATAATATTACAACTATAGATTAGTGGATTGACTTTGATTTGTAGCAGAGGTAAATCACACGCACTAACACTCCATTCATTTCTAATGGGAGCTCCAGAAATTTCCAAACATAACGCTCAGCTGTCCTCCCATTAGAGTGAGTGGAGCAGTGGACTGTATGAATGTGCTCTAGTGATCAAAAATGTACCCCTATCCCGTGGATAGGGGATAACTTTTAGACTTGAGAACACCCCATTAATGTCCAAATGACCTCAAATTAAGTGACTAGGGGAAAACATATGGTAACCAACAGCCAATTTATCAACACTGCAGCAACAAAATTATCCATTTTGGGGCAGATGCCTTCTTGCTGTTTTTTCTACGCAGAAGTTAAAATGGAAGTATCCTTGGCTGTATTTGTGTTTAAGAGCTGAAAAGGTACAATACAGTCCTAGGAGACCCCCGAGTGTTATAAACTTTTCCAGGCAATAAAGTAATTTACTGCATTGAGTTTTTTTGTGAATTTATTCACCGCAAATCAAATTTTTGGTAAAAATTTTATCAAAGCTGGCCACTTTGAATTTCAAAAGATTTGCTCTTCCCTACTTACAACTAGAGATGAGCGAATATGTTCGGAAAACGGTCGCCGAATCCAAATGTGCCATATTCGTGCCATATTTGTACCATATTAGTGCTGATTTTATGTTTGATGATCGTTTTCGAACATATTTGCTCATCTGTACTCTCATTGACTCCAATGGCGTTCGGCTATGTTTGGTGAATATTGCAAATACGTCGTAGCCTGAACCAAATATTGAAATATTCACTCATCTCTACTTACAACCAAATATTCTTCTCACAACCATCTACTGTCATATCTGTGTGAATAGTTTGCATGCAGTGGCTAGCCAAGTGCTCTTGTTTGGTTCTTTCCATAACACTTATACAGTTTCATAGAAAAATTGAGAATTAATATGCCTGCCCATCCACCACTATATACAAACTTCCCATATATAAAAGGCTAGGGTCACATTGCGTTTATGGCTGAGCGCTAACGGACAGCGTTGCACGGGGAAATTAACGCCGTGCAACGCGTCCATTAGCGCTCCCATTGCCCGCAATGTTAAAGCGCATTGCTAGCGCGTGTCATTTTCGGCATGCACTAGCAATGTGCCGGTCTTTTGTAGCGCGCCTTGGACGCTGCTTGCAGCGTCCGCGGCGCGCCCGAGGTCCGTTCCCCGCTCTCGCAGATCGGGGATCTGCGCTAGCAGGGACGTTTAACGCGACCCCGAAAAAGACATTGCGTTAGCGCAATCCGCTAGCACTTAGCGCTAAACGGATTGCCCTAAACGCAATGTGACCCTAGCCTAAGAATAATTGTGGAGTAAGAGCCCAGCATATTTTATCAGTGGCTCACCAACCTTGTAGCATTAATCACTTATATTTAATTTCCAATAGTAGCATTGCATGGCCTATAAGTCTCCTTACACTGGCTTGGCATTCTTTAAATAAAGACGGACATTAACCATTTGACACACTTAGGCCGGAGACACACTGCTGCGAGATACGGCCGAGTCTCGCTGGTTAAAAATAAGCTGTGGCACCTGCACTCCGGAACGGAGCGTGCAGCTCCATGTATTGCTATGCGGCTGCATGCTCCGCTCCGGAGTGCCGGTGCCATAGCTTGCTTTTAACCAGCGAGACTTGGCCGTATCTCGCAGCAGTGTGTCTCCGGCCTTATTCAGAGGATAGGTGATAATATTGATTAATGCAAAGCTCCAATATCTCTATTGAAATATAAAAAGCTGAGAGTTTTGTGGAAGGATGTCTCATACATAATGGCAAAGTTGAATCTAATTTTTTTCAAAAAGAAAGGTGGAAATAATAAAAATGTATTAAATGTTCACAACTTGAGGTTTAGCAATTCTGCTTCAGAAGATACATAAAGTAAATCAGGTCATCTTATGGTCACAACAGGCAACTGATAGGTCATTGACCTCTATGTCCATTGCCAAACTGTGCATAATACCAAAGTTGGAAAAAATAAATCTCAAAATGCTTCTGAAAAACAGTGAAGCAAGAACATGGAGAGTGCCACTGACAAGGCATAGTTTGGAATTGCTGTCACATAAACTAAATTATTTCCTTGAAATAAATTGTTTGTAATATTACCACAGACTTAGCAGACTGCATAAAAAAGCAAAAAGAAAAATTAAAAAGGCTCAAATGCTTCTAATCCTCTCAAATTGTTGCTGCAAATATTTTCTAGCCCTGTATGAAAATCCCCCTGAACTGGGCATTGCTAAGTCAATGAAAAGTGCATTTTGTACATGAAAGTGAAGCTTTTTAAGTCATCCACACAGCAAACCAGCTATTAATGGAGATTAATCCATAACTCCCGCGTTCTAGGTAAATGCAATCTCAATAGGGTCTCAAAATGAGAGTATGTGTTATATTTTTCCTACTGTGATGTACATTAAAATTCATTGAATTCTCATAGCAGAGGTGACAATGAGAAGACAAGACAGGCAAGATTGATTTACATTAAGGAAGATTTCATTCATGTTCAGAAGTCTACTTTATGGCCACTTCATCGTATAGTGCCCAGACAATTAAACCCTTAGCCAGCTAACACCATGTGAAGCTTCTAAACTATGAGTGAAAGGAATCTATTATTCTTAATAATTGTATTCCAACTGCTATTACACTTTAGTAGCTGCAGTCACATTCTTCATAATGAATTCACCCAAGGAGCACCTGTTAAAGATGATTAGGGTTAATACAAAAGTTGCAAAGTGCTGCTGCTTTGTAAATTTGTGAGTTTCAGTCTGTATGCATCAGGGTGCTCAGGTCGACTCTCCTGAGTCCTGACTAAAAAAATGCAGTAAAGGGCAATCAAAATATGACATGTAGTCCAAAATTATACCAGTAAAAATTACAGTTGAGTGTACAAAAATCAAGTCCTCAAACAGCTCCATGTACAAAAAAAAAATTAAGATTTTGGGGCTCTGAAGAAGGCAACACAAGCTGTAAATGTATGTGTATACAGTATTTCGCGGACTATAAGACGCACCGGACCATAAGACGCACCCCAAATTTGGGGTGAAAATTGCAGAAAAAAAAGATTTTTTATAAGATGGGGGTCCGTCTTATTGTCCGAATTTACAGTATCTTACCTGTGGGCTGGTGGTGACAGAGCAGGGTCACAGGAGGCATGGTGTCGGCAGAGGTGGGGTGAGGCGGTACGGCGTGCACCTGAGCAGGGTCCCTTCCTGCTTAGGTGGGCGACGCCACGGCCTGGTGTCCATGGGAGGGTGGCAGCAGTGGTTACCGGCAGAGGTGTTGGGATGATGAGGCACAGTGAGAGGTATGGCGTTAGAGGGGTCCCTTTCCCCGGTGAGGTGATGCAGCAGCCCGGTAATGCAGCAGAGCCGGGTGAATCCTGTTGTTACCGTGGTGGCAGAGGTGTGGAGATGAGGAGGCGCAGTGAGCGGGGTCCCTTTCCCCGGTGAGGTGATGCAGCAGCCCCGGTAATGCAGCAGGGCCGGGTGAATCCTGTTGTTATCGGTGCGCGCGGCCATCTTCCTGAGGCCGCGCGTTCGCAGATGGAGCTCTGCTGCCCGGGGCTTCAGGAAAATGGCCGCCGCGATCCCCATCTGCGCACGCGCGGCATCCCGCGGCCATTTTCCTGAAGCCCCGGGCAGCAGAGCTCCATCTGCGAACGCGCGGCCTCAGGAAGATGGCCGCGCGCACCGATAACAACAGGATTCACCCGGCTCTGCTGCATTACCGGGGCTGCTGCATCACCTCACCGGGGAAAGGGACCCCGCTCACTGCGCCTCCTCATCTCCACACCTCTGCCGCCGCACCTCTGCCGCCACGGTCCACGGTAAGCCTGCATTGCGAATATAAGACGCACCCCCCATTTTCCCCCCTTTTTTTGGGGGGAAAAAGTGCGTCTTATATGCCAAAAAATACGGTATATGCATCTCTGGCAAAAATTAAGAGACCACTACAAATTATTCAGTTTGTCTGATTTTTCTCTTTGTAGGTATATTTTTGAGTAAAATGTAAATTGTTCTTTTAGTCTATAAACTTCTGACAATATGTTTCTGAATTTCCAAGCAATAAATTTTGTATTTTTTTTATGAAAAGGAGAAATGGTCAAAAGAAAAAAAAACAGTGTTTTCAGACCTCAAATAATGCAAAGAAAACAAGTTCATAATCATTTAGAAACAACAATACTAATGTTTTAACTCAGGAAGAGTTCAGAAATCAATATTTTGTGGAATAACCATGATTTTTAATCATGCGTCTTGTCATGCTTTCCACCAGTCTTTCATACTGCTTCTGGCATAAAAATTTAAGCAGTTCTTCTTTTTTTGATGGCTTGTGACTATCCATCATCCTCTTGATTACATTCCAAAGGTTTTCAATGGGGTTCAGGTCTGGAGATTGGGCTGCCCATGGCAGGGTTTTGATGTGGTGGTCTCTTAATTTTTGCCAGAGCTGTAGGTGCCCAAGGAGAATTCACTCCGATCCAGGGACCTTCTGCCAGGGATGAATAATGGATAAGCTGCATTGTCACTACAGGATCCATAAGTCCTGAGCGACATCATATCACCCACAGGGGAATTGGTTCTGTGAATGCTTCAACCGGACATTGTGGGTCTTGGTAAAGGACAAGAAGATGAAGTGGCCCAAATTTGAAGCTGAGGTGGTGTGTGACTATAACAATTGAGTCCATGTGACAACTGGTTACATCCCCTACATGCTATAGTTTGGGCAGTGCGGACGAGAAATTCTTGAACTGGAGCTGTATTTGGAAGACCCCTGCCCGGGCAGTAGTTCAAGTACCTGGATCCAAGAACACTGACAACGACTCCAGACAGTAAGGAGGATTCTTGAGCAGAGGTTTCGGGAGGTGGAACACTCAGATAAACCCTTGACATCAGGCAAACAGTTCCAGCCAGGAAACCATGTGCTGGTGAGCTAAAAGAGGGGAGGAATGTAGGAGGAAGCGATGGCACCCCTGAAGAGCCCCCTGCGTGACATGACGCTAGAAAGGAGAGATTGCCATCTGCCGGTGAGATGAACTCAACCAATTAGCATCAGAAGAATTGCAAGGGGGACCAATTCTTGTTCAGGACCCGGTCAGGTGCCTCCCATGACAGAGTTCCTAGGTATAAAAGCCCTGCGAGCCAAACAACAGAAGGATTTGGCACCAATGAGAAGAGGGTAGCGGATGCAGAGGGACAACACTGAAGCCAGTGTGCCCAAGATGCCAGTCATCATCAGGCAAAGTCCAGATGATGCCCAGTGAGATACAGAGGCCGGTCAATACCCGGAGTGCCGAACTGCGCTGGTCAAGACCCAGATTTCAGGCTGCACCGGTCAAAACCAGAACCTTCGCCATATGCTTGTCAGAGGCCAGACGACATCCATCTAAAATCGGTACCCAGTCTTTTCTGCCCTAGGCCTAGGAGACATCCGCTGACGGCCAAGCACCAAAGATAAACGAAGAGATGACAGAGGAGCATTCCTGAGATCACAGAGGGGACAACAGGTGAGCAGGGTAATCACTTCCAGCTATGACATATGGTACCAGGGTTGGCCCGGGTTAGGACAACAGGTAGGGGTGGTTGGTGCGAGAGAGGCTCAATGTGCCTTGATAGACTTTGTCAAAAGGACTTGTGGCCTAGCTAGAAAAATTGGTGACCCACACTAGGGCTCGTATTCCAGGAAGAATGTGGTAGCTCCCTAGAACGGGCGTACCACCCTTGTAAGGAGAACATTAGCATAATATATCAGGGAACTTTCCCTGTTATTATAATTGGATCGTTGTATGGTTCACTGTTGATTTGCATTGTTTGATACCGCTAATTGTCTCTTACCTACTGTGAATTCCCGCTGTAACTGAAAAGAATTAAACTATTCATTGGCTGTTCCAGTCTTGTGCGTTCTATGCATTGCATCCAGTCGCCTGCATTACACACCCAGAGCACACACATAGTGCTCTGCATAAATGAGTACACCCCCTTTGATATAGAGTGGATGTACAAGTCTTCACATACCTGTTAAAATGTCAGGACCACAAAGAAGAATTTCAGAGTTTTTCCACCTATAATGTTACCTATAATCAGTACAATTCAATTGAAAAATAGCCTGAAATCTTTTCAGTAACTAAATAATGCGGTTGCATAAATATACGCACCCTTAAACTAATACTTTGTGGAAGTACCCTTTGAATTTATGACAGCATTCAGTCTTTTTGGGTAGGAATCTATTAGCATGGCACATTTAGAATTGGCAATCTTTGCCCTCTCTTCCTTGCAGTAGCTCCCAATCTGTCAGATTACGAGGACATTTCCTGTGTACAGCACCCTCTTTAGGTCAACCCACAGATTTTTCATTTAGATTCAGAGCTGGGCTCTAGTTGGGCTATTCCAAAACTTTGGTCATCTTCTGGCGAAGCCATTCTTTTTTTGATTTGGAGATATGCTTAGCTTCATTAAGAATTTAAAGTAGCACTCTGTTGTGAAAGTAGCACTCTAGTGCTAACAAACTTGCTGATTGCTGCTTTCCCTTAAGGTACCGTCACACTAAGCGACGCTGCAGCGATAGCGACAGCAATGCCGATCGCTGCAGCGTCGCTGTGTGGTCGCTGGAGAGCTGTCACACAGACCGCTCTCCAGCGACCAGCGATGCCGAGGTCCCCGGGTAACCAGGGTAAACATCGGGTTGCTAAGCGCAGGGCCGCGCTTAGTAACCCGATGTTTACCCTGGTTACCAGCGTAAAAGTTAAAAAAACAAACAGTACATGCTCACCTGCGCGTCCCCCAGCCTCTGCATCCTGACGCTGACTGAGCTCCGGCCCTAACAGCACAGCGGTGACGTCACCGCTGTTGCTTTCACTTTCAGTTTAGGGCCGGCGCTTTAGTGTCAGGAAGCAGAGGCTGGGGGACGCGCAGGTGAGTATGTGCTGTTTGTTTTTTTAACTTTTACGCTGGTAACCAGGGTAAACATCGGGTTACTAAGCGCGGCCCTGCGCTTAGTAACCCGATGTTTACCCTGGTTACCAGTGTAAAATATCGCTGGTATCGTCGCTTTTGCTGTCAAACACGGCGATACACGGCGACCTAGCGACCAAATAATGTGCAGACCTTCTAGCAGCGACCAGCAATTTCACAGCGGGATCCAGATCGCTGCTGCGTGTCAAATACAGCGATATCGCCATCCAGGTCGCTGCAACGTCACGGATTGCTGGCGATATCGCCTAGTGTGACGGTACCTTTATTTTTAGAACTGCTCTGGTCTTCACCTCTACCATGTGATCCACAGTCTGACTAGCCAGATCACACAGCGTCTTCTGGGTGGACTGGAAGTCAGTTGCCTAATGCAAGTCTTTGGGACTCACATCAATGCTCAAATGCTTTGAAAAATGGACTTCAGGTCCACACAAAAGATGCTGTCATCCAACCACTCACAGTGTGGGTGACATAGTGCGTATGACGAGGTGCAGATGAGGACTGGGACAGCACTGATAATGGGAGAATGCAGCAATCGCTACGTTTATTATTTTTATAAAGCACGAACATTACTAAAGTGACTAATAAATAACAGTTTTCAGTCATGTCTGTCTACGTAGAAAATACAATTACAGTAATTATCTAGAGTTTTAGTAGCAATACTAAGCTAATTTTTCATTTCTATAATTCTATAATTCTCTACACAACAATGCTTTACAGTGCTACCACCATCATACAATTTACCAAGATTATATTATACAATGCCTACATGCGGTGCTCTAACAATACCAACATGCAGTGACCAAATAAAAGTTCTATACAAACTCTAGCTTCAAAAGAGACAAAGCATTAAACAGGTCAATGGGCCAAATAGACAACTGGTAGGTCACGAAGTTCTATGCTGCTTGCAAACCAGTACATTATATCAAGAATGGAAATAAAGAAATAGCTACAAAGTGATGCTGAAAAATATACTGTGGTCACAATGATTGGGCAATTTGTATTTTGATGATTGATGTTATTATTGAACAACTACAGAGTTGTCAGTCAATCCAAAAGGTTAATAACTTGAAACCGGAATATTTAAGGAAGTAAAAGTGAGTTTTTGTCTATCTTATGATAATATGTATGTGTGCAGAATTATTGAACAACTATTAGTATGCAGAGTTATAATACAACTATATGAATAGATTTTTCCCATCTCAGTTGTTTATTTTCATCTGTTAAAGAATAATACTAACCATTTCACTCAAAATTTGCAAAAATATATTTATTACCAATATAGCCCCTTTCATTTTAATAACATTTATAAGCCTTTCATTCATGGAGTCTGTCAGTTTCTTAAAGGTAACATGTCAGTTCCCTCATGCCCTCCAAACCACCTAAACACATGTTGAAAAAAAGTATTTATAACCTCTTTTTCTTATGCAAATTAATTCTTTGATTAGTTGACAGGGCGTTTGTTTCCCCAGACTAGTCCTCTCCCTTTGCATGTAATCATGCTGCTGTGGGTGTGATAACATGATTTGCGAGAGTCGGCATCTCTGCAAACCTCTCGTATGCGTGCGGCTTTCTTCAACGTACATACGTATTCTGCACTTATGGTCATGCGCAATGTGCCTCTGAAGTGGAAGCGTACACCCGGCTTCAGAGGAGAAGTGGCCCACAGGGGCATGTTAACATGCAAAGAGAGACGATTAGAGATGATGCCCCATCGACTAGTCAAAGGCTTAATTTTTATATGAAAATCAGAGCTTATAAATACGTTTTTTCAACATGTGTTTAGGTGACGAACAGCATAATGGGCTGACTAGGCAGGGAATTTAGCAATGAATACTCAAATGCTTGTGGTTTGGGGGCAAGAAGGACCGGACAGGTTCCCTTTAATCTGTAGACAATCACATTTTTCGGCAACATCAGCCACAGCCTCCCAGACATTGCTCAGAGAGCTGTACTGTTTATTTCACCGTAAATAAGAAGGGCCCACAAGTTCTCAATAGATCAAGTAAGGAAGGGACTGTATTATTCTTCTTTCATCTTTAAGTCCATTACTGCAGTCATGCAGAAACTTCAATGCATGTGATGGAGCATTGTCCTGCATAAAAATCATGGTTCTCTTGAAAGATGCCACATTTTTGCTATACCACTGCTTAAATAAAGAGTCTTCTAAAAACTGCTAGTAGGTTTTGGAGTTGAGTTTGAGCATTTTCAACCTAAAAAGGTCCATCTAGCTCATTTTTTAAAATACAAGCCAATAGCAGTACCCCACCTCCACCTTGCTGGCATCTGAGTCAAAGTGGAGATCTGAGCCCATTACTGATCCAACTACAACCCATCCATCTGGTCCGTCAAGAGTCACTCTCATCGCACCAGTCCATAAAACATTGGAAACATCTGTCTTCAAATATTTCTTTGCCCAATCATGATGTTTGTGTCTTGATCAGTAGTGGTTGGGTTTCACCCTTTCTTTTCTCGGCCATGGCTCTGAGCATTGAACTCCTTCTACTTCTCAGAACTCCAGGGACTTTACATTTCTGAAATAGACCAGCCCTGGAGGATAATGAGTTCTTGGTCACTTCACGTTTGATTCTTCTCAACTCTTAGGCAGTTAATGTTCGTCTTGTTTTCTGAACATGTTTTTTGCAACCCTGTTGACTATTTGCAACAACACTTTTGATGCTTCTGTGATCACACCCCAATATCTTAGCATCCCTCTGTAAGACTTGTAAACATTTTTTACTTTTCAGTGGTAGTTAAATCTCTGTTTAGGCCCATTGTGCTTGAGAAAGACAAGCTGCCTAAGGCTGGAGTCACACTTAACGTATGAAAAATCGGTCCGAGTCTCCCTGCCGAGAGTCGCACACGTGCTCTCTATATGGTCATCTGTGTGTAATGCGTTTGCAATGCGATGATGCGATTTTCTCACACTTATGTATCCATATGACATCTGTATGATAAGCGTATGGCTTTACATTTCTCACTGCTTTTCCCCAATGAATTTAATGGCTCAATGGGCTGACATGAGGAAAATGTGTGCGTATTTGTCGCAAGCTACACAGATGGTCCGTGTGGTGTCCGAGTTTTTCTCGCACCCATAGGCTTGCATTAGCAAGTCTTGGACGATATATGCTGCAAATCACAGCAAGCTACGATTTTACACGCACTTCAAATACACCTGAGAAAAAAATACAGTGATGTGAGCTGCCCCATAGATTAACACTGGTCCCACTGCTATGCAATGTTTTCTCGCATAGCACTCGTCCATATTCTGCGGTAGTGTGACTCCGGCTCAATAATTTTGGACACCTTGATAAAGGTGACATCCTTAGGCCTCACTCTCCCTCATTACACAAATACACATCACCTCATCTGCTTCATCTGAGAAGCATTTAAGTTTATACAACTTGTGAGTTCGAAAATCTGCCCAAAAATGAATGCCCATGGGGATTGTGCCCTGCCAACGATTTCTAGTAGTGGTTTGTTCACCATTGCCTATTGATATAAAACTGCACCCTCAGCCGATTTGACCATTCATGTCTATGCGGGTAGTCAAGAGAAATGGCTGTTGGCCTCTTGTACATTAAGCCTGCAGCTCATGGAAAATACTTTAATTGAGCAGATTAGTGCCCTACAGCAGATCTCACATTGCCATCAGATTTTAGTTTCACATAATTTTAGAATATTTCTTTTTCATTCACATGAACTAATGTAACTTCTCCAATCTTCTTTTCTATGGTTTTAAAATATTAATGTGCCTTAGTATTGGAAAACCGAGACTTAGAAAAATGCTGCTCTGGTCTGTGTTTGCTTGAGTCAACACTGCACCGTATCTGTAAATGTTTGTTTAGTTTGAAGAACAAACAGGAAAAAATGGATTTCCCTGAGGAAGTTTGGGGATCTGAATCGTGATTAATAATCATACTTACACTAAAAACACAGAGTAGAGGAAAGATGCTAACAACACAACTGCTGTACTATACGGCAGAATCTCTGCAAACATCTAGTAATGTACAGTATGTGAGTGATATAAAAAACAGCCATGTGGGAGTACACATGGAGTCAGACTACAAAGAAATTTGAGAGTTAACTAATAATAATATGAGCATACTGTTACAACACACAAGCACATACAGTTGCCAACAAAATTATTCAACTTCCATTGCAACTGGTTTATTAACAAAATGTACAAACTTTCTGCCGTTTGCTTTAAAACAAGAACAATTTAAATGGCTCAACACAACTAATATAAAATGTGTTTTGTCCAAAATCAACAGAAAATGTCACTTTTTAGTAACCTACAGCAGTCTTAGAGTTATTCAATCCATTTATGACAAGTGTCTTTGGAAGAGAAAAGAAATTTGATTTGATGCAAATGTAATTCATGTCAATTTTTTAGGAATTCGCTTTTATATATATATATAAAATAAATATATATATATATCATAAATATGCATTTCACAAGCTACTGAAACCCATTTTATTAGTCATATTTGACATACATACAGTAGAGACCAAAAGTTTGGACACACCTCATTTAAAGATTTTTCTGTATTTTCATGACTATAAAAATTGTACTTTCACATGGAAGGCATCAAAACTATGAATTAACACATGTGGAATTTTATATACCGTATATACTCGAGTATAAGCCGACCCGAGTATAAGCCGACCCCCCTAATTTTGCCACAAAAAACTGGGAAAACTTATTGACTCGAGTATAAGCCTAGGGTAGGAAATGCAGCAGCTACCGGTGAATTTCAAAAATAAAAATAGATGCTCCATACCGTTCATTATTGCCCCATAGATGCTCCATATAAAGCTGTGCCACATATAATGCTCCATACCGTTGATTATTGCCCCATAGATGCTCCATATAAAACTGTGCCATATATAATGCTCTGCACCATTCATTATGGCCCCATAGATGCTCCATAGAAAGCCGTGCCATGTATAATGCTCTGCACCATTCATTATGGCCCCATAGATGCTCCATAGAAAGCTGTGCCATGTATAATGCTCTGCACCGTTCATTATGGCCCCATAGAAAGCTGTGCCATATATAATGCTCTGCACCGTTCATTATGGCCCCATAGATGCTCCATATACAGCTGTGCCATATATAAAGCTCTGCACCGTTCATTATGGCCCCATAGATGCTCCATATAAAGCTGTGCCATATATAAAGCTCTGCACCATTCATTATGGCCCCATAGATGCTCCATAGAAAGCTGTGCCATATATAATGCTCTGCACCGTTCATTATGGCCCCATAGAAAGCTGTGCCATATATAATGCTCTGCACCGTTGATTATTGCCCCATAGATACTCCATATAAAGCTGTGCAATATATAATGCTGCTGCTGCTGCAATAAAAAATAAAAATCACATACTCACCTCTCTTCACTCAGGACACCGGCGCTTTCAATTTTTACCTGCTCCTCGTGCGGCTCCGTCTCCAGCACTGACGCTCAGCAGAGGGCGCGCACTGACTACGTCACTGCGCCCTCTGACCTGAGCGTCACAGCCAGAGGACGCTGATGACTGAGCCGCACCGGAACGAGGAGCGGTAAATATCGCGCAGCACTCCCCTCCCGTTACCGCTCATTGCAGTCATGAATATGCGGCTCCACCTCCCATAGAGGTGGAGCCGCATATTCATGACTGTAATGAGCGGGACCATGTGACCGCTCAGTACAGGAAGAAGATGCAGCGCTGGAAGAAGCAGGGACTGCAGGGACCGCGCCGGGAGTAGGTAAGTATAACTAGACATCCCCCGCTCCCACTCCCCTGCCGACCCCCGGGTATGACTCGAGTATAAGCCGAGAGGGGGACTTTCAGCCCAAAAAATGGGCTGAAAATCTCGGCTTATACTTGAGTATATACGGTACTTAACAAAAAAGTGTGAAACAACTGAAATTATGTTTTGTATTCTAGGTTCTTCAAAATAGCCACCTTTTGCTTTGATGACTGCTTTGCACACTCTTGGCATTCTCTTGATGAGCTTCAAGAGGTAGTCACCGGGAATGGTCTTCCAACAATCTTGAAGGAGTTGCCAGAGATGCTTAGCACTTGTTGGCCCTTTTGCCTTCACTCTGGGGTCCAGCTCACCCCAAACCATCTCGATTGGGTTCAGGTCTGGTGACTATGGAGGCCAGGTCATCTGGCGTAGCACCCCAT
Organism: Ranitomeya variabilis; assembly: GCF_051348905.1. Taxonomy (NCBI): domain Eukaryota; kingdom Metazoa; phylum Chordata; class Amphibia; order Anura; family Dendrobatidae; genus Ranitomeya; species Ranitomeya variabilis. The sequence continues at coordinate 128,272,920 of NC_135235.1, read as the reverse complement.
CACTCTCCTTCTTGGTCAAATAGCACTTAAGCAGCCTGGAGGTGTGTTTGGGGTCATGGTCCTGTTGAAAAATAAATGATGGTTGTTGTGAACTCTATTTTTGGGCTCCCTCTAGTGGTCACAAGCGGTACTGTGTAGTGTTGTCTTTCTGCAGGTTGCAGCATCAGCTGGTTCATTATCCTTGGTTGGTTTCTTATTTAGCTCACCTGGATACTCAGTTCCTTGCCTGCTATCAATGTATTCAGTGCTCTTCAGATGCCTTGTGTCTACCTTGCTCCCAGTCTCTCCAAGACAAGCTAAGTTTTTGTTTGATCATTTTTTGATTATCAGTGTTCTTTATGTTTTTAGTCCAGCTCGCTAAAATGTGATTTCCTCGCTTGCTGGTTGCTCTAGGGGACTGAGTTTCTCCCCCCACACCGTGAGTTGGTGTGGGGGTTCTTGAAATCTCAGTGTGGATATTTTGTAAGGGTTTTTTACTGACCGCATAGATTCCCTTTTCTATTTTCTGCTATCTAGTATTAGTGGGCCTCATTTGCTGAATCTGCTTTCACCCCTGTGTATGTGCCTTCCTCTTACCTCACCGTTATTATCTGTTGGGGGCTTCTATATCTTTGGGGATTATTTCTCTGGAGGCAAGAGAGGTCTTTCTTTCTCTCTAGGGGTAGTTAGTTCCTCAGGCTGGCTCGAGACGTCTAGGATTTTTTAGGCACGTTCACCGGCTACTTCTAGTGTGTTTGGATAGGTTCAGATTTGCGGTCAGTCCAGTTTGCCACCTCCCTAGAGCTTGTCCTACGTTTGTTACTTAGCTGGAGTAATTTGTGATCCTCAACCACTAAGGATCATAACAGATGGTCCAACTAAACGCATACTGGATCGAATAACATGCTGCTGCAAGATGCTGTGGTAACCATGCTGGTTCAGTATGCCTTCAATTTTGAATAAATCCCTAACAGTGTCACCAGCAAAGCACCCCCACACCATCACACCTCCTCCTCCATGCTTTACGGTAGAAACCAGGCATGTAGAGGCCCTCCGTTCCTTTTTTCTGCGTCGCACAAAGACACGGTGGTTGGAGCCAAAGATCTCAAATTTTGACTCATCAGACTAAAGCACAGATTTCCACTGGTCTAATGTCCATTCCTTGTGTTCTTTAGCCCAAACAAGTCTCTTCTGCTTGTTGCCTGTCCTTAGCAGTGGTTTCCTAGCAGCTATTTTACCATGAAGGCCTGCTGCACAAAGTCTCCTCTTAACAGTTGTTGTAGAGATGTGTCTGCTGCTAGAACTCATTCTGGCATTGACCTGGTCTCTAATCTGAGCTGCTGTTAACCTGCGATTTCTGAGGCTGGTGACTTGGATAAACTTATCCTCAGAAGCAGAGGTGACTCTTGGTCTTCCTTTCCTGGGGCGGTCCTCATGTGAGCCAGTTTCTTTGTAGCGCTTGATGGTTTTTGCCACTGCACTTGGGGACACTTTCAAAGTTTTCCCAATTTTTCGGACTGACTGACCTTCATTTCTTAAAGTAATGATGGCCACTCGTTTTTCTTTACTTTAGCTGCTTTTTTCTTGCCTTAATACAAATTCTAACAGTCTATTCAGTAGGACTATCAGCTGTGTATCCACCAGACTTCTGCACAACACAACTGATGATCCCAACACCATTTATAAGCAAGAAATCCCACTTATTAAACTTGACAGGGCACACCTGTGAAGTGAAAACCATTCCCGGTGACTGCCTCTTGAAGCTCATCAAGAGAATGCCAAGAGTGTGAAAAGCAGTTATCAAAGCAAAAGGTGGCTACTTTGAACAACCTAGAATATAAGACATAATTTCAGTTGTTTCACACTTTTTTTGTTAAGTATATAATTCCACATGTGTAAATTCATAGTTTTGGTGCCTTCAGTGTGAATGTACAATTTTCATAGTCATGAAAATACAGAAAAATCTTTAAATGAGAAGGTGTGTCCAAACTTTTGGTCTGTACTGTACATATATGTCACACCAGTGCAGCAACCTGTTTCAACTCCTGTTTTCTAGGCATAGACTTGGCATTTTTTGATTGGTTATGGATGGAAAGGAGGAATTGTGTAAAAAAGCAAAATATTTAGAATTGAGAGTCCTCAGTGGTTGATACCTTTTAATACCTTTTAGTGGTATCAACCACTGAGGACTCTCAATTCTAAATATTTTTCTATCTACTGGCTAACACAGTACCAAGATATATTTCTTTCCTGTAAAAAAGCAGACATTTAACTGTATGAGAGCCTCACATAATGTGTCTCACAAACTATTGATTTTTTTACACACTATTTTATGAGTCAAATTTGACATATGAAAAGGGCACAACAATGTTACGGCCTTTTGCTACTGGTGTTTTTTGTGCGTGTGTCAAGCACTTTTTAGCCTGTCATTTTTGGATTTGTGAATTGTGCTTCACAATAGTGCCAAAAATGAATTCTAGCCCATTAATAAAAAAGTACGGTAAAATAAAGTATCAATGCGTGGGGTAATGTAAAAGAAAAAAAAAAACGGGCATTGGCAATAAGAATGTGGAAGCCACTAGTAACAGTAGCATCACAAGTGGCATTAGCAGTACTACAACCAAAGACAGATAATTTTTCCTCCTTTGATTCTGGAAAGCATATTAGGGGGAGGGAGCAGAGGATATTATTGACCATATGGCACATCACTTATCTCAGACAGCAGGTTGATGTTACCTCTGACAGAGACACCATCAGTTTGAATCACTGTTCATTCCTTCCTCTGCCGTTAGTTAATCTTTTTGATTGCAGACTTTTAATTCCATCAATGACATGTGCTGTTTCTGAGCACTAGTCCCCTTAATTATTCCACTCCAGATGCCAATAAAGGTATTTCACAACTTTTTCCAATTGCTGTATGAACAGTTAACTTTTAAACTTGGATGAGATTGGAGGTGGAGGTGGTAAAAAATATTACTCACTTGCCTAGCTGTGGTGATTAAGGCAGAGGTGGTAGCTCAAACAGCTATGAGGGAAGTGGCATTGGCAGTGTAAATCAAAGGGTTAGAGGCACTCTGACTCAAAGTAAATCTATAGTTGGAAATCAGATTGGCTGCAGTTCGGGACATTTCCCACATTGAAACAACTGTCAATGAGTCGCTCATGATGATGAAGATTGTTATGAACGGAAATTGGAAACCAGATGCGGGTCACAACAAGATGCTGTCATCAGTGGAGGGTGGCGGAATCAGCTATACAGAGCAGAGCCGAAGAGTGGAGAACTTCAAATTGTCACAAGCTCTCAAGTGCAAGGTTCTGAAAGCCTCCTTCTGCCTCTCTTAGGCCGGGGTCACACTAGACCGTAATACGGACGAGTGCTATGCGATAAAAAATCGCATAGCACTCGGCCCAATGTTAATCTATGGTGCAGCTCCCATCATCCGATATTTTCTCCACCATATTTCGGATCCGAGGGAACTCGCAGCAGGCTGCGATTGTCAGCGTATCTCGGCCGAGACTCGCCAATGAAAGTCTATGGGTGCGAGAAAAAATCGGATTACACACGGACCATGCGTGTGCATTGCGAGAAATACGCAGCGGTGTTCTATAGAAAAGCCGGTAATTCAATTGCCGGCTTTGCATTTCTCCTTCACAAACCCGACAGGATATGAGACATGGTTTACATACAGTAAACCATCTCATATCCCCATTTTTTTTGCATATTCCACACTACTAATGTTAGTAGTGTGTATGTGCAAAATTTCAGCACTGTAGCTGCTAAAATAAAGGGTTAAATGGCGGAAAAAATTGGCGTGGGCTCCCGCGCAATTTTCTCCGCCAGAATGGTAAAGCCAGTGACTGAGGGCAGATATTAATAGCCAGGAGAGGGTCCATGGTTATTGGCCCCCCTGTGGCTAAAAACATCTGCCCCCAGCCACCCCAGAAAAGGCACATCTGGAAGATGCGCCTATTCTGGCACTTGGCCACTCTCTTCCCACTCCCTGTAGCGGTGGGATATGGGGTAATGAAGGGTTAATGCCACCTTGCTATTGTAAGGTGACATTAAGCCAGATTAATAATGGAGAGGCGTCAATTATGTCACCTATCCATTATTAATCCAATTGTTTGAAAGGGTTAAAAAACACACACACACACATGATTAAAAAGTATTTTAATGAAATAAACACAGCGGTTGTTTTAATATTTTATTGCTCTCTCATTCCATTTTCAGACCCTCGCTTGGCAAAACAATAAACACACAAGATACATACCCTCTCTGATGAACTGTCACGTCCCACGAAGTAATCCATCTGAAGGGGTTAACTAATATTACAGGCAGAGCTGCGATAAACCACTCGCTCATGCCTGTAATCCCCGGGTGCTGAAAGGAAAGCAGTGATCTATACTTACATTCAGTCGCGGTGATGCGCCCCTGCTGGATGTTCTCATGAACTGCAGCCTGGGAACTTTTTCCCACGCTCCAGGTCATATGAGGACATCCACCAGGAGGCGCATCACCGCGACTGAAGGTAACTATAGGTCATTGACCTACATTTCCTTCAGTCGCGGTGATGCGCCCCCTGGTGGATGTCCTCATATGACCTGGAGCGTGGGAAAAAGTTCCCAGGCTGCAGTTCATGAGAACATCCAGCAGGGGCGCATCACCGCGACTGAATGTAAGTATAGATCACTGCTTTCCTTTCAGCACCCGGGGATTACAGGCACGAGCGAGTGGTTTATCGCAGCTCTGCCTGTAATATTAGTTAACCCCTTCAGATGGATTACTTCGTGGGACGTGACAGTTCATCAGAGAGGGTATGTATCTTGTGTGTTTATTGTTTTGCCAAGCGAGGGTCTGAAAATGGAATGAGAGAGCAATAAATTATTAAAACAACCGCTGTGTTTATTTCATTAAAATACTTTTAAATCATGTGTGTGTGTGTTTTTTAACCCTTTCAAACAATTGGATTAATAATGGATAGGTGACATAATTGACGCCTCTCCATTATTAATCTGGCTTAATGTCACCTTACAATAGCAAGGTGGCATTAACCCTTCATTACCCCATATCCCACCGCTACAGGGAGTGGGAAGAGAGTGGCCAAGTGCCAGAATAGGCGCATCTTCCAGATGTGCCTTTTCTGGGGTGGCTGGGGGCAGATGTTTTTAGCCACAGGGGGGCCAATAACCATGGACCCTCTCCTGGCTATTAATATCTGCCCTCAGTCACTGGCTTTACCATTCTGGCGGAGAAAATTGCGCGGGAGCCCACGCCAATTTTTTCCGCCATTTAACCCTTTATTTTAGCAGCTACAGTGCTGAAATTTTGCACATACACACTACTAACATTAGTAGTGTGGAATATTAAAAAAAAAGGGGGATATGAGATGGTTTACTGTATGAAAACCATGTCTCATATCCTGTCGGGTTTGTGCAGGAGAAATGCAAAGCCGGCAATTGAATTACCGACTTTTCACAGATATCGCGCTGAATGAAATATAAATACAGAATATATATATATGTGTCTCAATGACATATATATATATATATATATATATATATATACTGTATATATGTTTTCCCGAACATTTGAGCACATAAATCCATTAGATGTCGGTTTTGCAAGCCTGCGAGAAAATCTCGGCATACGGATGCCATACGGATGTCACACGGATGTCACACGGATCATTTGATGCGAGGAAATCGCATCCTCGCACTGCACACGGATCACTGTTTTTGAAACATTTGTGCGATTCTCGGCCGTGAAAAACGGACCTTTTTTTATACGTTAAGTGTGTCCCCGGCCTTAGACTTACACTGAGTTGTGACTTCCAGATCACCCAGCAAATACTAGAGCGATCCAGCAGGTCACAAACTGCTGGAGATTGACAGCAGTGACACCGATAAAAGGTGAAGACAGTGGCTGGTAAGTATAAAACTATGGTCAGAGAACTAGGATTGGTAGCATCACTCCAGGGTTGAAATAAAGAAAACCCTGGAATGGAAACACATTAATCTGTTAGTGTACTGTGTTACTAAATGGGCTGTGTTTGTCTCCATGTTAACTTCCATTTCTACAGTGTGGTCACTTTGACATTGCTAAGGCTGTGTTTGCATTAAAGAGCTTGAAAAGGGTTGTATACAGTCTCGTAAACTTCATAATGTAATAGAAGTCTAATCAGGAGAATTCACTGCAAATCACTTTTTCGCTGCAAAATTTAGCGAGTCTGTCAAACTCAAATTTTAAAGGCTTTGATCAACTCTAATCTTTAGCACTTAGTAGAGCACTTTTGGCTGTTGTGACCACTCTAGGTCACTAATATTTTTGGACTATCAAATTAAGGAAATAGATTATTGCTTTGAACAAACAAGGAAAAGGATACAAAATAAAGCTAAGACATTGGATTTTCCTAGAGATACAGTTTAAGCATAATTCACAAGTTGAAAATACACATTTGAACCTTAAGTTTACAAGCAGTAAGATCGTGTTCGAACTGACACACGCGTGCTCCAGTAAGGCTACCTACCAAAAAACACAAGCACCCCAATGAAGCACCAATAATGCTTTGTTCCTACAAGCACAAAAAAGGAACAATATTGTAGCAATATATCAGACGTTCCTCATGACATCACATATCACAAGTTAAGGGTAATGTGAACATGGGGATAGAAAAATCAGGCAAAGCACAGAGTTGCCTGTGCAACTTTGTCAGAGATCAGAAAACTGAATTAGGTGTAATTGGAGCTTCCACCAGGACAATAGACCAAGGCATACTTCAAAGTCCATCAAGGCTTAAAGAGGACCCGTCAGCAGGTCAAAAGGTACCAGTGTTTCCTTTTATTTCATTCCCACTGCATCCCTGACTATTCCATTTCCTTTTTTTAAATCCTCCAAACCGATCCAGAGATATTTTTTGATACAGCTTTTGTCACTTGATACACTGATCTTGGGAGCTGTATGTCTTCAGTCTGCAGACCATACTCACACGTGACTAAGATGGGTTGCAGTTTTAAATATCTCTATTTTATCTACTTCTTGGAGAACCCTTTTAAAGACCTCTGCTATCTCAGGGGGACACAGTTGTGACATCACATCTGAAGCTTATAAGCAAAAACTAAATTAGTGTCCACCATGCAGCAAATGTCCTCTACTATTTGTGCTTTGTGTGGGAGACATCATTAGCTCAGAGAAAATTGAATAATAGGGATAAAGCAAAGGGTAAAATGGTGAAAAGGGTAAAAAGGTGAAAAATGCAGACTAGAAGCGACATCACTGCCAAAAACAGTTTTATACCTTACTAGCTGTACTACCCGGCTTCGCCCGGGTTAATGACTGCTGTTAGCAAAATAGAATGTGTTAACAAAAATTTATTCTGCACACAAAAACCACAAAACAAATAGATAGAAATGTAATTATTAAAAGGCAAAAACTAAGCAAATAGAAGCATTTCACAACATATATTAGCTTTGTTATACTGAGAATGTCTTTGTTGCCTATATTAACCAATCAGAGCTCAGGTTAATTAACTGTAGCAAAATAGAAGCTGAGCTGTGATTGGTTGCTATTGGCAGCCTGATAAATCCCCAGCCAACAGGAAGCCCTCCCCCCTGGCAGTATATATTAGCTCACACATACACATAATAGACAGGTCATGTGACTGACAGCTGCCGTATTTCCTATATGGTACATTTGTTGCTCTTGTAGTTTGCTTATTAATCAGATTTTTATTTTTGAAGGACAATACCAGACTTGTGTGTGTTTTAGGGCGAGTTTTATGTGTCAAGTTGTGTGTGTTGAGTTGCGTGTGGCGACATGCATGTAGCGACTTTTGTGAGATGAGTTTTGTGTGGCGACATGCGTGTAGCAACATTTTGTGTGTTGAGTTGCATGTGACAGGTTAGTGTAGCAAGTTGTGTGCAGCAAGATTTGTGCATGGCGAGTTTTGCGCGTGGCGAGTTTTATGTGTGGTGCATTTTGAGTATGTGCAAGTTTTGTGTGAGGCAACTTTTGCATGTGGTGCAACTTTTGTACATGTGGCAATTTTTCTGTGTGTGCAAGTTTTGCATGAGGTGAGTTTTCCATGAGGTGAGTTTTGCACGTGTGGCGAGTTTTGCGTGAGCCTAGTTTTGCATATGGCGAGTTTTGCATGTAGCGAGTTTTGAGTGGTGACTTTTGTGTTTCGACTTTTATGTGGCGAGGTTGGTGTGTGTGTGTGGTGAAATGTGTGCTGAGGGTGGTATATGTGTTCAAGCACGTGGTAGTGTGTGGCGCATTTTGTGTGTGTGTTCATATCCCCGTGGTGGTGTGGTGATTATCCCATGTCGGGGCCCCACCTTAGCAACTGTACAGTATATACTCTTTGTCGCCATCGCTCTCATTCTTTAAGTCCTCATTGTTCACATCTGGCAGCTGTCAATTTTCCTCCAACACTTTTCCCTTCACTTTTTCCCCATTATGTAGATAGGAGCAAAATTGTTTGGTGAATTGGAACGCGCGGGGTTAAAATTTCACCTCACAACATAGCCTATGACGCTCTCGGGGTCCAGACGTGTGACTGTGCAAAATTTTGTGGCTGTAGCTGCGACGGTACAGATGCCAATCCCGGACATACACACATACATACATACACACATTCAGCTTTATATATTAGATATACCTGTATGTAATCTCCTGTATATAGTATATACCTGTGTGTCATCTCACCTATATATAGTATATATCTGTGTGTCATCTCCTGTATATAGTATATACCTGTATGTCATCTCCTCCTATACATAGCATATACCTGTGTCATCTCCTCCTGTATATACTATATACCTGTAGGTAATCTGCTCCTGTATATAGTATATACCTGTGTGTCATCTCCTCCTGTATATAGTATATACCTGTATGTCATCTCCTCCTGTATGTAGTATGTACCTGTATGTCATCTCCTCCTCTATATAGTATATACCTGTGTGTCATCTCTCCTGTATATAGTATATATCTGTGTGTCATCTCCTCCTGTATATAGTATATACCTGTGTGTCATCTCCCCTGTAAATAGTATATACCTGTGTGTCATCTCCTGTATATAGTATATAGCTGTATGCCATCTCCTCCTGTATTAGCCCTCGTTCACACGTTATTTGGTCAGTATTTTTACCTCAGTATTTGTAAGCTAAAATGGCAGCCTGATAAATCCCCAGCCAACAGTAAGCCCACCCCCTGGCAGTATATATTAGCTCACACATACACATAATAGACTGGTCATGTGACTGACAGCTGCCGGATTCCTATATGGTACATTTGTTGCTCTTGTAGTTTGTCTGCTTATTAATCAGATTTTTATTTTTGAAGGATACCAGACTTGTGTGTGTTTTAGGGCGAGTTTCGTGTGTCAAGTTGTGTGTGTTGAGTTGCGTGTGGCGACATGCATGTAGGGACTTTTGTGAGATGACTTTTGTGTGGCGACATGCGTGTAGCAACTTTTTGTGTGTCGAGTTGCATGTGACAGGTTAGTGTAGCAAGTTGTGTGCAGCAAGTTTTGCGCATGGCGAGTTTTGCGCGTGGCGAGTTTTATGTGTGGTGCCTTTTGAGTATGTGCAAGTTTTGTGTGAGGCAACTTTTGCATGTGTTGCAACTTTTGTGCATGTGGCAATTTTTCTGCGTGTGGCAATTTTTCTGCGTGTGCAAGTTTTGCGTGTGGCGAGTTTTGCACGTGTGGCGAGTTTTGCATGTGGAGAGTTTTGCGCGTGGCGAGTTTTGAGCGGCGACTTTTGTGTTTCTACTTTTATGTGGCGAGGTTGGTGTATGTGTGGTGAAATGTGCACTGAGGGTGGTATATGTGTTCGAGCACGTGGTAGTGTGTGGCGCATTTTGTGTGTGTGTTCATATCCCCGTGGTGGTGTGATTATCCCATGTTGGGGCCCCACCTTAGCAACTGTACAGTATATACTCTTTGGTGCCATCGCTGTCATTCTTTAAGTCCCCCTTGTTCACATCTGGCAGCTGTTAATTTGCCTCCAACACTTTTCCTTTCATTTTTTCCCCATTATGTAGATAGGGGCAAAATTGTTTGGTGACTTGGAAAGCGCGGGGTTAAAATTTCACCTCACAACATAGCCTATGACGCTCTCAGGGTCCAGACGTGTGACTGTGCAAAATTTTGTGCCTGTAGCTGCGACGCCTCCAACACTTTTCCTTTCACTTTTTCCCCATTATGTAGATAGGGGCAAAATTGTTTGGTGAATTGGAAAGCGCGGGGTTAAAATTTCACCTCACAACATAGCCTATGACGCTCTCGGGGTCCAGACGTGTGACTGTGCAAAATTTTGTGGCTGTAGCTGCTACGGTTCAGATGCCAATCCCGGACATACATACATACATACATACATACACACACACACACATTCAGCTTTATATATTAGACTAGCTGTACTACCCGGCTTCGCCCGGGTTAATGACTGCTGTTAGCAAAATAGAATGTGTTAACAAAAATTTATTCTGCACACAAAAACCACAAAACAAATAGATAGAAATGTAATTATTAAAAGGCAAAAACTAAGCAAATAGAAGCATTTCACAACATATATTAGCTTTGTTATACTGAGAATGTCTTTGTTGCCTATATTAACCAATCAGAGCTCAGGTTAATTAACTGTAGCAAAATAGAAGCTGAGCTGTGATTGGTTGCTATTGGCAGCCTGATAAATCCCCAGCCAACAGGAAGCCCTCCCCCCTGGCAGTATATATTAGCTCACACATACACATAATAGACAGGTCATGTGACTGACAGCTGCCGTATTTCCTATATGGTACATTTGTTGCTCTTGTAGTTTGCTTATTAATCAGATTTTTATTTTTGAAGGACAATACCAGACTTGTGTGTGTTTTAGGGCGAGTTTTATGTGTCAAGTTGTGTGTGTTGAGTTGCGTGTGGCGACATGCATGTAGCGACTTTTGTGAGATGAGTTTTGTGTGGCGACATGCGTGTAGCAACATTTTGTGTGTTGAGTTGCATGTGACAGGTTAGTGTAGCAAGTTGTGTGCAGCAAGATTTGTGCATGGCGAGTTTTGCGCGTGGCGAGTTTTATGTGTGGTGCATTTTGAGTATGTGCAAGTTTTGTGTGAGGCAACTTTTGCATGTGGTGCAACTTTTGTACATGTGGCAATTTTTCTGTGTGTGCAAGTTTTGCATGAGGTGAGTTTTCCATGAGGTGAGTTTTGCACGTGTGGCGAGTTTTGCGTGAGCCTAGTTTTGCATATGGCGAGTTTTGCATGTAGCGAGTTTTGAGTGGTGACTTTTGTGTTTCGACTTTTATGTGGCGAGGTTGGTGTGTGTGTGTGGTGAAATGTGTGCTGAGGGTGGTATATGTGTTCAAGCACGTGGTAGTGTGTGGCGCATTTTGTGTGTGTGTTCATATCCCCGTGGTGGTGTGGTGATTATCCCATGTCGGGGCCCCACCTTAGCAACTGTACAGTATATACTCTTTGTCGCCATCGCTCTCATTCTTTAAGTCCTCATTGTTCACATCTGGCAGCTGTCAATTTTCCTCCAACACTTTTCCCTTCACTTTTTCCCCATTATGTAGATAGGAGCAAAATTGTTTGGTGAATTGGAACGCGCGGGGTTAAAATTTCACCTCACAACATAGCCTATGACGCTCTCGGGGTCCAGACGTGTGACTGTGCAAAATTTTGTGGCTGTAGCTGCGACGGTACAGATGCCAATCCCGGACATACACACATACATACATACACACATTCAGCTTTATATATTAGATATACCTGTATGTAATCTCCTGTATATAGTATATACCTGTGTGTCATCTCACCTATATATAGTATATATCTGTGTGTCATCTCCTGTATATAGTATATACCTGTATGTCATCTCCTCCTATACATAGCATATACCTGTGTCATCTCCTCCTGTATATACTATATACCTGTAGGTAATCTGCTCCTGTATATAGTATATACCTGTGTGTCATCTCCTCCTGTATATAGTATATACCTGTATGTCATCTCCTCCTGTATGTAGTATGTACCTGTATGTCATCTCCTCCTCTATATAGTATATACCTGTGTGTCATCTCTCCTGTATATAGTATATATCTGTGTGTCATCTCCTCCTGTATATAGTATATACCTGTGTGTCATCTCCCCTGTAAATAGTATATACCTGTGTGTCATCTCCTGTATATAGTATATAGCTGTATGCCATCTCCTCCTGTATTAGCCCTCGTTCACACGTTATTTGGTCAGTATTTTTACCTCAGTATTTGTAAGCTAAAATGGCAGCCTGATAAATCCCCAGCCAACAGTAAGCCCACCCCCTGGCAGTATATATTAGCTCACACATACACATAATAGACTGGTCATGTGACTGACAGCTGCCGGATTCCTATATGGTACATTTGTTGCTCTTGTAGTTTGTCTGCTTATTAATCAGATTTTTATTTTTGAAGGATACCAGACTTGTGTGTGTTTTAGGGCGAGTTTCGTGTGTCAAGTTGTGTGTGTTGAGTTGCGTGTGGCGACATGCATGTAGGGACTTTTGTGAGATGAGTTTTGTGTGGCGACATGCGTGTAGCAACTTTTTGTGTGTCGAGTTGCATGTGACAGGTTAGTGTAGCAAGTTGTGTGCAGCAAGTTTTGCGCATGGCGAGTTTTGCGCGTGGCGAGTTTTATGTGTGGTGCCTTTTGAGTATGTGCAAGTTTTGTGTGAGGCAACTTTTGCATGTGTTGCAACTTTTGTGCATGTGGCAATTTTTCTGCGTGTGGCAATTTTTCTGCGTGTGCAAGTTTTGCGTGTGGCGAGTTTTGCACGTGTGGCGAGTTTTGCATGTGGAGAGTTTTGCGCGTGGCGAGTTTTGAGCGGCGACTTTTGTGTTTCTACTTTTATGTGGCGAGGTTGGTGTATGTGTGGTGAAATGTGCACTGAGGGTGGTATATGTGTTCGAGCACGTGGTAGTGTGTGGCGCATTTTGTGTGTGTGTTCATATCCCCGTGGTGGTGTGATTATCCCATGTTGGGGCCCCACCTTAGCAACTGTACAGTATATACTCTTTGGTGCCATCGCTGTCATTCTTTAAGTCCCCCTTGTTCACATCTGGCAGCTGTTAATTTGCCTCCAACACTTTTCCTTTCATTTTTTCCCCATTATGTAGATAGGGGCAAAATTGTTTGGTGACTTGGAAAGCGCGGGGTTAAAATTTCACCTCACAACATAGCCTATGACGCTCTCAGGGTCCAGACGTGTGACTGTGCAAAATTTTGTGCCTGTAGCTGCGACGCCTCCAACACTTTTCCTTTCACTTTTTCCCCATTATGTAGATAGGGGCAAAATTGTTTGGTGAATTGGAAAGCGCGGGGTTAAAATTTCACCTCACAACATAGCCTATGACGCTCTCGGGGTCCAGACGTGTGACTGTGCAAAATTTTGTGGCTGTAGCTGCTACGGTTCAGATGCCAATCCCGGACATACATACATACATACATACATACACACACACACACATTCAGCTTTATATATTAGATATACATACACATAACTCCTTATTATGGAAAGTCACCTGAAACTAAAAGGGCATATTCATATGTTGCATTTTTGCTACCTATTCTTCCGTGTTTTTTCAGTGCCATTTTGCTACAAGAAAAAAGTCTACTGCACCAGCAAAATGAATGAGATTCAAAAAATCTGCAGCTTGTGAATTCTTTCAGTGGTTTAGCAGTCTTTTTCAATCGATTTAATGAATGAGAAAAAAAATTGCATAAAAAATATGGCAAAAATGTACTTTATGCAGTTGTTTTTTTTAATAATCAAAATAATTTTTTGGGGTCTCGCTAAGACACTAGACATTGTGTTCACTTCCTCATTTCAGTGATGTAATATATTACTTCTGTATTGCAGTGTATTAATCATGCTAGTGTAAATGTAAATCTTACAGGGAACCTCTTAGGGTACGTGCACATGTTGCGGAAAGGTGTGCGGATTTTTCCGCACTGGTTTTGGTAAATCCACAGGAAATCCGCACTGCGGATTTACTGCAGAATTACCGTGGATTTACCGTGGTTTTTCTGCGGTTTTTGTGTGGATTTCACCTGCGGTTTTACACCTGCGGATTCCTATTGAGGAGCAGGTATAAACCAGTGCGGAATCCGCACAAAGAATTGACATGCTGCATGTGCACTGCAGATTTTGTTTTCCATAGGTTTACATGGTACTGTAAACTCATGAAAAACTGCTGCGAATCTGCAGTGGCCAATCCGCTGCGGATCCGCAGCAAAATCCGCAATGTGTGCACATACCATTAGGCAATAGCGTATGAGTTGTAATATTCAATTGACCCTTGCTAAGGACCTCTCGTACCCCCCTCGCTATAGATTTAGGGTGCCTCCAGCTAACTGCATTGAATTTGCGCTGTAAATATACAGCAGCGAATACTACTTCTTTTAATTGTGACTTGTAATTTAGCCTTTATTGTAATCTTTGCACAAACATACAAAAAAAATCACCTGAACTCTGAGTACCCAAAGATGTAGATATTGAATATGCTGGAAAATGCCTTGATATAAGGTGTGGTGCACGGAGACCCCGAACCGACTTCTGGGTGGAGAGAACAGCAGCAGACAGGGAAATCCATCATCCACAGGAAATGAGGTAAGTATGCTAAAACATTATTTTATTGGGGACCATGAAAAGCAAGGGAGTAAAACTAAAAACGCGACATATAGAATGGAAGATAGGACACGGGTCTCCACGTTTTGAGTAACTGCTCTTAGTCCTGACAGCTTAATGTGTCCAAAGTTCAGTGTTTTATAGGAGAGCAAACTGGAAAAAAACAATGTGAAGAAGGGAACACACCATGTGATTAATCATCACTAATGAGAAAGGGAAAAAAACCTTTGCAAGAAAGATAAATGCTGCAATGGATTCATGGGAATAGCAAGAAAGAACATGAACAACAGAAAAAAAAATCTATATATAAAGCAAAAAAAAGAAAAGCAGCACAAAAAACATGAAAAAAGTGGACTTTATTGCCCCATGGCGTGACAACATTTCGGATGTAGTATCCTTTCTCATACTACTATACTTGAGAAACGATACTACATCCAAAACATTACCACGCGATGGGGCAATAAAGTCCACTTTTTTCATGTTTTTTGTGCTGCTTTTCTTTTTTTGCTCTATTATGGGGAGCCACTGAATTATTGGTCAGAAAAGCTCTGCAGTCATATAAAGGTATTGTTTGACGCTGTTCCCCAATTTTTTCATCCTATATATACAGTATATATATATTTATATATATATATATATATATATATATATATATATATATATATATATATAGATATATATATATATACACATTAGTGCCCTGTTTTAGTGGTCACCAATAAAGTAATGTTTTAGCATACTTACCTTACTTCCTGTGGATGCTGGATTTCCTTGTATGCAGCTATATGAATCATAACCCCTTAGGGTATGTCTCCACGGTACGGATGGGCGGCGGTATCGCCGCAGCGGCGAAGCCGCTCGGCGCTAAGCCCCGCCCCCTTAATGGGACGCGATCATGCCGGATGTGTTAACTCTTCACATCCGGGATGATCGCTCTCTCCCATAGGGCCCTGTGATATGCCTTGTGGGGACGCTGCGTCCCCGCAAGGTGTACGGGCATGCTGCGATCTGAAAAGACGCGCAGCATGTCCGTAGTCGCAGGGCCGCCGCGTGCGGGTTTCCACGCATAGTGGAGACAGGATTTCATCAAATCCCCTCCACTATGCAGGAACATCTGGACGCTGCTTGTTTGACGCTGCAGCGCTGCGCAGCGTCAAACAAGCAGCGTTTCCTGAACGTGGAAACATACCCTTAATGACCAGGCCAAATCTTGCATGTGTCACTTTATGTGGCAATATGGCAACAACTCTGGAGAGTTTCCCAGTGACTTTGAGATTGTTTTTGTGACACATTGTACTTTATATCCATAGTACTTTTATTTCGATATATTTTATGTTTATTTATAAAAATATTTGAAATTTGACAAAAATTTCAAAGAATTAGCAATTTTCAAACTTTGAATGATTATCATTTTAATCCAGATAGTCTCACCACACAAAATAGCTAATAAATAACATTTTCTTTACATTAGCACCATTTGTAAAATGTTCTTTTATTTTGTTGGGATGTTAAAAGGTTTAAAACTGTAGTAATAATTTTTCATTTTTCAAAGAAATTTCCAAAACTTATTTTTGTAACAACCTATTCAGTTTTGAAGAAACTTAGGGGAAGTTTATTATTATTATTATTATAATTATTATTTATTTATATAGCACCATTGATTCCATGGTGCTGTACATGAGAAGGGGTTACATACAAATTACAGATATCACTTACAGTAAACAAACTTACAATTAGGCCGGTTTCACACGTCAGTGGCTCCGGTACGTGAGGTGACAGTTTCCTCACGTACCGGAGCCACTGACACACGTAGACACATTAAAATCAATGCATCTGTGCAGATGTCATTGATTTTTTGCGGACCGTGTCTCCGTGTGCCAAACACGGAGACATGTCAGTGTTCGTGGGAGCGCACATATTACACAGACCCATTAAAGTCAATGGGTCCATGTAAAACATGTACCGCACACGGACGTTCTCCGTGTGCCGTGCAGGAGACAGCACTCCAGTAAGCGATGTCCCCCCCACATGGTGCTGAAGCCGCGATCCATATCTTCTGTGCAGCAGCGTTTGCTGTAAAGAAGATATGAATAATCAATTTTTTTAGTGGTATTTCGGGTTTAAAATAAAGCTCCATGTCCCCACCCCCTGTGCGCCCCCCCGCTGTTCTGAAAATACTCACCCGGCTCCCTCGTTGGCTGTCGCTGCTTCCTGTCCTGGCCGCACCTTCTACTGTATGCGGTCACGTGGGGCTGCCGATTACAGTCATGAATATGCGGCTCCACCTCCCATAGGGGTGGAGCCGCATATTCATTACTGTAAATGAGCGGCCCCACGTGACGGCATACAGGAGAAGCTGTGGCCAGGACAGGACACTGCGAGGGAGGCGAGTGAGTATTTTCAGAACAGGGGGGGGGGGGATTATTCATATCTTCATATCTTCTTTACAGTAAACGCTGCTGCACAGAAGATATGAATCGCGGCTTCAGCATGATGCAGGGGACAGCGCTAAACTTTAGCGCTGTCTCTCCTGCACGGTCCGTGTGGTACCCAGGCGGCACACGGCTGCCGCATGTGTGCCACACGGATGGCCTACATGAGCTCACGGACACACGGATAACTCCGGTACCGATTTTTTCCGGTACCGGAATTATCTGGATGTGTGAGACTGGCCTTACAGACTGATACAGAGGGGCGAGGACCCTGCTCTTGCGGGCTTACATTCTACAGGATTATGGGAAAGGAGACAATAGGTTGAAGGTTGCAGGAGTTCCGGTGTTGGTGAGGCGGTAGTTTCAGTAGTGGTGAGGAGGCAGCGGGGTCAGTGCAGGATGTAGGCTTTCCTGAAGAGATGGGTTTTCAGGTTCCGTCTGAAGGATCCGAATGTGGTTGATAGTCGGGCATGTTGGGGCAGAGAGTTCCAGAGGATGGGGGATATTCATTTATTCATTTATGTCGTAAAACCCCCAAAAGTGATACAATTTTAAAAACAGCACCTCTCAACATACTCAAAAATGCTGTCAGGTAGTTTATTAACCATTCGGGTGCTTTTCAGGAAATAATGCAAAGTGGCAGGACAGAAATGAAACATTTTATTTTTGCCACCTAAATGTTGCTAACACCAGAAAAGGCCCATACAGCTGGTAGACTTTAAGGCCATTATTTGGCCATGAATTGTCATGACAACTATGAAGAAAACACAATCACGATCTTAGGGTGTCAATGGGGTTAAAGAAGGAAGCCCCCACACTCTTTTAACCATCTAGATGCTTTAGTCACTATTGACATTAGCATATACGGGGTTGAACGGCCATGGTTGATGCAACAAGGTGTCAGCTATAGTGTACAGCTGACAGCTGCTGCATTTTCACCTGTCAGCGGATACTATTGTCTTGTATGTCAGGTCAGTAAAAAGACATATTGGTGGTTACTAAGGGGTTAAACTGCATCAATGCTACACAGACTACACTTATAGTAAGGTATATTAGGTTGCTTAGATTTGATCAAGTTGATGTGAGCCCATCTGCCGGCAACAAGGTGTGAGCTCAGCTGTAATTAAAAGCAGTCTTAGGAGGAGGAGTGTTCCTGCAATATGGAGGAAATCACTTACCCCCAAAATGTACACAGAAAAAAAACTAAATTGATAAGCACCTCATAAAAAAAATAATCAATAAAAATTGCTGTGACGGCGATGCAATAGTATACAGATATACAAATACATCTGCCCTCTCGAGAGCCTTAAGGTATTTTTAACTGCTGAACTGCAAAAAAAAAAAAAAATCTATCCTACTGGTTCACTGAAGCCCCTTTTATTGCTGCTTCACATGAAGAGATGTACGCTACGCAGATTGAGAAGCATTAATGGGTTTATGAGCCAGATGCAGCTTTCTCTTCTTGCTTAGCTTTCTTCCATCCAGACATACTCCCAAAATGGCAGAACTCTTTCATCTACAGGACAAGGAACCCATGTATAAACATATCCAGATATTAAAGGAAGCCAAAAAGTCTGTGCAAAACAAAATACTCCCATAGTCCTGATGATTTATGCAGAAACTAAATCCCAAATTACAGAGAGGGAATATTCTCTCCTAAAGACTCTGCTCTGTGTCATCAGTGCAGACTGGAGCAGATGTTGGGCTCATTACATTTCTGCACTGTAACAATGAGTGACAGCTTCCAAGGCAAACAGTGAAGCAAGGACTACATTTACACAGGCTGGAGTGAAATAGAAGGAGTTAATGTGTCTGTTCATCAGAAACACAGTAAGCTAATGTTTCCCCGTCTAGTCATTAATCCTAGAGCCTCAACCTCCTTTGGTTTGTTCACTTGGATGCAGGAGAAGCAGGCAAATTAATGTCAGGGCAGCAAAAGTGATGGCTCATGTCAGGCATTACCACCATGTGGGTCAGATTTAGCCATAAAGAGGCGAGCAGCAGGTGTGGCCGGCTCAGGCCGAGGGGTGCTTTATTCCTACATGCTCAAATCCCATGTGGTCTTACAAGCAACCAGCATGCAGGCACCAACATACAATTATTGGCTCTACTCATACTAATAAAATATACGCATTGCTGGATCTGAGTCATTTTAGGCCTATTTCCTGGTAATAAACATTTCCTATTCAATGCTGTTTACCATAATCCATTTAAAGCGGGTATACACACCAAAGACTTTGTTAATTTTGGAAAAGTACCTTCAAAACCTACACGGGGGAAACCAGACATGGACCTTTGTTTACTTTCTCATAAGCATTTTATTATTGTTGTGTAAAATGACATTATTGTTTATAAAAAGAAGTGGTGAGGATTTTTTTTGTATATAGTGACTAACAATAAACAAAAATAGAAAAAATGAAATATCAGTTCCCCAAGCAAAACCAGCTCAGTTGTGAATTGTTTGCGAAACACCCAGGAAAAAAGAGGAATTTGTAAATGACTGAAAAGCTGATTTTGTGTTTGTGAACAAAAATATAACCACAGATTTATGGACTTTCTTTTTGCTAAGAACAAGAATTTTAAAGAGAATCTGTCATCAAGTATCCACTATGTAATCTGAAAGTAGTATAATGTAGGGGCAAAGGCTCTGATTCTAATATTGTGTCACTTGCTAAACTGCTACCGTAGTTGTTTCAATAAAATCAGTGTTTTATCAGCAGGATATTATCACTAGAGGGCTAGTTGTCTCGTGGTATGTTGTCCTCCTGCTCTCTGTAACCCCACCTCCACCTCTGATTGGCTGATTTCAGTGTACACAGGAAGCTGCCCTTCAGTGGTGGGGTGAGATTATACTCAGTAAGTCGGGGTCACACTTGTGAGTGCAATGCAAGAAATTTATGCGAGTCTCTCTGTATTTCTATGCAGCCGCACACTCCGCTCCCGAGTGCCAGCGGGAGCGCCGGGTATTGATGCAAGAGACTCGTGAGAGTTTCTCACATTACACGTGCAAGTGTGACCCCGGCCTTATTGAGAGAACTGGTAGATCATCAGCAGTGAAAACAGGGATTTTATCAAACTACCTACAAATAACTGAAGCACATGCCAAGTAAAAATTGAAAAAATTTATATTTAACAAATATTAACACACAACTGTTTAAAAAGATTCCGTGGATAAATACACACATATGGACCTGGGAACACAGGAATTACTATACCCATGCCATAAGCATATTCAAAAGATGGATAAATATCCAGAGCATATAAAGATTTTTTTCCATCTAAGGCCAGTCTCACACATCCAGATATTTCCGGTACCGGAAAAATCAGTACCGGAAATATCTGTGTCAGTGTGTCCGTGTGCTCACGTGGCACATCAGTGTGGCATGCGTGTGGCAGCCGTGTGTTGCCTGAGGACCACACGGACCGCCGCAAGAGAGACAGCGCTACAGTAAGCGCTGTCCCCTGCATGTGGTGCTGAAGCCGGCATTCATCCCTTCTCTCCTGCACGGCTGAAAGCAGCGCTAGCAGGAGAGAAGGGATGAAAGATCAAGTTTTTTTTGTTTAAATTAAAGTTTGGGGTCACCTCCCACCAAACAACCCCTCCCCACCCCCTGTGCGCCCGCCTGCTTGAAGAGAAATACTCACCCAACTCCCGCGATGCCTGCTCTCAGCGCCGGAAGCTCGTCCTGTGTGAGCGGTCACATGGTACCGCTCATTAAGGTGACGAATATGCGATGAATATTCATTAATGAATATTCCAGTAATGAGTAATCATTACTACATCCCCATCAGATGAAGCTAACGCGAAACGTGCGTCGGGACGCTCCCTGCCAACCAGGTCATGTATACCCCTTGAATTTAGCTGATTTGCCTCCTCCCTCATGTCTAGCTGACTATTACAAACCTTCAGTAGCATGCCTGCACTTTAACCACTGCACCTTAGTTATCCTTATTTGATTGCTGCCATATTTAGTAGCTTGGTTTTGCACCTCACAATATGGTTTTGTCTCTGCAAGTATTCTAAAGCATGTTTTGCACTAATATTGAATATTATTTAGCACTATGCACTTTAATGTTATTGATTGTTTTTGGATATAGAGATAGCAAGCAATCTTATAATTATATATATAGACAATTTGGCTGTGAGGAGCCACAAAGGTTTTCACATAGAGCCATAAACTATATGGGCATTTAAATAGAGCTGCATGGAAAACTCTTTTCCTTATTTATGTGTCTATGCTTTATGAATGTTATATTGAATACCAAATTTGACTGACATATGAGTCCAAAAGCACTATTTGCAAAGAGAAATACGTTGAATTATATAACATTGATTAACATTCAAGAAAGCTTTGATCCATATATAAGATAACCCTAAGAAGTGAGATGCTTTTGGAAGCACTTTGCTATTTTAAATATTTAAGACATTTAAACAACTTCTTTAAATTTGCAAATAGTATTAATTAAAAAAAAATCTATTGATTTGTGGCTACAACTACTATGAAAGCCACTTAATTTCCATGCCAGCAAACTTTGCACTCATAACTACTGTGTGTCCCGCTATCTCCTAATTTACTAACTTACATTTGATAGGTTACTAAGATGTTGGGGACAGATGGAAGCCGACGGTATGGCTGCAGAGTCTTTTTGTAATCTGTTACCAGGAAAACGTGGATCTGTGTAGGAGCTGTAAACAGAGAAACAAATTTTTTATTTAAGAATTTTTACAAAGTTGTTTTTTTTTTTCATTTCAGATCTAGTGTTACAATAAAAAAAGTTGCAAAGGTGATCATTACTGTTATTGACCAGTCTAAAGGAAAATTCCTGAACTACAAATTATAAGAACACATGTAAGTATCTGCTTTAACGATCTGTGTTGTACTGATGTAACAAAGCTGTATCTTCATGTGCCTCTAATCTCAAGCCATAGGAACGGTGTTTGCCAGTACAAGGACTGTATCACATACATTCCTATAATGGGTCACGTTTTCATCACTTGACAAACGCAAATTTTTAGCTGCTCAAAGTAAAGAATGTAGATTCCTAATGAATAAAAGAAAGCACAGATCTAAAAAAAACTTTTTCATCGCTGACCCCATTGGGGCTCACAACCTAAATTCCCTACCAGCATGTCTTTGGAATGTGGGAGGGAACCAGATAATGGGGAGAACATATAAACTCCTTGCAGATGTTGTCCTTGGTGGGATTTGAACCCAAGACCCCAGTGATCCAATGCTAACCACTGAGCTACTGTGCTGCCCTAAAGTATCACAAACCATTAGTGTTGTGCTTTAAGTTAAACATCAAATACGAGATAGATATTTTCTGCCATTCGGAATTAATTCTATAACAGCTTTTGGCTCTTTCATAGAGGATTATTGAAGATTTTTCTTCCAAAGTATGAGTGAAAGCTTAATTTTCTTTTGCTGGTCTTACAATATCAGGTTGTGATGATATGTTTACACACCTACACATTTTTTGCAAAGCGCTATGTAACTTTCATTCTTTGACTACAGTTGATATCACGTTTTTAATGGCAAGGGGTGCATCAGCAGGAAATTCAGCACAGGAATAAAAAGTATATACCGTACTTGCTTACTCCTGCTGTTTTCGTCTACTAATTGGCAGCTAGATGACTCTAGGAGTTCTAAACAGGCAGAGGGTTTATAAAAAATAGGAATAAAATTGGGAAAAAAAATATTTTTGACTGATCCAAACACATTTACATCAGTAAGCCAAACAATATCACATTATTACTGTCTCTCCCACCTGGCGGCTTTTGTAAGCTTTTTCTGTCTACACACAAAGTCAAGCAGCAAAACTGTGCTTTGTTTTGTTATTGACTTGTCTGGTATAGAATCTACAATTGGTATCTAACCTTACTAAAGGTACCGTTACACTAAGCAACTTACCAGCGATCGCGACCAGCGACGTGATCGCTGGTAAGTTGCTGTGTGGTCGCTGGGGAGCTGTCACACAGACAGCTCTCTCCAGCGACCAAGCGACTTCGGCATCGCTGAAACTGTCTTCAGCGATGCCGAAGTCCCCATGTAAAAAAAAAAAAAAACACTACATACGCACCTTCTGTCGTCCTTCATGTCCCTCGGCGCTTGCCGCACTGACTGTGTCTCAGCGCCGGCTGGCCGTAACAGCGGTGCCCAGCGGTGAACCGCTGTTACTGCAGGTTCAACCGCTGGGCTCTGCTTTACGGCCGGACGGCGCTGAGACAGTCAGTACGGCAAGCTCCAGGGGACGTGACGGACAACAGACGGTGAGTATGTAGTGTTTTTTTTTAACTTTTACCATGGTATCCATGGTAAATATCGGGTTACTAAGCGCGGCCCTGCGCTTAGTAACCCGATGTTTACCATGGATACCAGTGAAGACATCGCTGGATCGGCGTCACACACGGCGATCCAGCGGTGTCAGCGGGAGAGTTGCGACGAAAGAAAGTTCGTCCACTCTCCCTGCAACCAGCGATATCCCAGCAGGATCCAGATCGCTGCTGCGTGCCAAACATAGCGATATCGCTATGCAGGACGCTGCAACGTCACGGATCGCTGGCGATATCGCCTAGTGTGACGGTACCTTAAATGATGTTTCCTATTGTCAGTATTAGGCCGGCGTCACACTAATCATATGGAAAATCGGTCCGAGTCTCTCTGCCGAGAGTGGCACATGTGTTCTCTGTATGGTCATCCGTGTGTAATGTGTTTGTAATTTGACGATGCGATTGTCTCACACCTATGTATCCATATGACATCCGTATGATGCGTGTATGGCTTTGCATGTCTCACTGCTTTTCCCCATTGAATTACTGTAAATTGCTCAATTGGCTGATATGAGGAAAATGTGTGCGTATTTGTCACAAGCTAGACGAATGGTCTGTGTGGTGTCCGAGCTTTTCTCGCACCCATAGACTTGCATTGGCGAGTCTCGGACAATATACGCATACAAACGCAGCATGCTGTGATTTTAAACGCACGCTGAATACGCCTGAGAAAAAATACTGTGATGAGAGCTGCCCCATAGATTTACAATGGGGCCGAGTGCTATGCGATGTTTTCTTGCATAGCACTCGTCCGTATTCTACGGTAGTGTGACCCCAGCCTTAGGCTAAGTCTATACTACAAGGAAACCACACAAAACACAGACTGTGGACAGTAGACCAAACAAAAAAAGTTGGAACAGTGATATCAAACTGTATATTTAATAGGCTACTTATTTATATACTACGTAAAACATTAAAAACTACAGTAAAGGGCATTTAAAGGGAATGCATCATCAGAAAATTACATATTGCTTTAAAGGAGGTTTTTGTGTTACATTGTTTTTTTTTTTTGCAGTTTTGCAATTATTTTTTTTCATATCACAATCTTTTTTTTAAATAGCAAAATCCTGAAATTTTCACACTGGACACTGGGATTATTTTAAACTCATTTATTTATTTTACACACTTAAATAGCACCATTAATTCCACAGAGCTTTACAGACAATATCATCACCGATTCTATTCCCTATTAGTATGTTTTGGAGTGTGTTAGGAAAACAGAGTACCCTCAGAAAACTCACCCAAGCAGACGGAGAACATGCAAACTCCTAGCAGATCTTTTCTTTGATGGGATATGAGTCTCTAACACCAATGCTGAAAAGCGACAGTGCTAACCACTGAGCCACTGAACTGCCCATACAGTAACTATGAGACTCAGACTTTCTATGTTTTCAGCAACAGTTTTGGGAAGTCTCTTCATTTTGAAAAGTAGGATTACAATGACAGATAACACCTCTATACAGAGCTGATAACAAAGAATGATCCACCAATTATAATAGGTGATGTCACAGTTCCCCCTTCCTTGACAATGACCTTCCCACACGCTCATTTGACACTTCAATACAAAACTTAGTGCCTGAGTCGGTTAATTCCTGAAACAACAGTAACTATGAGCCTAGAAAAGCCTCAGTGAAAATTGCAAAATTTTGATTTTTTTTTAATGCAGATTGTGATATGAAAATTTAAAAGCTTAGGTAAAAACATTTAAGAAATACATTTAACTCAAAAGCCTGATTTCAACTCTAGGAGTTTTTCCAATGACACATTTCTTTTAAGATGCCATTCCCCCACTAAGGCCAACAAGGAAAACTAAATGCAATTCCATATTGCTATAATTACATTTCTCAATGGCCAGATGGGAATGTAGTCTGTATGTGCACATAATTACTATTCACTGTATATAATAGAGATCATACTACAACACAATGTTAGTATTGATCATTTTGTTATTCTACAGACGATAAGTCATGAGCCTCAGCCAATTAACCAGTAAGTAAACATCATTTTATCCAATGACAACCACTAAACAGCACTTCACTATTACATCTTCATGAGGCCTGTAGCGGGTTGAAAACTATATTGGTAGATGGAACCAAATACATATTTGACTATAATTTATCACAAGCCCATTGGAATCAGGTAACAATTATAACGCTGTTAGCCTTAAAGTTGAAATAATGCTCACTGTGAATGTACAGTAGGTACAAGGTATGCTGCAGCACGTTACCAATTAGATTGCTGTGTCTGGTAATTTCGTTTTGTGATAGCGTTTAAAGATGTCCAACATATTGAACATATTCACATACAAATATATTGTAATAAAGTCACTGGTAAAGTACTGGATGGGAGATATGTTTCACTGAGGCTATTAGGTTCAGTGATTTGAATCCTAGAAGGTTGCTCCAGCATGTTATATGCTGAGAGAGGTTAATTGGCCATGTTTTTGGCTGGGTTTTTGTGGACTGCTTTAAGAGTGGGTGGGAGACTCTACACCATATACCCAACCCAGGGTGGGGTCTAGAGGATAAATACACAGCCCTCAAATTCATTTGTGGTTCAGCATGCCTGGGGAGGCTAACTCCAGATTGGTGCTCGTGTTTATGCTAAACTGAACCGTGTGTTATTGATAATCCTGAGCGGGCAGATCCCTGCAGCCATACAGACTGTATAACATTTTGTTTTGCTTTCTTGATTTGCCCAGAGGGCCATGTTTATTTTTACTATGCACTGGTTTATGTATATAACAAACCAGTACAAGATTTAAAGATTTTTTTCCGTGTGCAGCCAAGTGAGCCAATCCACCACAATACCTATATATAAAAAAAAGATATTATGTGGTACACTCCTTTTTACATATGTCTCTCCTTTAACATCTTTGGTAGATTCTTAATACAGTGTATGCATAGATCAACAGTGCACCACAGACGTGGTGTCTATTGAGCTGGAGCAATTTCTTAACTCTGGGAATTAATTCCTTAAGTATAAATTTATTCATTGTCTAGCTATGATTTCTTCCACTGAATGGTTGAAACACTTTTCTAGAAAAGTACTACGCTTAAGATGTTCACATTGCTAGTTATTAACAATAAACATTATCATCTATGACCAATGAGTGGCGGATTAAGTCTCATACTAGGATTTTAAGGCAGAGATATGTATATAATTTAATATATTAGCTATTGAGGAAGTATAAATACAGACCTGCCGGCTACTGGAATGTAGAATTCTAAAACAGCGGAATCATCAATCATCAAATGAGACTGCAAACAATAGTTCAAGTGAAATTTGTCTGCATTGAAACACATCTGAAAAGGGAAAACTACTGAGTATTTTTTAATATAATACTGTCATAGCCATTGTGAGCACTCCTGTGTGTGGTGTTCTCTTGCATAAGAAGGTAGGAGGTTGCTGGTAAATACATGTGGGCTTTCCCACACCGTTTTTTTTAAATTTAATTCTTTATTTTACACAGGAGTTACACAGCTGCTGCATAATACAACCCACATCATTGTCTCCTGGTCTCAGCGCAAGTAGGAGACAATGATGAGAGCTGCCTTCAGCAGCCGGCCAGCCCTTGGGAACATCGCAAACTGTACGGCATCTTCCCAGGTGCCGGTAAGTGTCACACTGATGACCCATAGATGTCATCCGTGGGTCATCAGTGTGCACATATGCAGCACACATTTTAATCGTGCTGTGCAAATAAACTGACATGTCTGTGGGTTTTTCACACTGACATGTGCGCACTATCTTTAAATACAATGGGTATGCTTATGTCCGTACTTGCGGTCCTGAAAAAATGGACCACATATGGACATACATAATGGACGTGAAGAAAGCCTTATCCTGGGCTCTATCCTGCTATATAAATTTCCCAATTTTGTATATATGTCCCCCATCCTGGTATATGTCCTGTATCCTGGACTCCATCCTGGTAAATATATATATCCCCCATCCTGGTATACAGTGGGTACGGAAAGATTTCATACCTCTTTAAATTTTTAACTCTTTGTTTCATTAGAGCCATTTGGTAAATTCAAAAAAGTTTTTTTTTTCTCATTAATGTACACACTGCACCCCATCTTGACTGAAAAAAACAAATGTAGTAATTTTTGCAAATGTATTAAAAAAGAAAAACTGAAATATCACATGGTCACCAGCACTCAGACCCTTTGCTCAGTATTGAGTAGAAGCACCCTTTTTTGAGCTAGTAAAACCATGAGTCTTCTTGGGAATGATGCAACACGTTTTTCACACCTGGATTTGGAGATCCTCTGCCATTCTTCATTTCAGATCCTCTCCAGTTCCGTCAGGTTGGATGGTGAACATTAGGGTTGAGGGACTTTTACTTTTTTGGGGTCGAGTCGGGTGTTGCGAAACCCGACTTTGTCAAAAGTCGAGTCGAGTGAAGTCGGGGGTCACGAAAAGTCGGGGGTCGACCGAAACATGAAACCTAATGCAAGTCAATGGGGAAGCATAGTCGGCAGTGAGTGGAGGACAGGAAAACACCTACAGTGCCCATTTTAATGGTAAAAACATCCATTCTTGTTACTCAAGCTTGTCAATCTTAATTTATTTTATAATAATAGATAGGCATTGGAAATTGGGGGTCATTTGGCTAAAGTTGTGGGGGGTAGGGCTGGTTCAAGTTTTTAGTGGGCCCAGGAAACGTGGACTACGTCACGGCGGTGGAGCAGTGAGAGGTAAGTATGTCAAGTTTGCAAGTGCTGTGATCCTGAGCAAGCAGGGGGGGCCCACTCGTTGGCATTGGCACTGGCACCGGGCCCCTCAAAGTACAGCGGTGTGTTTGCACGGCGGGGGCGCCTCCCACCGGCAGCGACACTTTTGCGTACTCTGAGGGGCCCTGTGCCAGTGACGTCACCAATGAGTATGCCCCCCCACCTGATGAAGGAACCTGCACTTTCATCTGCACCTTCCTCTTTGTCCCTGTGTAAGGTGGTATAGCATACGGGAAGGGGAACCTTACTTTCAGCAGGGTCAGATTCTGGCTGTGTAGAGTGCAAGGGGAATGTAGTGGTCTGGGTCAATGTACCAGCAGACTCATCTAGCAGTGGCTGGGCAATGGGCAGGATGAGGAGGAAACACAGATATAGGGCCAAAGAATAAAGTAGGCTAAATGCAGTTCAAAATTGGTAACAGGACTAAACAGGCGGCATTGCTTTGTTCAGTGGAGTAGCAAACCCAGGAGCAGCAGACACCGTTTTAAGGGCCCAACCACACTAGTAGGCCAAATGCAGTTTAATATCTGCTACTATAGGCGGAAAGCCTAAATACTGAAGCTCAGCTTTATACAGTGGAGGACAATACCAGGGAGCGGCACACACCGTTAGTAGGGCCCAACCAAAGTTGAAGGCCAAATGCAGTTTAATATCTGCTACTATAGGCCGAAAGCCTACAGACTGAAGCTCAGCTTTATACAGTGGAGGACAACACCAGGGAGCGGCAGACACCGTTACTAGGCCCCAACCAAAGTTGAAGGCCAAATGCAGTTTAATATCTGCTACTATAGGCCGAAAGCCTACAGACTGAAGCTCAGCTCTATACAGTGGAGGACAACACCAGGGAGTGGCAGACACCGTTACTAGGCCCCAACCAAAGTAGTAGGCCAACTGCAGTGTGACATTAAAAAATACTTAATGAGAGCCTGAAGGTTGAAGCTCAGACAAGAAAACCTGGAGGAGAACACCAAGGAGGAGGAGAACAACAAGGAGCGGCAGACATCGTTACTAGGCCCCAACCAAAGTAGTAGGCCAACTGCAGTGTGACATTAAAAAATACTTAATGAGAGCCTGAAGGTTGAAGCTCAGACAAGGAAACCTGGAGGAGAACACCAAGGAGGAGGAGAACACCAAGGAGCGGCAGACACCGTTACTAGGCCCCAACCAAAGTAGTAGGCCAACTGCAGTGTGACATTAAAAAATACTTAATGAGAACCTGAAGGTTGAAGCTCAGACAAGGAAACCTGGAGGAGAACACCAAGGAGGAGGAGAACACCAAGGACCGTCAGACACCGTTACTAGGACCCAACCAAAGTAGTAGGGCAACTGCTGTCTTATATAAACAACTACTTAATGAGAGCCTGAAGGTTGAAGTTCAGCTTTTTCAGTGGAGGACAGCGTGATTGAGTGGCGCCGCAGACAGACAAAGGTAGTATGTGTTAACTTAAAAAGTTGGCTCTATGCATTTTTAAATTAGTTTCAGGGGTACACAGGCAGCATTGGTGTGGTCAGTGGAGGACAATTGGAAGGAGGGACCGCAGACAGAATTCCTAGGCCTAAAATAATAAAATAGGCTCTATGCAGCTTCCATTAGGTGGCAGGGGTACACAGGCAGCATTGGTGTGGTCAGTGGAGGACAATTGGAAGGAGGGACCGCAGACAGACTTCCTAGGCCTAAAATAATAAAATAGGCTCTATGCAGCTTCCATTAGGTGGCAGGGGTACACAGGCAGCATTGGTGTGGTCAGTGGAGGACAATTGGAAGGAGGGACCGCAGACAGACTTCCTAGGCCCAAAATATTAAAATAGGCTCTATGCAGCTTAAATTTGGCTACAGGGGTACACAGGCAGCATTGGTGTGGTCAGTGGAGGACAATTGGAAGGAGGGACCGCACACAGACTTCCTAGGCCCAAAATATTAAAATAGGCTCTATGCAGCTTCCATTAGGTGGCAGGGGTACACAGGCAGCATTGGTGTGGTCAGTGGAGGCCAATTGGAAGGAGGGACCGCAGACAGACTTCCTAGGCCCAAAATATTAAAATAGGCTCTATGCAGCTTAAATTTGGCTACAGGGGTACACAGGCAGCATTGGTGTGGTCAGTGGAGGACAATTGGAAGGAGGGACCGCACACAGACTTCCTAGGCAAAAAATAATAAAATAGGCTCTATGCAGCTTCCATTAGGTGGCAGGGGTACACAGGCAGCATTGGTGTGGTCAGTGGAGGACAATTGGAAGGAGGGACCGCACACAGACTTCCTAGACCCAAAATATTAAAATAGGCTCTATGCAGCTTAAATTTGGCTACAGCGGTACACAGGCAGCATTGGTGTGGTCAGTGGAGGACAATTGGAAGGAGGGACCGCACACAGACTTCCTAGGCTTAAAATAATAAAATAGGCTCTATGCAGCTTCCATTAGGTGGCAGGGGTACACAGGCAGCATTGGTGTGGTCAGTGGAGGACAATTGGAAGGAGGGACCGCACACAGACTTCCTAGGCAAAAAATAATAAAATAGGCTCTATGCAGCTTCCATTAGGTGGCAGGGGTACACAGGCAGCATTGGTGTGGTCAGTGGAGGACAATTGGAAGGAGGGACCGCAGACAGACTTCCTAGGCCTAAAATAATAAAATAGGCTCTATGCAGCTTCCATTAGGTGGCAGGGGTACACAGACAGCATTGGTGTGGTCAGTGGAGGACAATTGGAAGGAGGGACCGCAGACAGACTTCCTAGGCCCAAAATATTAAAATAGGCTCCATGCAGCTTAAATTTGGCTACAGGGGTACACAGGCAGCATTGGTGTGGTCAGTGGAGGACAATTGGAAGGAGGGACTGCACACAGACTTCCTAGGCCTAAAATAATAAAATAGGCTCTATGCAGCTTCCATTAGGTGGCAGGGGTACACAGGCAGCATTGGTGTGGTCAGGGGAGGACAATTGGAAGGAGTGTCTGACACAGTAAGTACTCTGAGTCCCAAAACCTAAATTGATGTTAATGTATCCCAAACAAAAACAAACCCCCCCCCCAAAAAAAGGGTGGCATACTTAGGTACAGGGGTGTGCTCCTATGCTGACTTTCAGACATTGTAATTTGGCGCAAAGTATTTACTGGTGTAAATGTAGGACAGGGCCCCTGACTATTTTAACTAGCATCATACATGTCAACAAATTGTTATTGTCTGTGCCAGGCATGGAAGGATTTCAGCGCATAGACTAAACAGTGGTGGAGCAGCAACAGATCATTTTGCAAGTGGTAGAGCACTGTTTGACCTTGGGGGGGGACACTCTCTCCTGGCCGGCGGTACAAGCCCAGGGCTCCTCATGTTACAACGGTGTGTCTGACGTTGGGTGCGCGCCACCACCACCAGAGACACTTCATTGTACTATGAGGGACCCAGTGCCAGTGCCGTCGACCAAAAGTGGGCACACCCACCTCTTCAGACAAACGGCACTCTGACGGGTGCTTGCGACAAGTGGCGAGACCACGGCCCCGTGGGGGGAGTTAGGCCATTTAGGGAGGTGTAAACATGTCGTATGCTGGACAAACAGCAGCTGCAAATTACGAGATTGGAACAGTCAGTAACACCAGTCCCAAAGCAAGACTTTTTTACAGGAAAGCTAGGTGTCAGCCGGGAAAGGTGGGGCAAAATAATTTGAAATCCATGAGTGGTTCATTTTAATGAAGGTTAGATCATCAACATTTTGGGTAGCCAGACGAGTCCTTTTTTCGGTCAGTATTGAACCAGCAGCACTGAATACTCTTTCTGACAGCACACTAGCTGCTGGGCAAGCAAGCTCCTGCAATGCATATTCAGCCAATTCAGGCCAGGTGTCTATTTTGGATGCCCAGTAATCAAAGGGGAATGACGGTTGAGGGAGAACATCGGTAATGGAGGAAAAATAGTTAGTAACCATACTGGACAAATGTTGTCTCCTGTCACTTTGAATGGATGCTGCTGTACCTGTCGTGTCTGCGGTCATTGCGAAATCACTCCACAACCTGGTCAGAAAACCCCTCTGTCCTACGCCACTTCTGATCTGTGCACCTCTAACACCTCTGCCCTGTTGCCCCCTGCAGCTCGTGTGAGAACCATCACCGGCGCTGTGTGCTGGGAATGCCTGAATCAAACGGTCTACTAGAGTAGCTTGTTTGGTTGCCAATATCTGTTCGAGGTTCTCATGTCGCATGATATTTTGCAATTTGCCTTTATAGCGAGGATCAAAGAGGCAGGCCAACCAGTAATCGTCATCTGTCATCATTTTATAATGCATGGGTCCCTTTTGAGGATACGCAAGGCATAATCCGCCATGTGGGCCAATGTTCCAGTTGTCAAGTCAGTGCATATGCTGGGTTGAGGAGCACTTTCTGGCAAATCAACGTCACTTGTCTCCTTCAAAAATCCTGAACCCGGCCTTGCACCGCCAGCAGTTTCTATTGCCCCCTGAGAAGCTTGCTCATCCAAAAAATAGTCATCCCCATCATCTTCCTCGTCCTCCTCCACCTCCTCTTCGCCCGCCACCTCGTCCTGTAGACTTCCCTGAGCAGACAATGGCTGACTGTCATCAAGGCTTCCCTCCTCCTCGGCTGCAGACGCCTGTTCCTTTAGGTGCATCAAACTTTGCATCAGCAGACGCATTAGGGGGATGCTAATGCTTATTACGGCGTTGTCTGCACTAACCAGCCGTGTGCATTCCTCAAAACACTGAAGGACTTGACACAGGTCTTGGATGTTATGACCCCAATGGCGAGGGTCTCAGAGGAACGTGGAAGTCTGCAGAATACAAAAATCCAGCTCATAGGGCAGTGGTAACTGGGTTGACCATATATCTACTCCTAACGCCAACACTAGAAGTAGCCGGGGATCATTCCTACGTTGATTCTAGATGACACGCGCCAGCCGGAGAATCTAGCTACCCCTAGTAGAGGAAAACAAAGACCTTTCTTGCCTCCAGAGAAGGGGACCCCAAAGCTGGATAGAAGCCCCCCACAAATAATGACGGTGAGGTAAGAGGAAATGACAAACACAGAAATGAACCAGGTTTAGCACAGAGAGGCCCGCTTACTGATAGCAGAATAAAGAAAGGTAACTTATATGGTCAACAAAAACCCTATCAAAATCCACACTGGAAATTCAAGAACCCCCGAACCGTCTAACGGTCCGGGGGGAGAACACCAGCCCCCTAGAGCTTCCAGCAAAGGTCAGGATATAGATTTGGAACAAGCTGGACAAAAATACAAAACCAAAACAAATAGCAAAAAGCAAAAGGCAGACTTAGCTGAAATAACTGGAACCAGGATCAGTAGACAAGAGCACAGCAGACTAGCTCTGATTACTACGTTGCCAGGCATTGAACTGAAGGTCCAGGGAGCTTATATAGCAACACCCCTAACTAACGACCCAGGTGCGGATAAAAGGAATGACAGAAAAACCAGAGTCAAAAAACTAGTAACCACTAGAGGGAGCAAAAAGCAAATTCACAACAGTACCCCCCCCTTAGTGAGGGGTCACCGAACCCTCACCACGACCACCAGGGCGATCAGGATGAGCGGCATGAAAGGCACGAACTAAATCGGCCGCATGAACATCAGAGGCGACCACCCAGGAATTATCCTCCTGACCATAGCCCTTCCACTTGACCAGGTACTGAAGCCTCCGCCTGGAGAGGCGAGAATCCAAGATCTTCTCCACCACGTACTCCAACTCGCCCTCAACCAACACCGGAGCAGGAGGCTCAGCAGAAGGAACTACAGGCACAATGTACCGCCGCAACAAGGACCTATGAAATACATTGTGAATAGCAAACGACACAGGAAGATCCAGACGAAAAGATACAGGATTAAGGATTTCCAATATCTTGTAAGGCCCAATAAAACGAGGTTTAAATTTGGGAGAGGAGACCTTCATAGGAACAAAGCGGGAAGAAAGCCACACCAAATCCCCAACGCGTAGTCGGGGACCCACACCGCGGCGGCGGTTGGCAAAGCGCTGAGCCTTCTCCTGTGACAACTTTAAGTTGTCCACCACATGATTCCAGATCTGCTGCAACCTATCCACCACAGAATCCACCCCAGGACAGTCAGAAGGCTCCACATGACCCGAAGAAAAGCGAGGATGGAAACCAGAGTTGCAGAAAAAAGGCGAAACCAAGGTGGCGGAACTAGCCCGATTATTAAGGGCAAACTCAGCCAACGGCAAGAATGTCACCCAATCGTCCTGATCAGCAGAGACAAAACACCTCAAATAAGCCTCCAAAGTCTGATTGGTTCGCTCCGTCTGTCCATTAGTCTGAGGATGGAAAGCAGACGAAAACGACAAATCAATGCCCATCCTACTACAAAAGGATCGCCAGAACCTGGAAACGAACTGGGATCCTCTGTCTGACACAATATTCTCAGGGATGCCGTGCAAACGAACCACGTTCTGGAAAAACACAGGAACCAGATCGGAAGAGGAAGGCAGCTTAGGCAAAGGAACCAAATGGACCATCTTGGAGAAGCGATCACATATCACCCAGATAACGGACATGCCCTGAGATAGCGGAAGATCAGAAATGAAATCCATGGAGATATGTGTCCAAGGTCTCTTCGGGACAGGCAAGGGCAAGAGCAAACCGCTGGCACGAGAACAGCAAGGCTTAGCTCGAGCACACTCGTTCCAATGTGTCAGCACGGACCATTTCCGAAATTTTTGGCAATACACTTCAGCCTCGTCCTGCCCCTGAGACATAGACAGCAAGGCCTTTTCTGCCTGAATCTCAAGATTGGGTTCCTCATAAAGTAAACCGAGCGCCAGAAAAAACGCATCAAGATCAGCCAATGCCGGATCTCCTGGCGCCAGCGAAAAAGCCCAATCCTGAGGGTCGCCCCGTAAGAACGAAATAACAATTTTTACTTGCTGAGCAGAATCTCCTGATGAACAGGGTCTCAGGGACAAAAAACAATTTACAATTATTCACGAAATTCCTAAACTTAAACCTGTCTCCGGAAAACAGTTCAGGAATCGGTATTTTAGGTTCTGACCTAGGATTTCTGATAACATAGTCTTGTATGCCCTGCACACGAGTAGCCAGCTGGTCCACACTTGTAATCAAGGTCTGGACATTCATGTCTGCAGCAAGCATAGCCACTCTGAGGTAAAGGGGAAGGAGAAAAAAAAAAAAACTCAGAATCTTCTTTCTTATAATCCCTCTTCTGCAATGCATTTAATACGGGCCTGGCAAACTGTTATGACCCCAATGGCGAGGGTCTCAGAGGAACGTGGAAGTCTGCAGAATACAAAAATCCAGCTCATAGGGCAGTGGTAACTGGGTTGACCATATATCTACTCCTAACGCCAACACTAGAAGTAGCCGGGGATCATTCCTACGTTGATTCTAGATGACACGCGCCAGCCGGAGAATCTAGCTACCCCTAGTAGAGGAAAACAAAGACCTTTCTTGCCTCCAGAGAAGGGGACCCCAAAGCTGGATAGAAGCCCCCCACAAATAATGACGGTGAGGTAAGAGGAAATGACAAACACAGAAATGAACCAGGTTTAGCACAGAGAGGCCCGCTTACTGATAGCAGAATAAAGAAAGGTAACTTATATGGTCAACAAAAACCCTATCAAAATCCACACTGGAAATTCAAGAACCCCCGAACCGTCTAACGGTCCGGGGGGAGAACACCAGCCCCCTAGAGCTTCCAGCAAAGGTCAGGATATAGATTTGGAACAAGCTGGACAAAAATACAAAACCAAAACAAATAGCAAAAAGCAAAAGGCAGACTTAGCTGAAATAACTGGAACCAGGATCAGTAGACAAGAGCACAGCAGACTAGCTCTGATTACTACGTTGCCAGGCATTGAACTGAAGGTCCAGGGAGCTTATATAGCAACACCCCTAACTAACGACCCAGGTGCGGATAAAAGGAATGACAGAAAAACCAGAGTCAAAAAACTAGTAACCACTAGAGGGAGCAAAAAGCAAATTCACAACACTTGGAGCTTCGACCACTGGACAGCTGACAACTCCATGTCTGCCATCCAACTGCCTGCCCGTGTATGTGTATCCTCCAACAAATACATAACAGCACGCCTCTGTTCGCACAGTCTATGAAGCATGTGCAGTGTGGAGTTCCACCTTGTTGCAACGTCGATGATTAGGAGATGCTGGGGAAGGTTCAAAGACCGCTGATGGTTCTGCATACGGCTGGAGTGTACGGGCGAACGGCGGATGTGAGAGCAAAGTCTGCGCACTTTCAGCAGCAGGTCGGGTAACCCCGGATAACTTTTCAGGAAGCACTGCACCACCAGGTTTAAGGTGTGAGCCAGGCAAGGAATGTGTTTCAGTTGTGAAAGGGCTATGACAGCCATAAAATTCCTTCCGTTATCACTCATTACCTTACCTGCCTCAAGATGTACAGTGCCCAGCCATGACCGAGTTTCTTGCTGCAAGAACTCGGACAGAACTTCCGCGGTGTCTGTTGTCGCCCAAACACTTCATTGCCAATACAGCCTGCTGACGCTTGCCACTAGCTGTTCCATAATTGGACACCTCGTGTGCAACAGTGGCAGCTGTGTTGTGGATTCTGTTTGTGGGCTCCCTCTGGTGGTTACTGCTGGTACTGGGTGACTTTGGTGGGTTGCGGCCTTTGGTTTCCACCTGTCCATCAGAGGCTGGGTGTTTCCTATTTTACCTGGCCTTTCTGTCATTCCCTTGCCGGCTATCAATGTATTCAGATGTGCTCTGTTTGGTTCCTGCCTACCTGCTCCCAGATCTTTCAGGATAAGCTAAGTGCTGATTTTCAGTTGTTGGTTTTTTGTCCAGCTTGCTTATTATGTCTCTATGCTAGCTGGTAGCTCTAGTGGACTGAGGTTCTCCCCATGTGCCATGAGTTGGCACATGGGTTCTTGTAATCTCAGGATGGTTTTTTGATTAGGGTTTTTTGCTGACCGCTCAGACCCCTTTTGTATCGTTCTGCTTTCTAGTTTACAGCGGGCCTCAATTTGCTGAACCTATATATATCATCTCTATGTGTGTGCCTTCCTCTCATTTCACCGTCAATACATGTGGGGGGCAACTATACCTTTTGGGGTTCATTCCTCTGGAGGCAAGTGAGGTCTTTATTTTCTCTGCAGTACTAGTTAGCTCTTAGGCTGGTGCGTGGCGTCTAGAACCAACGTAGGCACGCTCCCTGGCTATCTCTAGTTGCGTTTGTCAGGCGTAGGGCAGCGGTCAGCCCAGGTTCCATCACCCTAGAGCTCGTCCGATATTTTGTATTACTTTGCTTGTCCCTTGCTATCCCTAGCCATTGGGATTCATGACAGTATAGCCGGCCCACAAAGTGTTAATTGTTTGGGCTGAAGCAGGAGAAAAAGAAGTGTTTAAGGGAAATTTTTTTTTTTTTTCCTTCAGAGTTTTGCTGCCTAGCCCTTAATTGCTGTCTAGCTGCTTCTTACCTCCTCTTAACCCTTGAATGGCTCTGATATTAGCTGTTTAACATGGATGTCCAGAGTTTGGCTTCCAGCCTGAGTAATCTCGCGGCAAAAGTTCAAAACATACAGGATTTTGTTGTTCACACTCCCATGTCTGAACCTAGAATTCCTATTCCAGAGTTCTTTTCTGGAGATAGATCTACCTTCCTGAATTTCAGGAACAATTGTAAATTGTTTCTTTCTTTAAAATCTCGCTCCTCTGGAGACCCTGCTCAACAGGTCAAGATTGTAATATCTTTCCTGCGAGGCGACCCTCAGAATTGGGCATTTGCATTGGCACCAGGGGATCCTGCATTGCTCAATGTGGATGCGTTTTTTCTGGCATTGGGATTGCTCTATGAGGAACCCAACCTGGAGATTCAGGCTGAAAAGGCTTTATTAGCCCTCTCTCAGGGGTATGATGAAGCGGAAATATATTGTCAAAAATTTCGGAAATGGTCGGTGCTTACTCAGTGGAATGAGTGCGCCCTGGCTGCAAACTTCAGAAATGGTCTTTCCGAGGCCATTAAGGATATTATGGTGGGGTTCCCTACGCCTACAGGTCTGAATGAGTCGATGGCTATGGCCATTCAGATTGATCGGCGTTTATGGGAGCGCAAACCCGTGCACCAGTTGGCGGTGTCTTTTGAACAGGCACCTGAGACTATGCAATGTGATAGAATTCAGTCCAGAAGTGAACGGCAAAATTATAGGCGGAAAAATGGATTGTGTTTTTATTGTGGTGATTCAGCTCATGTTATATCAGCATGCTCTAAACGCACAAAAAGGGTTGATAAATCTTTTGCCATTGGTACTCTGCAGCCTAAGTTCATTTTGTCTGTGACTCTGATTTTTTCACTGTCTTCCATTTCCGTCGATGCCTATGTGGATTCGGGCGCTGCCCTGAGTCTTATGGATTGGTCATTTGCTAAACGCTGCGGTTTTAGTCTGGAACCTCTGGAAGTCCCTATTCCTCTGAAGGGAATTGACTCTACACCATTGGCTATGAATAAACCGCAGTATTGGACACAAGTGACCATGCGCATGACTCCCGTTCATCAGGAGGTGATTCGCTTCCTTGTACTGTATAATTTACATGATGTACTAGTGCTTGGTCTGCCATGGTTACAAACTCATAATCCTGTCCTGGACTGGAAAACAATGTCTGTGTTAAGCTGGGGATGTCAGGGGGTTCATGATTATGCACCTCCGATTTCAATCGCTTCATCTACTCCTTCTGAGATCCCTGCGTTTTTGTCTGACTATAGGGATGTTTTTGAGGAGCCTAAGCTCAATTCACTCCCTCCGCATAGAGATTGTGACTGTGCTATAGAATTGATTCCTGGCAGTAAGTTCCCTAAGGGTCATTTATTTAATCTGTCACTGCCAGAGCATACTGCTATGCGGAATTATATTAAGGAGTCCTTGGAAAAGGGACATATTCGTCCATCTTCGTCCCCTCTGGGAGCAGGTTTTTTTTTCGTGGCAAAAAAAGATGGTTCCCTGAGGCCTTGTATAGATTATCGCCTTCTGAATAAGATTACAGTCAAGTATCAGTATCCATTGCCATTATTGACTGATTTGTTTGCTCGCATTAAGGGGGCTAGGTGGTTCACTAAGATAGATCTTCGCGGTGCGTATAATCTGGTGCGGATAAAACAGGGTGATGAATGGAAAACCGCATTTAATACGCCTGAGGGCCATTTTGAGTATTTGGTAATGCCTTTTGGACTCTCCAATGCTCCGTCAGTCTTTCAGTCCTTTATGCACAATATTTTCCGTGAATATCTGGATAAGTTTATGATTGTGTATTTGGATGATATTTTGGTGTTTTCTGATGACTGGGAGTCTCATGTTCTACAGGTCAGGAAGGTGTTTCAGGTTCTGCGGGCCAATTCTCTGTTTGTGAAGGGCTCAAAGTGTCTCTTCGGAGTCCAGAAGATTTCTTTTTTGGGGTACATTTTTTCTCCTTCTACTATTGAGATGGATCCCGTCAAGGTTCAGGCGATTTGTGACTGGACACAACCTACATCTGTTAAGAGCCTTCAGAAGTTCTTGGGGTTTGCTAATTTTTATCGTCGGTTCATTGCTAATTTTTCCAGTATTGTTAAACCTTTGACTGATTTGACAAAAAAGGGTGCTGATGTTGCTGATTGGTCTCCTGCGGCCGTGGAGGCCTTTAAGGAACTTAAGCACCGGTTTTCTTCTGCTCCTGTGTTGTGTCAACCAGATGTTTCACTTCCTTTTCAGGTTGAGGTTGATGCTTCCGAGATTGGAGCGGGGGCGGTTTTGTCACAGAGAAGTTCTAATGGCTCGGTGATGAAGCCATGTGCATTCTTCTCTAGAAAATTCTCGCCCGCCGAGCGCAATTATGATGTGGGTAATCGGGAGCTTTTGGCCATGAAGTGGGCATTTGAGGAGTGGCGTCATTGGCTTGAGGGTGCTAAGCATCGTGTGGTGGTCTTGACTGATCACAAGAATCTCATTTACCTTGAGACTGCCAGGCGTTTGAATCCTAGACAGGCTCGTTGGTCGTTGTTTTTTTCTCGTTTCAATTTCGTGGTTTCATACCTGCCAGGTTCAAAGAATGTGAAGGCAGATGCTCTTTCCAGGAGTTTTGTGCCTGACTCTCCTGGAGACTCTGGGCCTACTGGTATCCTTAGGGATGGGGTAATATTGTCCGCCGTATCCCCAGACTTGCGACGTGCATTGCAGGAGTTTCAGGTGGATAAACCGGATCGTTGTCCACCAGAAAGACTGTTTGTTCCTGATGATTGGACCAGTAGAGTTATCTCCGAGGTCCATTCTTCTGTGTTGGCTGGTCATCCTGGAATATTTGGTACTAGAGACTTGGTGGCCAGGTCTTTTTGGTGGCCTTCCTTGTCTAGGGATGTGCGTACCTTTGTGCAGTCTTGTGAAGTGTGTGCTCGAGCTAAGCCTTGCTGTTCTCGGGCCAGTGGGTTGTTGTTATCCTTGCCCATCCCGAAGAGGCCTTGGACGCACATTTCCATGGATTTTATTTCTGATCTCCCGGTTTCACAGAAAATGTCCGTTATCTGGGTTGTGTGTGACCGCTTTTCTAAGATGGTTCATTTGGTGCCCTTGCCTAAGTTGCCTTCCTCCTCTGAGTTGGTCCCTTTATTTTTTCAGAATGTGGTTCGTTTGCATGGGATTCCGGAGAATATCGTTTCTGACAGGGGATCCCAGTTTGTGTCTAGATTTTGGCGGACGTTTTGTGCCAAGATGGGCATTGATTTGTCTTTCTCGTCTGCATTCCATCCTCAGACGAATGGCCAGACGGAGCGAACTAATCAGACCTTGGAAACTTATTTGAGGTGTTTTGTTTCTGCTGATCAAGATGACTGGGTTGCTTTTTTGCCACTGGCCGAATTTGCTCTTAATAATCGGGCTAGTTCTGCCACGTTGATCTCTCCTTTTTTTTGTAATTCAGGGTTTCATCCTCGTTTTTCCTCTGGTCAGGTGGAGTCTTCAGATTGTCCTGGAGTGGACGTGGTGGTGGACAGGCTGCATCAGATTTGGAACCAGGTGGTGGACAATTTGAAGTTATCTCAGGAGAAGACTCAGCAGTT
This sequence comes from Ranitomeya variabilis, assembly GCF_051348905.1. Lineage (NCBI taxonomy): Eukaryota > Metazoa > Chordata > Amphibia > Anura > Dendrobatidae > Ranitomeya > Ranitomeya variabilis. Next base: position 128,231,727 of record NC_135235.1, on the reverse strand, counting down.
TGCTAATCGCCGTCGCCGCGTGGGTCCCCGACTTCTTGTTGGGGATTTGGTGTGGTTGTCTTCTCGTTTTGTCCCTATGAAGGTCTCTTCTCCTAAGTTCAAGCCTCGGTTCATCGGTCCTTATAGGATCTCGGAGATTCTTAACCCTGTATCTTTTCGTTTGGATCTCCCAGCATCGTTTGCTATTCATAATGTGTTCCATCGGTCGTTGTTGCGGAGGTATGAGGTGCCCGTTGTTCCTTCGGTTGAGCCTCCTGCTCCGGTGCTGGTAGAGGGAGAATTGGAGTATGTTGTTGAGAAGATCTTGGATTCTCGTGTTTCCAGACGCAAACTCCAGTATTTGGTTAAGTGGAAGGGTTATGGTCAGGAGGATAATTCCTGGGTGGTCGCCTCCGATGTTCATGCGACTGATTTGGTCCACGCCTTCCATAGAGCTCACCCTGATCGCCCTGGGGGTTCTCGTGAGGGTTCGGTGACCCCTCCTCAAGGGGGGGGGTACTGTTGTGGATTCTGTTTGTGGGCTCCCTCTGGTGGTTACTGCTGGTACTGGGTGACTTTGGTGGGTTGCGGCCTTTGGTTTCCACCTGTCCATCAGAGGCTGGGTGTTTCCTATTTTACCTGGCCTTTCTGTCATTCCCTTGCCGGCTATCAATGTATTCAGATGTGCTCTGTTTGGTTCCTGCCTACCTGCTCCCAGATCTTTCAGGATAAGCTAAGTGCTGATTTTCAGTTGTTGGTTTTTTTGTCCAGCTTGCTTATTATGTCTATATGCTAGCTGGTAGCTCTAGTGGACTGAGGTTCTCCCCATGTGCCATGAGTTGGCACATGGGTTCTTGTAATCTCAGGATGGTTTTTTGATTAGGGTTTTTTGCTGACCGCTCAGACCCCTTTTGTATCGTTCTGCTTTCTAGTTTACAGTGGGCCTCAATTTGCTGAACCTATATATATCATCTCTATGTGTGTGCCTTCCTCTCATTTCACCGTCAATACATGTGGGGGGCAACTATACCTTTTGGGGTTCATTCCTCTGGAGGCAAGTGAGGTCTTTATTTTCTCTGCAGTACTAGTTAGCTCTTAGGCTGGTGCGTGGCGTCTAGAACCAACGTAGGCACGCTCCCTGGCTATCTCTAGTTGCGTTTGTCAGGCGTAGGGCAGCGGTCAGCCCAGGTTCCATCACCCTAGAGCTCGTCCGATATTTTGTATTACTTTGCTTGTCCCTTGCTATCCCTAGCCATTGGGATTCATGACACAGCTGCGGATGGAGTGGTCGTGCGACTGCGGTCTGTGGATGAGCTCTCGCTTCTGCTGGAGGACGAGGAGGAGGAGGGGGGACGAACGCCTACAGCGAACTGTTTCCTAGACCGTGGGCTAGGCAGAACTGTCCCAATATTACTGCCCCTGTGGACCCTGCATCCACCACATTAACCCAGTGTGCCGTGATGAAGACGTAACGCCCCTGGCCATGCCTACTGGTCCATGCATCTGTTGTCAGGTGCACCTTTGTAGTCACAGACTGCCTGAGTGCATGGACGATGCGGTCTTTAACATGCTGTTGGAGGGCTGGGATGGCTTTTCTAGAAAAGAAGTGTCGACTGGGTAGCTCGTAGCATGGTACAGCGTAGTCCATCAGGGCTTTGAAAGCTTCAGTTTCAACTAACCGGTAGGGCATCATCTCTAACGAGATTAGTCTAGCAATGTGGACGTTCAAACCCTGTGTACGCGGATGCGAGGATGAGTACTTCCTTTTCCTCACGAGAGTCTCATGTAGGGTGAGCTGGACTGGAGAGCTGCATACGGTGGAACTAGCGGGGGTGCCGGTGGACATGGGTGACTGAGAGAGGGTTGGTGATGGTATTCTTGATGGTGCCCTACATACAGTTTTTCCGACCACGAACCTGGTGATTCCCTGACTGCTTTGGCCATGCGACGAAACCGCAACATTACCGGCAGGTGGTGTGGTAAACGGTGGGCTTACAGTGAGGGAAGGGATGTCGCCTTGCTGATTAGCTTCATTGTGAGAGGGTGCTACAACGTTAAGGGACGTTTGGTAGTTTGTCCAGGCTTGCAAGTGCATGGTGGTTAAATGTCTATGCATGCAACTTGTATTTAAATTTTTAACATTCTGACCTCTGCTGAATGTCCTTGAGCATTTCTTACAGATGACTTTGCGCTGATCATTGGGATCTTGGTTAAAAAAATTCCAGACTGCACTCTTCCTATCGGATACCTTTTCAGGCATTGCACACTGAGCTACTTTAACCTGATGGCCACGCTGTCCTACAACTGGTTTTGGTTTTGCCACATGTTTTTGGCCAGATACGGGCCTGCCACATGGAACCTGTTGCGAGGTTGATGCCTGCTGCGGCTCCTCCTCCTCCGCTTCAGAGCTACTGTCGCCTGCACCCTGTTCCCCCAATGGCTGCCAATCGGGGTGAACAACTGGGTCATCTATGACCTCCTCTTCTATGTTCTGTGCACCTTCCTCTGGGTCACCGTGTAAGCCGGTGCTATAGCGTTCGTGACGGGGCTCTATAGTCTCATCGGGGTCAGATTCTGGATCAGTACACTGCGAGGGCAATGTTCTGATCTGAGTCAAAGGAACAGCATAATAATCTGGCTGTGGCTGTGCATCTGTGCACTCCATGTCCGATTCATCTTGTAATGGGCATCACCTGTTAACAATTTCCCTTTCTAACCCAGGCACGGTATGTGTAAAGAGCTCCATGGAGTAACCAGTTGTGTCGCCTGACGCATCCTTCACTGTTGTTCTGGGTGAAGGACACTAGGAAGCGACTTGTTCCTGACTGGGAGCATCCACTAACGACGCACTGCTCTGGCACTTTCCGAGGAGGAGGCGAAAGAGCTAGAGGCAGAGTCAGCAATGAAAGCCAATACTTGTTCCTGCTGCTCCGGCTTCAAAAGCGGTTTTCCTACTCCCAGAAAAGGGAACCTTCGAGGCCTTGTGCAGCCAGACGATAACGCTGGCTCAACAACTCGAGACTTAGGGGCTATACTGCTTTTCCCACGACCGCCTGATGCTCCACGACCACCACCACTACCATCATTACCAGCTGCCAATGACCGCCCACGGCCATGACCTCTTCCACCAGACTTCCTCATTCTTGGAAAAATGTTACCAAACAACCGTTATGTGGTCCTGTAAAACCAGGTACAAGGTGTGCGTGAACTTGTTGGGAATGTAAATCTCCCTTTTTTATGTGTGGGAGAATGCAGTGAATAATGAGGCCCACTGTCTTACACTAGACAGTTTGATTGGCAGAAAGAGGCTGGCAGATATGGCACTAACAGGAGTGACACAGATAAAAACACTGGCAATAGAAATGTCCCTCTTTGTGTGTGGGAGAATGCAGTCAAAAATCAGGCCCACTATATTACAGTAGACAGTTTGATTTGCAGAAAGAGGCTGGCAGATATGGCAGTAACAGGAGTGACGCAGATGCACACACTGGCAATAGAAATGTCCCTCTTTATGTGTGGGAGAATGCAGTGAAAAATCAGGGCCACTGTATTACACAACAACACAGTTTGATTGGCAGAAAGAGGCTGGCAGATATGGCACTAACAGGAGTGACGCAGATAAAAACACTGGCAATAGAAATGTCCCTCTTTGTGTGTGGGAGAATGCAGTGAAAAATCAGGGCCTCTGTATTACACAACAACACAGTTTGATTGGCAGAAAGAGGCTGGCAGATATGGCAGTAACAGGAGTGATGCAGATGCACACACTGGCAATAGAAATATCCCTCTTTATGTGTGGGAGAATCCAGGGAAAAATCAGGCCCACTGTATTACACAACAACACAGTTTGATTGGCAGAAAGAGGCTGGCAGATATGGCAGTAACAGGAGTGACGCAGATAAAAACACTGGCAATAGAAATGGCCCTCTTTATGTGTGGGAGAATGCAGTGAAAAATCAGGGCCACTGTATTACACAACAACACAGTTTGATTGGCAGAAAGAGGCTGGCAGATATGGCACTAACAGGAGTGACGCAGATAAAAACACTGGCAATAAAAATGTCCCTCTTTGTGTGTGGGAGAATGCAGTGAAAAATCAGGCTCACTATATTACAGTAGACAGTTTGATTGGCAGAAAGAGGCTGGCAGATATGGCACTAACAGGAGTGACGCAGATGCACACACTGGCAATAGAAATGTCCCTCTTCATGTGTGGGAGACTCCAGGGAAAAGTCAGGTCCACTGTATTACACAACAACACAGTTTGCTTAGCAGAAAAAGGCTGGCAAATATGGCACTAACAGGAGTGACGCAGATAAAAACACTGGCAATAGAAATGTCCCTCTTTATGTGTGGGAGAATGCAGTGAAAAATAAGGGCCACTGTATTACACAACAACACAGTTTGATTGGCAGAAAGAGGCTGGCAGATATGGCAGTAACAGGAGTGACGCAGATGCACACACTGGCAATAGAAATGTCCCTCTTTTTTTTTGATATGGGAGACAAGGGATTGAATCAGGCCCACTATATCACGGTCTAGTTCCTGTGGCACAAAATGACTGACAGATACCACAGACAGCACTCGCACAGATGCACAGGTTTGGCAAGATTATTCTCCCTTTATTTTAATTTTTTTGGGGGATATGTGAGACAAGTGATTTAATCTGGCCCACTGTTATACAGTAGGTTTTCTGTGGCAGAAAAACAAAGACAGATGCCACACACAGGACTGGCACTAATGCAGATTTGCCAATCTTAATCTCCCACTTTTATTTTTTTTTCTGGGAGAATTGTGAAGAAATCAGGCCCACTGCTACACAGTAGGTTTTCTGTGGCAGAAAAAGAAAAAAGCCACACACAGGACTGGCACTAATGCAGATTTGCCAATCTTAATCTCCCACTTTTATTTTTTTTTCTGGGAGAATTGTGAAGAAATCAGGCCCACTGTTACACAGTAGGTTTTCTGTGGCAGAAAAACAAAGACAGATGCCACACACAGGACTGGCACTAATGCAGATTTGCCAATCTTAATCTTCTGGGAGAATTGTGAGGAAATCAGGCCCACTGTTATACAGTAGGTTTTCTGTGGCAGAAAAATCAAAGACAGATGCCACACACAGGACTAGCACTAATGCAGATTTGCCAATCTTAATCTCCCACTTTTATTTTTTTTTCTGGGAGAATTGTGAAGAAATCAGGCCCACTGTTACACCGTAGGTTTTCTGTGGCAGAAAAACAAAGACAGAGGCCACACACAGGACTGGCACTAATGCAGATTTGCCAATCTTAATCTCCCACTTTTATTTTTTTTTCTGGGAGAATTGTGAAGAAATCAGGCCCACTGCTACACAGTAGGTTTTCTGTGGCAGAAAAAAAACAAATGCCACACACAGGACTGGCACTAATGCAGATTTGCCAATCTTAATCTCCCACTTTTATTTTTTTTTCTGGGAGAATTGTGAAGAAATCAGGCCCACTGCTACACAGTAGGTTTTCTGTGGCAGAAAAAAAACAAATGCCACACACAGGACTGGCACTAATGCAGATTTGCCAATCTTAATCTCCCACTTTTATTTTTTTTTCTGGGAGAATTGTGAAGAAATCAGGCCCACTGCTACACAGTAGGTTTTCTGTGGCAGAAAAAAAAAAAAGATGCCACACACAGGACTGGCACTAATGCAGATTTGCCAATCTTAATCTCCCACTTTTATTTTTTTTTCTGGGAGAATTGTGAAGAAATCAGGCCCACTGCTACACAGTAGGTTTTCTGTGGCAGAAAAAAAAAAAGATGCCACACACAGGACTGGCACTAATGCAGATTTGCCAATCTTAATCTCCCACTTTTATTTTTTTTCTGGTAGAATTGTGAAGAAATCAGGCCCACTGCTACACAGTAGGTTTTCTGTGGCAGAAAAAAAACAAATGCCACACACAGGACTGGCACTAATGCAGATTTGCCAATCTTAATCTCCCACTTTTATTTTTTTTTCTGGGAGAATTGTGAAGAAATCAGGCCCACTGTTACACAGTAGGTTTTCTGTGGCAGAAAAACAAAGACAGATGCCACACACAGGACTGGCACTAATGCAGATTTGCCAATCTTAATCTCCCACTTTTATTTTTTTTTCTGGGAGAATTGTGAAGAAATCAGGCCCACTGCTACACAGTAGGTTTTCTGTGGCAGAAAAAAACCAAATGCCACACACAGGACTGGCACTAATGCAGATTTGCCAATCTTAATCTCCCACTTTTATTTTTTTTTCTGGGAGAATTGTGAAGAAATCAGGCCCACTGCTACACAGTAGGTTTTCTGTGGCAGAAAAAAAAAAAAGATGCCACACATAGGACTGGCACTAATGCAGATTTGCCAATCTTAATCTCCCACTTTTATTTTTTTTCTGGTAGAATTGTGAAGAAATCAGGCCCACTGCTACACAGTAGGTTTTCTGTGGCAGAAAAACAAAGACAGATGCCACACACAGGACTGGCACTAATGCAGATTTGCCAATCTTAATCTCCCACTTTTATTTTTTTTTCTGGGAGAATTGTGAAGAAATCAGGCCCACTGTTACACAGTAGGTTTTCTGTGGCAGAAAAACAAAGACAGATGCCACACACAGGACTGGCACTAATGCAGATTTGCCAATCTTAATCTTCTGGGAGAATTGTGAGGAAATCAGGCCCACTGTTATACAGTAGGTTTTCTGTGGCAGAAAAATCAAAGACAGATGCCACACACAGGACTAGCACTAATGCAGATTTGCCAATCTTAATCTCCCACTTTTATTTTTTTTTCTGGGAGAATTGTGAAGAAATCAGGCCCACTGTTACACCGTAGGTTTTCTGTGGCAGAAAAACAAAGACAGAGGCCACACACAGGACTGGCACTAATGCAGATTTGCCAATCTTAATCTCCCACTTTTATTTTTTTTTCTGGGAGAATTGTGAAGAAATCAGGCCCACTGCTACACAGTAGGTTTTCTGTGGCAGAAAAAAAACAAATGCCACACACAGGACTGGCACTAATGCAGATTTGCCAATCTTAATCTCCCACTTTTATTTTTTTTTCTGGGAGAATTGTGAAGAAATCAGGCCCACTGCTACACAGTAGGTTTTCTGTGGCAGAAAAAAAACAAATGCCACACACAGGACTGGCACTAATGCAGATTTGCCAATCTTAATCTCCCACTTTTATTTTTTTTTCTGGGAGAATTGTGAAGAAATCAGGCCCACTGCTACACAGTAGGTTTTCTGTGGCAGAAAAAAAAAAAAGATGCCACACACAGGACTGGCACTAATGCAGATTTGCCAATCTTAATCTCCCACTTTTATTTTTTTTTCTGGGAGAATTGTGAAGAAATCAGGCCCACTGCTACACAGTAGGTTTTCTGTGGCAGAAAAAAAAAAAGATGCCACACACAGGACTGGCACTAATGCAGATTTGCCAATCTTAATCTCCCACTTTTATTTTTTTTCTGGTAGAATTGTGAAGAAATCAGGCCCACTGCTACACAGTAGGTTTTCTGTGGCAGAAAAAAAACAAATGCCACACACAGGACTGGCACTAATGCAGATTTGCCAATCTTAATCTCCCACTTTTATTTTTTTTTCTGGGAGAATTGTGAAGAAATCAGGCCCACTGTTACACAGTAGGTTTTCTGTGGCAGAAAAACAAAGACAGATGCCACACACAGGACTGGCACTAATGCAGATTTGCCAATCTTAATCTCCCACTTTTATTTTTTTTTCTGGGAGAATTGTGAAGAAATCAGGCCCACTGCTACACAGTAGGTTTTCTGTGGCAGAAAAAAACCAAATGCCACACACAGGACTGGCACTAATGCAGATTTGCCAATCTTAATCTCCCACTTTTATTTTTTTTTCTGGGAGAATTGTGAAGAAATCAGGCCCACTGCTACACAGTAGGTTTTCTGTGGCAGAAAAAAAAAAAAGATGCCACACACAGGACTGGCACTAATGCAGATTTGCCAATCTTAATCTCCCACTTTTATTTTTTTTCTGGTAGAATTGTGAAGAAATCAGGCCCACTGCTACACAGTAGGTTTTCTGTGGCAGAAAAACAAAGACAGATGCCACACACAGGACTGGCACTAATGCAGATTTGCCAATCTTAATCTCCCACTTTTATTTTTTTTTTCTGGGAGAATTGTGAAGAAATCAGGCCCACTGCTACACAGTAGGTTTTCTGTGGCAGAAAAAGAAAAAAAGCCACACACAGGACTGGCACTAATGCAGATTTGCCAATCTTAATCTCCCACTTTTATTTTTTTTTCTGGGAGAATTGTGAAGAAATCAGGCCCACTGTTACACAGTAGGTTTTCTGTGGCAGAAAAACAAAGACAGATGCCACACACAGGACTGGCACTAATGCAGATTTGCCAATCTTAATCTTCTGGGAGAATTGTGAGGAAATCAGGCCCACTGTTATACAGTAGGTTTTCTGTGGCAGAAAAATCAAAGACAGATGCCACACACAGGACTAGCACTAATGCAGATTTGCCAATCTTAATCTCCCACTTTTATTTTTTTTTCTGGGAGAATTGTGAAGAAATCAGGCCCACTGTTACACCGTAGGTTTTCTGTGGCAGAAAAACAAAGACAGAGGCCACACACAGGACTGGCACTAATGCAGATTTGCCAATCTTAATCTCCCACTTTTATTTTTTTTTCTGGGAGAATTGTGAAGAAATCAGGCCCACTGCTACACAGTAGGTTTTCTGTGGCAGAAAAAAAACAAATGCCACACACAGGACTGGCACTAATGCAGATTTGCCAATCTTAATCTCCCACTTTTATTTTTTTTTCTGGGAGAATTGTGAAGAAATCAGGCCCACTGCTACACAGTAGGTTTTCTGTGGCAGAAAAAAAACAAATGCCACACACAGGACTGGCACTAATGCAGATTTGCCAATCTTAATCTCCCACTTTTATTTTTTTTTCTGGGAGAATTGTGAAGAAATCAGGCCCACTGCTACACAGTAGGTTTTCTGTGGCAGAAAAAAAAAAAAGATGCCACACACAGGACTGGCACTAATGCAGATTTGCCAATCTTAATCTCCCACTTTTATTTTTTTTTCTGGGAGAATTGTGAAGAAATCAGGCCCACTGCTACACAGTAGGTTTTCTGTGGCAGAAAAAAAAAAAGATGCCACACACAGGACTGGCACTAATGCAGATTTGCCAATCTTAATCTCCCACTTTTATTTTTTTTCTGGTAGAATTGTGAAGAAATCAGGCCCACTGCTACACAGTAGGTTTTCTGTGGCAGAAAAACAAAGACAGATGCCACACACAGGACTGGCACTAATGCAGATTTGCCAATCTTAATCTCCCACTTTTATTTTTTTTTCTGGGAGAATTGTGAAGAAATCAGGCCCACTGTTACACAGTAGGTTTTCTGTGGCAGAAAAACAAAGACAGATGCCACACACAGGACTGGCACTAATGCAGATTTGCCAATCTTAATCTCCCACTTTTATTTTTTTTTCTGGGAGAATTGTGAAGAAATCAGGCCCACTGCTACACAGTAGGTTTTCTGTGGCAGAAAAAAACCAAATGCCACACACAGGACTGGCACTAATGCAGATTTGCCAATCTTAATCTCCCACTTTTATTTTTTTTTCTGGGAGAATTGTGAAGAAATCAGGCCCACTGCTACACAGTAGGTTTTCTGTGGCAGAAAAAAAAAAAAGATGCCACACACAGGACTGGCACTAATGCAGATTTGCCAATCTTAATCTCCCACTTTTATTTTTTTTCTGGTAGAATTGTGAAGAAATCAGGCCCACTGCTACACAGTAGGTTTTCTGTGGCAGAAAAACAAAGACAGATGCCACACACAGGACTGGCACTAATGCAGATTTGCCAATCTTAATCTCCCGCTTTTATTTTTTTTTCTGGGAGAATTGTGAAGAAATCAGGCCCACTGTTACACAGTAGGTTTTCTGTGGCAGAAAAACAAAGACAGATGCCACACACAGGACTGGCACTAATGCAGATTTGCCAATCTTAAGGCCCCGTCTCACATAGCGAGATCGCTAGCGAGATCGCTGCTGAGTCACTAGTTTTGTGACGCAACAGCGACCTCAGTAGCGATCTCGCTATGTGTGACACGTACCAGCGATCAGGCCCCTGCTGTGAGATCGCTGGTCATGTCGGAATGGCCTGGACCTTTTTTTGGTCGTTGAGGTCCCGCTGACATCGCTGAATCGGTGTGTGTGACACCGATCCAGCGATGTCTTCACTGGTAACCAGGGTAAACATCGGGTTACTAAGCGCAGGGCCGCGCTTAGTAACCCGATGTTTACCCTGGTTACCAAAAAAAACAAACAGTACATACTCGCCTTTCGGTGTCCCTTGCCGTCTGCTTCCTGCTCTGACTGAGCCGCCGTACAGTGAGAGCGCAGCGGTGACATCACCGCTGCGCTCTGCTCTCACTGTACGGCGGCTCAGTCAGAGCAGGAAGCAGACGGCAAGGGACCTGACGGACACCGAAAGGCGAGTATGTACTGTTTGTTTTTTTTGGTAACCAGGGTAAACATCGGGTTACTAAGCGCGGCCCTGCGCTTAGTAACCCGATGTTTACCCTGGTTACCCGGGTGCTGCAGGGGGACTTCAGCATCGTTGAAGACAGTTTCAACGATGCCGAAGTCGTTCCCCTGATCGTTGGTCGCTGGAGAGAGCTGTCTGTGTGACAGCTCCCCAGCGACCACACAACGACTTACCAACGATCACGGCCAGGTCGTATCGCTGGTCGTGATCGTTGGTAAATCGCTATGTGAGACGGGGCCTTTAATCTCCTACTTTTATTTTTTTTTCTGGGAGAATTGTGAAGAAATTAGGCCCACTGTTACACAGTAGGTTTTCTGTGGCAGAAAAACAAAGACAGATGCCACACACAGGACTGGCACTAATGCAGATTTGCCAATCTGAATCTCCCAATTTTTTTTTTTTTTCTGGGAGAAATGTGAAGAAATCAGGCCCACTGCTACACAGTAGGTTTTCTGTGGCAGAAAAAAAAATGACACACACAGGACTGGCACTAGTGCAGATTTGCCAATCTTAATCTCCCACTTTTATTTTTTTTCTTTGAGAATTGTGAGGAAATCAGGCCCACTGTTATACAGTAGGTTTTCTGTGGCAGAAAAAACAAAGACAGATGCCACAAACAGGACTGGCACTAATGCAGATTTGCCAATCTTAATCTCCCACTTTTATTTTTTTTTCTGGTAGAATTGTGAAGAAATCAGGCCCACTGCTACACAGTAGGTTTTCTGTGGCAGAAAAACAAAGACAGATGCCACACACAGGACTGGCACTAATGCAGATTTGCCAATCTTAATCTCCCACTTTTATTTTTTTTTCTGGGAGAATTGTGAAGAAATCAGGCCCACTGTTAAAAAAGTAGGTTTTCTGTGGCAGAAAAACAAAGACAGATGCCACACACAGGACTGGCACTAATGCAGATTTGCCAATCTTAATCTCCCACTTTTATTTTTTTCTGGGAGAATTGTGAAGAAAGCAGGCCCACTGCTACACAGTAGGTTTTCTGTGGCAGAAAAAACAAAGACAGATGCCACACACAGGACTGGCACTAATGCAGATTTGCCAATCTTAATCTCCCACTTTTATTTTTTTCTGGGAGAATTGTGAAGAAATCAGGCCCACTGCTACACAGTAGGTTTTCTGTGGCAGAAAAAAAAATGACACACACAGGACTGGCACTAATGCAGATTTGCCAATCTTAATCTCCCACTTTTATTTTTTTCTTTGAGAATTGTGAGGAAATCAGGCCCACTGTTATACAGTAGGTTTTCTGTGGCAGAAAAAACAAAGACAGATGCCACACACAGGACTGGCACTAATGCAGATTTGCCAATCTTAATCTTCCACTTTTATTTTTTTTTCTGGGAGAATTGTGAAGAAATCAGGCCCACTGTTACACAGTAGGTTTTCTGTGGCAGAAAAACAAAGACAGATGCCACACACAGGACTGGCACTAATGCAGATTTGCCAATCTTAATCTCCCACTTTTATTTTTTTTTCTGGGAGAATTGTGAAGAAATCAGGCCCACTGCTACACAGTAGGTTTTCTGTGGCAGAAAAAAAAAAAGATGCCACACACAGGACTGGCACTAATGCAGATTTGCCAATCTTAATCTCCCACTTTTATTTTTTTTTCTGGGAGAATTGTGAAGAAATCAGGCCCACTGCTACACAGTAGGTTTTCTGTGGCAGAAAAACAAAGACAGATGCCACACACAGGACTGGCACTAATGCAGATTTGGCAATCTTAATCTCCCACTTTTATTTTTTTTTCTGGGAGAATTGTGAATAAATCTGGGCCACTGTATTAGAGTATATTTTCTGTGGCAAAAAGTGGCTTGAAGAGATATTAAAAAAAAAAAAGGGACTGTACTACAATTACTATCTCCCTACAGTTATATCAGAAAAGTATGTCAGGCAGCAATAAAAAGGACTGCTGCACACAAAAGTCAAAAGTGTGGACAAACAAACAAGATAGCTGTGCAGAAAGGAAGGAGCAACAGGATTTGTGCTTTGAAAAAAGCAGTTTGTTTGCACAGCGGCATACACACAGCAACGCAGCTATCAGGGGAGCCTTACAACCTACAGAGCTGTTGCACAGAAATCGAGCCTCCACTGTCCCAAAAAGAAAAGGTGGTGTTGGTCAGTGGAAATCGCTACAGCACAAGCGGTTTGGGGCTTAATTTACCCTGCCTAACGCTATCCCTGCTTCTGACGAAGCGGCAGCAACCTCTCCCTATGCTCAGATCAGCAGCAGTAAGATGGCGGTCGGCGGGAACGCCCCTTTATAGCCCCTGTGACGCCGCAGAAAGCAAGCCAATCACTGCCATGCCCTTCTCTAAGATGGTGGGGACCAGGACCTATGTCATCACGCTGCCCACGCTCTGCGTGCACCTTCATTGGCTGAGAAATGGCACTTTAAGCGTCATAGGAAGCGCGACTTTGGCGCGAAGATCGTGTACCGCATGGCCGATCCCACGCTGGGATCGGGTCGGGTTTCATGAAACCTGACTTTGCCAAAAGTCGGCGACTTATGAAAATGACCGATCCGTTTCGCTCAACCCTAGTGAACATTGGTGGACAGCCATTTTCAGGTCTCTCCAGAGATGCTCACTAAGGCTTAGGTCAGGACTGTGGCTGGGCCAGTCAAGAATAGTCACAGAGTTGTTTTGAAGCCACTCCTTTCTTATTTTAGCTGTGTGCTTAGGGTCATTGTCTTGTTGGAAGGTGAACCTTCGGCCAAGTTTGAGGTCCAGAGCACTCTGGAAGAGGTTTTCATCCAGGATATGTCTGTACTTAGCCGCATTCATGTTTCCTTCAATGGCAACCAGTCCTCCTGTCCCTGCAGCTGAAAACACTCCCATAGCATGATGCTGCCACCACCATGTTTCACCTTGGGATTATATTGGGCAGGTGATGAACAGTGCTTGGTGTTCTCCACATATGCAGCTTAGAATTATCCCCAAAAAGATCTATCTTTGTCTCATCAGACCAGAGAATTTTATTTCTCATAGTCTGGGAGTCCTTCATGTGTTTTATTAGCAAACTCTGTGTGGGCTTTCATATGTCTTGCACAGAGGAGAGGCTTCTGTTGGGCCACTCTGCCATAAAGGGCTGACTGGTGGAGGGCTGCAGTGATAGTTGACTTTGTGGAACTTTCTCCCATCTCTCTACTGCATCTCTGGAGCTCAGCCACAGTGATCTTGGGATTCTTCTTTACCTCTCTCACCAAGGCTCTTCTCGCAAGATCGCTCAGTTTTACTGGATGGCCAGGTCTAGGAAGACTTCTAGTGGGCCCAAACTTCTTCCATTTAAGGATTATAGAGGCCACCGTGCTCTTAGGATCCTTGAGTACTGCAGAAATTCTGTTGTAACCTTGGCCAGATATGTGCCTTACCACAATTCTGTCTCTGAGCTCCTTTGCCAGTTCCTTTGACCTCATGATTCTGATTTGGTCTGACATGCCCTGTGGGCTATGAGGTCTTATATAGACAGGTGTGTGCCTTTCCAAATCAAGTCCTATCAGTTTAAACACAGCTGGACTCCAGTGAAGGAGTAGAACCATCTCAAGGAGGATCACAAGGAAATGGACAGCATGTGACTTAAATATGAGTGTCTGAGCAAAGGGTCTGAATACTTATGACCATGTGATATTTCAGTTTTGCTTTTTTATTAAATTTGCAAAAAATTCTACATTTCAGTTTTTTTAGTCAAGAGTGTACATTAATGTGACAAAAATGAACTTTTTTTAATTTGCCAAATGGCTGCAATGAAACAAAGAGTGAAAAATGTAAAGGGGTCTGAATACTTTCCTTACCCACTGTAAATGTCCCTTGTCCCGGGCCCTATCCTGATATATATGTATCCCTCATCCTGGTATATATGTCCATTTTCCTTGACCCCATCCTAGTACATATATATATATATATATCCCCCATTCTGGTAATATGTCCCTTAAACCAACCAAAAAACAAATAATATAGAATCCTAGACAAGAAAAAAACAAGAAAAACAAGGATCCCTAAAATATAACTTTTAATGAATAAAAGTTAAAAATATGTCCTACACCTATCGCTGAGCAGGATACCTAATCCCTGCCAGACCCTAGCAGTAAGCCCTGCTTAGGGAAGGAAGGGGTGCATGCTGGTCGAACCCCACTAGCACTAAAGACAGCTAGGGTAAATGAAATAAGGGAGACACTTAGCTTGAGTAGACTAGAGAGAAACACCGACGCCCTCCACACTTCAAAGAGGACACTAGCAGACTGCTACAGTTCCAAGCCTCAACAGAGAAGTGCAAATAGAAAATATCAGAAAGTTGGGAGTTATAAACACCCAGATCCAGGTGTGACCTTAAGAGCCAGGGGAGGTGGCCACTGGGTCGTAGTATCAGAAGGACCAGGCAACGGTCTGCAGCCTCTGACACATCCGTGACATAAAATGACAGATTTTAAAAAATTGGCCTGGTAATTAAGGTCAAAATTGGCTTGGTCACTAAGGGAACTCCAAAAAATAGCGCTGAGCAAAACCAAATAGAATCATATAAACTTTATTTATAACAAAGATAAAAATGTATATAATCAATATAAAATAGGGGAGAAAACAAAGTGCAGGAACAACCGGCAGGTATGGCTGGAAAAAGTGGCTAAATGGACATAAAATTACCTCCGAAATATCTATATATGTATAACAACACACAGTATCACTTGACAAATGTAAAGTATGTTGGAAAGTCATGTGTATATATCATAATTCCACCGATGCAGCGGCTGATAGCGATAACGCACCATATACATATAAAATACACCTATCTAATAGCATCAATTAATATATAACCACAAATGTGCAAAATCACAAAATATAAAGATAGATAAACATAGGGTGCAAGATCACCGCCAGCCACGGTGTCGGGGAGTATAATCATATAACCACTGTGTGTGAAAAGAGGAACATAATTACCTAATGTAAGCCGCCAGCCAGGGACCCACCACACCCGACGCGCGTTTCGCTAAGGAAAGCTTCGTCCCCTGTCCATTTAGCCACTTTTTCCAGCCATACCTGCCGGTTGTTCCTGCACTTCGTTTTCTCCCCTATTTTATATTGATTATATACATGTTTTTATCTTTGTTATAAATAAAGTTTATATGATTCTATTTGGTTTTGCTCAGTGCTATTTTTTGGAGTTTACTGGTAATTATCGCTTGGTTTGGTATTTAATTTTGTGAGGAATTATAGGTGTTAATTGGTCACTAAGGGGTTAAATTTAGGGTTGAGCGACCTTGAGTTTTTTAGGGTCGAGTCATGTTTCACGAAACCCGACTGTTGGAAAAGTCGAGTCGGGCGAAATCGGCCGATTACTGCGCAAAGTCGAGGATCGGCCGGAACACGAAACCCTATGCACGTCAACGGGAATTTTTTTTTCTCTCTCTCTCTCTCTCTCTCTCTCTCTCCCCCTCCGTCCCAGCACAGAAAATTTCGTTTTACACATTCCAAATCGCTACTGCGCACAAGCGATAAAATGATGATAGGCGTGCACGCCCTAACCCCTATGTCATCACTCTGCCCACGCTCCTTCATTGGCTGTAAAATTGGCACTAAACGCGTCATACGAAACGCGACTTTGGCGCCAAGATCGTGTACCGCATGGCCGACCCCACACAGGGATCGAGTCGGGTTTCATGAGACGCCGACTTTACCAAAAGTCGGCGACTTATGAAAATGAACGATCCGTTTTGCTCAACCCTATTTAAATTAATGATATGTGTAAAAGTAAACAATGCCTGGGCAATTCAATGGTCGACCAATGTGTAAAAGTAAATGTTATATGACCAATGTGTGAAATTGAACAATGCCTGACCAACTCAATGGCGCTATCAATGTGTGAAAATATACCATGTCTACCAACTCAATGCCTTGCCAATGTCTTAGGTAAACTATGTTATACCAATTTAACTCCCCCCCACTTTCCATGAACTCATCTGAACTTTTTTGTTCAGAATAGTCACTATTTTTTCAGACGTAAAAAATCCTTTTCCACTGAATAATTTGATCAAATTGCCCTGTTTTGCAAAAAATGTTTTATAGTGTCACATATGTTTAGCATTGGTGGCCTAACACCTTGCATTGTTGGTGGAAACAAAGCTATACAAAATAGCTGCAGCAAAATAGCCAGCAAAAACTGACTTTTGTCTGCAGCTTTTTATATACTCCTAAGAGATATGTTTTGGCATCAGAAAAAAAGCAGCAAAAAAGCAACATGTGAACATAGCCTTAGGATATATTGCAGTTTTTAACATTCTATAGCAGAAATTATAAGAAAATATATTTGTCATTGTTTAAAAACACACACAGAAAACAATACAAAAAACTGTTTAAAAATGATTCTGATCCTGTTACTGATTTGTACTAACTCTTTTGTCTAATGACTTAGTGAAGCAGGACCTTAAAAAGTGTATTCACAGTGCATTAAAAGTGGCTTCCTTGAGAATGTAAGTTCTGTTCGCATTACAGTGCTATCAAATAAAAGTTATTAACCCCTTAGTGACAGAGCCAATTTGGTACTTAATGACCAAGCTTATTTTTACAATTCTGACTACCGTCAATTTATGAGGTTATAGCTCTGGAATGCTTCAACGAATCCCACTATTTCTGAAACTGTTTTTTTGTGACATATTGTACTTCATGTTAGTGGTAAAATTTCTTCAATATGACTTGCGTTTTATTTATGAAAAGAGCGGTAATTTGGCGAAAATTTTGCAATTTTAAAAATTTTATTTTTGTGCCCTTAAATCAGAGAGTCATATCGCACAAAATAGTTAATAAATAACATTTCCCACATATCTACTTTACATCAGCACAATTTTGTAAACATAATTTTTTTGTTAGGATGTTATAAGGGTTAGAAGTTGACCAGTGATTTCTCATTTTTCCAACAAAATTTTAAAACACATTCTTTTTAGGGACCACCTCACAATTGAAGTGAGTTTTGGGGGGTCAATATAACAGAAAATGCCCTAAATTGACACTATTCTAAAAACTGCACCCCTCAAGGTGCACAAAAACACATTCAAGAAGTTTATTAACCCTTCAGGTGCTTCACGGGAACTAAAGCAATGTGGAAGGAAATAATGAACATTTTACTTTTTCCCAAAAAAATTACTTAGGAACCAAACTTTTTTTATTTTCACAAGGGTATCAGGAGAAAATGGATCACAAAATTTGATGTTTAATTTCTCCTGAGTACGCCGTTACCCTGTATATGGTGGAAAGCCACTGGGCGCATGGCAGGGTTCAGATCGGAGGGAGTACCGCTTGACTTTTTGAACTCAAAATGGGCTAGAATCAATGGTGGGTGCCTTGTCGCGTTTGGAGACCCCTAATGTAGCTTGAAGTAAATTTCCAATGCATCTGATTACTAATAATATGTGAGCAACGGCCAGATCTTGACATCAAAATCTGTACTATCATAGCAATGTAATAAAAATATAAAACACAATAATAGTAATAATAATCATAATGTATGGTCTAGGTAAGTGACTTCTCACTTTGTAAGATAAAGCTTATCATACAGTATTTCAGTAGTGTATAGCCATGAGGTTAGTGCTAATAATGGTTTTTATGCAGAACACAGCTGGGAGATGCTGTACATAAATGATATCAAACATCATTATAATACAAATATCATTTATCTTTAAAAGCAGTAAATGAAATCTCCACATGAAGATTAATCAGGCATGGTGGAACAGAATGTGTAAGATAATAGGCTTATCAGGACTCCGGATGTATGCAGACAATCAGATTTTCATCTCTCGTATTATCAGTTCCATCGTAAATCTAACGTTAGAAAGTGACAACGTAGAGAACATAAATTGATTCTGCATAAATAACAGATTGGATATATATATAGAGGCGCTATGTACAGCTCTATTGGTTTCCTGCACAGAAAAACACGGCATTAAAGGGAACCTGTCAGCTTCCCCAGGCCCTCAAATGTCACCCTGTCTTCATTGATCCCGTTATACACTTCCTAGCGAGCCCCTTTTCATCCCTTATAGATTTTTGATTATGCCTAAACTCAGTTTTATAACTGGCCTTGCAATATGCAAGGTGATTTGGGGCTCTGTTTTCCCAAGACTATCCCACTAATCACGTTATAATTCCTCTTAGGTGAGAGTGACATGATTTGCAAGAGCAGCGTTACCCCCAGATCTTTGCAAATCGCTGCATCCAACGCAAGTGAAGTTTGGTGGTTGCACCCTGGCTTCATTGGCGCACTGTGCATACCCAGTGAGCATCAGTGTATGACTCAGCCATCCATTAGCGCCGACTCTGCAAATCTCATGACTGGTGGTATCCTATGTTACTTCTGCCTTCATGGGTATGTACATTGAGCCGATTAATTTGGGAAATGTACTCCTGACTTTTGTCAGGGAGGAAGAGAAGTGCAATGAGCCGGCAGAGGCGCTGCTTTAGCAAATCATGTAACTCATGCCCACAGGTGCTTGATAACAGGATTAATAAGGCGATTTGTCACCCACTAATCTACATATTGCTGCCGCAGTTGTAAAATTGATTTTAGTCATATTCAAAAACCTATAAGAAATTAAAAGTGGCTTGTTAGGAAGCATTTAAAGGGATTAATAAAGACCGAGTGGCAGTTTGGGGGTTGGTGGAAGCTGACAGGTTGTCTATAACTCCAGTAGTAAAAAATGAAGCTACATATCTTAAAAGAATACATGTATCAGATAAAGGCCACTAGTTTATCATGTGATAATTGTTGGAAATTACTGACACATTACTGATAAATACTAGAACCCAGCATCCAGATAGCATCACATAACTGACACATTATCAGTTAATATAATCAGTAGAAAGATTCAGAGAAGATGTAAAATAGAACCTCTCCTTAAACTGAACCCAGCCCGAACATCAACTGATTAACGTGATCAGCTGTTGTGAAAAGAAAAAGCCTTGTCTGGCCAATCATTTCCGCTGCACCAGGGTAATGTAGTATTACATTTATACCTTTCAAAATGAATAGGGGACCAAGTAATGTATGGATGCACTGGGTCCTGAGTAGAGATGAGCGAACTTGTTCGGAAAACGTTCGCCAATCTCAAATTCAGCACAAATGTCAGATTTGTGTTCGGATTCCCAAATTTTTATTCATCATTGTTTCGTCAGTGTTTTAAGTAACAGCATGGGACGCAACATGTCCCACACAAGTGCAAGCTGATGATACACGGATAACATCCCTGTGTCATCAGTGTGACACGTACGGCTCCTGGAAATCAGCGGTACTGTTCGCGCTGTTCCTTGGCGCCGGGTGCTGAAGAAGACAGCTCACATCACTGTCCCCTACTCGCACTGCAATCAGTGCTAGCAAGGGACAATGTTGAGAGTTGTATTCAACTTTTAACAATAAGAGCAGACGACGGCTGATGGGAATATTCATCAGTCCTCGCCTGCGCTATGAATAAATAAATATATAAAAAAAATGACATGGGGTTCCCCTGTAGTTCAGCCAGGCAAAACTGGCAGATGTGAGCTGCAACCCTCAGCTGTCAGCTTCAGCAAGGCAGGTTAACAAGAATAGAGGGGTCCCAATTGAGGTGCATTATACTATAGAGGCCTAAGGGCGTGCATTATATTAGAGTCTGCCTATAGAGGGCTGCATTATTTTAGAGTCTGCCTATGGGGGGCTGCATTATATGAGTCTGCCTATGGGGGCTGCATTATACTATAGAGGACTGCCTATGGGGGGCTGCATTATGCTACAGAGTCTGCCTATGGGGAGTGCATTAAACTATAGAGTCTGCCTGTGGGTGCTGCATTATACTATATAGAGTCTGCTTATGAGGGGCTGCATTATACTATAGAGTCTGCCTATGGGGAGTGCATTATACTATAGAGTCTGCCTATGGGGGTGCATTATACAGGGTGGGCCATTTATATGGATACACCTAAATAAAATGGGAATGGTTGGTGATATCAACTTCCTGTTTGTGGCACATTAGTATATGGGAGGGGGAAATCTTCAAGATGGGTGGTGATCATCGTGGGCATTTTGAAGTCAGCCATTTTGGATCCAACTTTATTTTTTCCAATGGGAAGAGGGTCCTGTGACACATCAAACTTACTAAGAATTTCACAAGAAAAACAATGGTGTGCTTGGTTTTAACCCCTTAAGCCCCGAGGGTGGTTTGCACGTTAATGACCGGGCCAATTTTTACAATTCTGACCACTGTCCCTTTATGAGGTTATAACTCTGGAACGCTTCAACGGATCTTGGCAATTCTGACATTGTTTTCTCGTGAGATATTGTACTTCATGATAGTGGTAAAATTTATTCGATATAACTTGTGTTTATTTGTGAAAAAAACGGAAATTTGGCAAAAAATTTGAAAATTTCACAATTTTCCAACTTTGAATTTTTATGCCCTTAAATCACAGAGATACGTCACGCAAAATACTTAATAAGTAACATTTCCCACATGTCTACTTTACATCAGCACAATTTTGGAACCAAAATTTTTTTTTGTTAGGGAGTTATAAGGGTTAAAAGTTGACCAGCAATTTCTCATTTTTACAACACCATTTTTTTTTAGGGACCACATCTCATTTGAAGTCATTTTGAGGGGTCTATATGATAGAAAATACCCAAGTGTGACACCATTCTAAAAACTGCACCTCTCAAGGTGCTCAAAACCACATTCAAGAAGTTTATTAACCCTTTACGTGTTTCACAGGAATTTTTGGAATGTTTAAATAAAAATGAACATTTAACTTTTTTTCACACAAAATTTACTTCAGCTCCAATTTGTTTTATTTTACCAAGGGTAACAGGAGAAAATGGACCCCAAAAGATGTTGT
Source organism: Ranitomeya variabilis (assembly GCF_051348905.1). NCBI lineage: Eukaryota > Metazoa > Chordata > Amphibia > Anura > Dendrobatidae > Ranitomeya > Ranitomeya variabilis. The sequence continues at coordinate 128,210,309 of NC_135235.1, read as the reverse complement.
ACAATTTGTCCTGAGTACGCCGATACCTCATATGTGGGGGTAAACCACTTTTTGGGCACATGACAGAGCTCGGAAGCGAAGGAGCGCCATTTGACTTTTCAATGCAAAATTGACTGGAATTGAGATGGGACGCCATGTTGCGTTTGGAGAGCCCCTGATGTGCCTAAACATTGAAATCCCCCACAAGTGACACCATTTTGGAAAGTAGACCCCTTAAGGAACTTATCTAGATGTGTGGTGAGCACTTTGACCCAACAAGTGCTTCACAGAAGTTTATAATGCAGAGCCGTAAAAATACAACATCATATTTTTTCACAAAAATGATTTTTTCGCCCCCAATTTTTTATTTTCCCAAGGGTAAGAGAAGAAATTAGACCACAAAAGTTGTTGTGCAATTTGTCTTGAGTACAACGATACCCCATATGTGGGGGTAAACCACTGTTTGGGCGCATAGCAGAGCTCGGAAGGGAAGGAGCGCCATTTGACTTTTCAATGCAAAATTGACTGGAATTGAGATGGGACAGCATGTCGCGTTTGGAGAGCCCCTGATGTGCCTAAACATTAAAACCCAATACTCAAAAAACACTTGGCACTCACTTTTTTGAGTTTTTTGAGTATTTTTTTGAGTATTGGATTGAGGGGCTGGAAACCCGACTTGAGCACCTCACAGGAACCTTGAGTGCCGTGTGCATTTTTCATTAAACATTAAAACCCCCCACAAGTGACACCATTTTGGAAAGTAGACCCCCCATAAGTGACCCCATATTGGAAACTAGACCTCCCAAGGAACTTATCTAGATGTGTTGTGAGAACTTTGAACCCCCAAGTGTTTCACTACAGTTTACAACGCAGTGCCGTGAAAATAAAAAATCCTTTTTTTCCCACAAAAATGATTTTTAGCCCCCCAAATTTTTATTTTCCCAGAGATAACAAGAGAACTTGGACCCCAAAAGTTGTTGTCCAATTTGTCCCGAGGACGCTGATGCCCCATATGTTGGGGTAAACCCCTGTTTGGGCACACGGGAGAGCTCGGAAGGGAAGGAGCACTGTTTTACTTTTTCAAAGCAGAATTGTCTGGAATTGAGATCGGACGCGATGTCGCGTTTGGAGAGCCCCTGATGTTCCTGAACAGTGGAAACTCCCCAATTCTACCTGAAACTAATCCAAACACACCCCTAACCCTAATCCCAACTGTAACCCTAACCACACCCCTAACCCTGACACACCCCTAATTCTAATCCCAACCCTAATCCCAACCGTAAATGTAATCCAAACCCTAACCTGTCATGGTTCTCAATGGCAAGAGAACGTAATAAAGCATACAAAAGGACTAGCTCTTGGAAGATGGGAACTCGAGCTGACCATGAGCTAAACCTACCGCACAACTAACAGTGGCCGGGTAGCGTGCCTACGTTTTATCCCTAGACGCCCAGCGCCAGCCGGAGAACTGACTGACCCTAGCAGAGGAAAATACAGACCTGGCTTACCTCTAGAGAAATTTTCCCCAAAAGGCAGACAGTAGCCCCCACATATATTGGCGGTGATTTTAGAGGAAATTGACATACGAAGTATGAAGATAGGTTTAGCAAATTGAGGTCCGCTTACTAGATAGTAGGAAGACTGTAGATTGTAAGCCCGCAAGGGCAGGGTCCTCTTCCCGCTGTACCAGTCTGTCATTGTTAGTTTTGTTTACTGTAAGTGATATTTGTATTTTGATGTAACCCCTTCTCATGTACAGCACCATGGAATTAATGGTGCTATATAAATAAACAATAATAATAATAAAAAAGACAGAAAAGGGAACTTCACGGTCAGCTGAAAACCCTTTCAAAATACCATCCTGAAATTACTTTAAGACTCTAATATCAACTCATGACACCAGAGTGGCAATTTCAGCTCACAAGAGCTTCCAGCCTCAGAAATATTCAATCACAGAGAACTGGAACAAAAATGCAAAACAAACTTAGGACAACAAGTCCAACTTAGCTGATAGTTGTCTAGGAGCAGGAACATGCAACAGAAAGGCTTCTGGTAACATTGTTGGCCGGCATAGAAATGACTGAGGAGCAAGGCTAAATAGAAAACTCCCACATCCAGATGGAAAACAGGTGAACAGAGGAGATGAAGCACACAAGTGCAGTACCACCAGAAACCACCGGGGGAGCCCAGAAACCAAATTCACAACAGTACCCCCCCCTCAAGGAGGGGGCACCGAACCCTCACCAGAACCACCAGGGCGATCAGGATGAGCCCTATGAAAGGCACGGACCAAATCGGAGGCATGAACATCAGAGGCTGTCACCCAAGAGTTATCCTCCTGACCGTAGCCCTTCCACTTGACCAGATACTGAAGTCTCCGTCTGGAAACACGGGAGTCCAAGATCTTCTCGACAACGTACTCCAACTCACCCTCAACCAACACCGGAGCAGGAGGCTCCACGGAAGGCACAACCGGTACCTCATACCTGCGCAACAATGACCGATGGAAGACATTATGAATAGAAAAAGATGCAGGGAGGTCCAAACGAAAGGACACAGGGTTAAGAATCTCCAATATCTTGTACGGGCCGATGAACCGAGGCTTAAACTTAGGAGAAGAAACCTTCATAGGGACAAAACGAGAAGATAACCACACCAAGTCCCCAACACAAAGACGAGGACCAACACGACGACGGCGGTTGGCAAAATGCTGAGTCTTCTCCTGGGACAACTTCAAATTGTCCACCACATGCCCCCAAATCCGATGCAACCTCTCCACCACAGCATCCACTCCAGGACAATCCGAAGACTCCACCTGACCGGAAGAGAAACGAGGATGAAACCCCGAATTACAGAAGAAAGGAGAAACCAAGGTGGCAGAACTAGCCCGATTATTGAGGGCAAACTCCGCCAAGGGCAAAAAGGCAACCCAATCATCCTGATCCGCAGACACAAAACACCTCAAATAAGTCTCCAAGGTCTGATTAGTTCGCTCGGTCTGGCCATTAGTCTGAGGATGGAAAGCAGACGAAAAAGACAAATCAATGCCCATCCTAGCACAGAACGCTCGCCAAAATCTAGACACGAATTGGGTTCCCCTGTCAGAAACGATATTCTCCGGAATACCATGCAAGCGCACCACATTTTGAAAAAACAGAGGAACCAGCTCGGATGAGGAAGGCAATTTGGGCAAGGGAACCAAATGGACCATCTTAGAGAAACGGTCACACACCACCCAGATGACAGACATCTTCTGAGAAACAGGGAGATCAGAAATAAAATCCATGGAGATGTGAGTCCAAGGCCTCTTCAGAATAGGCAAGGATAACAACAATCCACTAGCCCGAGAACAACAAGGCTTGGCCCGAGCACAAACACCACAAGACTGCACAAAACCTCGCACATCTCGCGACAGGGAAGGCCACCAGAAGGACCTAGCCACCAAATCCCTGGTACCAAAGATTCCAGGATGACCTGCTAACGCAGAAGAATGGACCTCCGAGATGACTCTACTGGTCCAATCATCAGGAACAAACATTCTACCAGGCGGGCAACGATCAGGTCTATTCGCCTGAAACTCCTGCAAGACCCGTCGCAAGTCTGGGGAAACAGCAGATAATATCACTCCATCCTTAAGGATACCTGTAGGTTCAGAATTACCAGGGGAATCAGGCTCAAAACTCCTAGAAAGGGCATCCGCCTTCACATTTTTAGAACCTGGTAGGTAAGAAACCACAAAATTAAACCGAGAGAAAAATAACGACCAGCGCGCCTGTCTAGGATTCAGGCGCCTGGCAGACTCAAGATAAATCAAATTCTTGTGGTCGGTCAATACCACCACCTGATGTCTAGCCCCCTCAAGCCAATGACGCCACTCCTCAAAAGCCCACTTCATAGCCAAGAGCTCCCGATTACCAATATCATAATTTCGCTCAGCGGGCGAAAATTTACAAGAAAAGAACGCACAAGGTCTCATCACGGAGCAGTCGGAACTTTTCTGCGACAAAACCGCCCCAGCTCCGATTTCTGAAGCGTCAACCTCAACCTGAAAAGGAAGAGTAACATCAGGCTGACGCAATACAGGGGCGGAAGAAAAGCGGCGCTTAAGCTCCCGAAAGGCCTCCACAGCAGCAGGGGACCAATCAGCAACATCAGCACCCTTCTTAGTCAAATCAGTCAACGGTTTAGCAACATCAGAAAAACCAGTTATAAATCGACGATAAAAATTAGCAAAGCCCAAAAACTTCTGAAGACTCTTAAGAGAAGAGGGTTGCGTCCAATCACAAATAGCCTGAACCTTGACAGGGTCCATCTCAATGGAAGAGGGGGAAAAAATGTACCCCAAAAACGAAATCTTTTGAACCCCAAAAACGCACTTAGAACCCTTTACACACAAGGAATTAGAGCGCAAAACCTGAAAAACCCTCCTGACCTGTTGGACATGAGAGTCCCAGTCATCCGAAAAAATCAAAATATCATCAAGATACACAATCAAAAATTTATCCAAATAATCACGGAAAATGTCATGCATAAAGGACTGAAAGACTGAAGGGGCATTTGAAAGACCAAAAGGCATTACTAAGTACTCAAAATGGCCCTCAGGCGTATTAAATGCGGTTTTCCACTCATCCCCCTGCTTAATTCGCACCAAATTATACGCCCCACGAAGATCAATCTTAGAGAACCACTTGGCCCCCTTTATTCGAGCAAACAAATCAGTAAGAAGTGGCAAAGGATACTGATATTTAACCGTGATTTTATTCAAAAGCCGATAATCAATACACGGCCTCAAAGAGCCATCTTTTTTAGCTACAAAGAAAAAACCGGCTCCTAAGGGAGATGACGAAGGACGAATATGTCCCTTTTCCAAGGACTCCTTAATATATTCCCGCATAGCAGCATGTTCAGGCACAGATAGATTAAATAAACGACCCTTTGGAAACTTACTGCCCGGAATCAGATCTATAGTACAATCGCAATCTCTGTGCGGAGGTAGTGAACCAAGTTTAGGCTCCTCAAAAACGTCACGATAATCAGATAAAAATTCCGGAATCTCAGAGGGAATAGATGACGAAATGGAAACCAAAGGTAAGTCCCCATGAGTCCCCTGACATCCCCAGCTTAACACAGACATTGCTTTCCAGTCGAGGACTGGGTTATGAGATTGCAGCCATGGCAATCCAAGCACCAACACATCATGTAGATTATACAACACAAGGAAGCGAATAATCTCCTGGTGATCCGGATTAATACGCATAGTTACTTGTGTCCAGTATTGTGGTTTGTTACTAGCCAATGGCGTGGAGTCAATACCCTTCAGAGGTATAGGAACTTCCAGAGGCTCTAAATCAAACCCACAGCGTTTGGCAAAGGACCAATCCATAAGACTCAAAGCGGCGCCAGAGTCGACATAGGCGTCCGCGGTAATAGACGATAAAGAGCAAATCAGGGTCACAGATAGAATAAACTTAGACTGTAAAGTGCCAATTGAAACAGACTTATCAACCTTCTTAGTACGTTTAGAGCATGCTGATATAACATGAGTTGAATCACCACAATAGAAGCATAACCCATTTTTTCGCCTAAAATTCTGTCGTTCGCTTCTGGACAGAATTCTATCACATTGCATAATCTCTGGCGTCTTCTCAGTAGACACCGCCAAATGGTGCACAGGTTTGCGCTCCCGCAAACGCCGATCAATCTGAATAGCCATTGTCATGGACTCATTCAGACCTGTAGGCACAGGGAACCCCACCATAACATCTTTAATGGCATCAGAGAGACCCTCTCTGAATTTCGCCGCCAGGGCGCACTCATTCCACTGAGTAAGCACAGACCACTTACGAAATTTTTGGCAGTATATTTCAGCCTCATCTTGCCCTTGAGACAGGGCCATTAAGGCTTTTTCAGCCTGAATTTCTAAATGAGGTTCCTCATAAAGCAACCCCAAAGCCAAGAAAAACGCATCCACATTGAGCAACGCAGGATCCCCTGGTGCCAAAGCAAATGCCCAATCCTGAGGGTCGCCCCGGAGCAAGGAAATTACAATCCTGTCCTGCTGTGCAGGATCTCCAGCGGAGCGAGATCTCAGAGACAAAAATAATTTACAATTATGTTTGAAATTCTGGAAGCGAGATCTATCCCCAGAGAAAAATTCAGGTAAAGGAATTCTAGGTTCAGATGTAGGAGCATGAATAACGAAATCCTGTAAGCTTTGAACCTTCATAGCGAGATTATTCAAACCTGTAGCTAAACTCTGAGGATTCATATTAATCAGGTGAAATCAGAACCATTCAAGGATTAGAAGGAGAGAGAGACGAAGGCTGCAGTAGGCAGAGATGCTAGTGAATCAACTAATGAGCAAACTCAGGAAAAAAAAAAAAAAAAAAAAACTCTGCAGACTTCTTTTCTCTCCTTTCTTCTGCCAATTATTTTAACTCTTGTCCGGCCAAACTGTCATGGTTCTCAATGGCAAGAGAACGTAATAAAGCATACAAAAGGACTAGCTCTTGGAAGATGGGAACTCGAGCTGACCATGAGCTAAACCTACCGCACAACTAACAGTGGCCGGGTAGCGTGCCTACGTTTTATCCCTAGACGCCCAGCGCCAGCCGGAGAACTGACTGACCCTAGCAGAGGAAAATACAGACCTGGCTTACCTCTAGAGAAATTTTCCCCAAAAGGCAGACAGTAGCCCCCACATATATTGGCGGTGATTTTAGAGGAAATTGACATACGAAGTATGAAGATAGGTTTAGCAAATTGAGGTCCGCTTACTAGATAGTAGGAAGACAGAAAAGGGAACTTCACGGTCAGCTGAAAACCCTTTCAAAATACCATCCTGAAATTACTTTAAGACTCTAATATCAACTCATGACACCAGAGTGGCAATTTCAGCTCACAAGAGCTTCCAGCCTCAGAAATATTCAATCACAGAGAACTGGAACAAAAATGCAAAACAAACTTAGGACAACAAGTCCAACTTAGCTGATAGTTGTCTAGGAGCAGGAACATGCAACAGAAAGGCTTCTGGTAACATTGTTGGCCGGCATAGAAATGACTGAGGAGCAAGGCTAAATAGAAAACTCCCACATCCAGATGGAAAACAGGTGAACAGAGGAGATGAAGCACACAAGTGCAGTACCACCAGAAACCACCGGGGGAGCCCAGAAACCAAATTCACAACACTAACCCTAACTTTAGCCCCAACCCTAACCCTAACTTTATCCCCAACCCTAACTTTAGCCCCAACCCTATCCCTAACTTTAGCCCCAACCCTAACTTTAGCTCCAACCCTAGCCCCAACCCTAACCCTAACCCTATCCCTAACACTAGCCCTAACCCTAGCCCTAACCCTAGCCCTAACCCCAACCCTAGCCTTAACCCTAACCCTAGCCCTAATTGGAAAATGGAAATAAATACATTTTTTTTAATTTTATTATTTTTCCCTAACTAAGGGGGTGATGAAGGGGGGTTTGATTTACTTTTATAGCGTTTTTTATATCGGATTTTTATGATTGGCAGCTGTCACACACTAAAAGACGCTTTTTATAGCAAAAAAGTTTTTGCGTCTCCACATTTTGAGACCTATAATTTTTCCGTATTTTGGTCCACAGGGTCATGTGAGGTCTTGTTTTTTGCAGGACGAGTTGACGTTTTTATTGGTAACATTTTCGGACATGTGACAGTTTTTGATCACTTTTTATTCCGATTTTTGTGAGGCAGAATGACCAAAAACCAGCTATTCATGAATTTCTTTGGGGGGAGGCGTTTATACCGTTCCACGTTTGGTAAAATTGATAAAGCAGTTTTATTCGTCGTGTCAGTACAATTACAGCGATATCTCATTTATATCATTTTTTTATGTTTTGGCGCTTTTATCAGATAAAAGCTATTTTATAGAAAAAATAATTATTTTGGCATCGCTTTATTCTGAGGACTATAACTTTTTTATTTTTTTGGTTATGATGCTATTTGGTGGCTCGTTTTTTTGCGGGACAAGATGATGTTTTCAGCGGTACCATGGTTTTTTATATCCGTCTTTTTGATCGCGTGTTATTTCACTTTTTGTTCGGCGGTATGATAATAAAGCATTGTTTTTTGGCTAGTTTTTTTTTTTCTTACGGTGTTCACTGAAGGGGTTAACTAGTGGGACAGTTTTATAGGATGGGTCGTTACGGACGCGGCGATACTAAATATGTGTACTTTTATTGTTTTGTTTTTTTTAGATAAAGAAATGTATCGATGGGAATAATATTTTTTCTTTCCTTTTTTATTTAGGAATTTTTTTTTTTTTTTTTTTTACACACGTGGAAATTTTTTTTTTTACTTTGTCCCAGGGGGGGACATCACAGATCGCCGATCTGATAGTTTGCACAGCACTCTATCAGATCAGCGATCTCACTCACATCGCCGCAGGCTTACCAGCGCCTGCACGGCACCCGGAAGTACTCCCTGCAGGACCCGGATGCAGCCCCGCGGCCATTTTGGATCCGGGGCCTGCAGGGAGGAGACGCTCGGTACAAGGTGAGTACATTCCCTTCTACCGAACGTCTCAGGGAAGCCTGCAGGGAGCCCCCTCCCTGCGCGATGCTTCCCTGTACCGCTGGTACACCGCGATCATGTTTGATCGCGGTGTGCCGGGGGTTAATGTGCCGGGGGCGGTCCGTGACCACTCCTGGCACATAGTGCCGGATGTCAGCTGCGATAGGCGTGAGCGCGGCCGATCGCTATGACGTACTATCCCGTCACTGGGTATTGAGTCCCAGGTCACCTTGACGGGATAGTACGTCATATGGGATTAAGGGGTTAACATAACATTATTCTTTCATGAGTTATTGACAAGTTTATGACCACTTATAAAATGTGTTCAAAGTGCTGCCCATTGTGTTGGATTGCCAATACAACTCTCTTCTCTCACTCTTGACACACTGATGGCAACACTGCAGAAGAAATGCTAGCACAGGCTTCCAGTATCCGTTGTTTCAGATGCTGCCCATCTCGTATCTTTAAAACATAGACAATTGCCTTCAGATGACCCCAAAGATAAAAGTCTAAGGGGGTCAAATCGGGAGACCTTGGTGGCCATTCATCTGGGCCATGACGACCATCATGATGATGTGTTGCCCTGAAGATGGCATGTTCCCTGAGTTTTTCCAGCAAGATGGTGCACCACCACATTATGGGTGTCAGGTGTGAGCATTCCTACATGAACAGTTTCCTGGAAAGTGGATTGGTCGTCGTGGCCCACCCTGTACTATAGAGTTTGCTTATGGGAGGCTGCATTATGCTATAGAGTCTGTCTATGGGGGTGCATTACACAATATAGAGTCTGCCTATAGCGGGCTGCTTTATACAATATAGAATCTGCCAATGGGTGGGCCGCATTATACCATATAGAGCCTACCAGTGGGGGGCTACATTATACAATATAGAGTCTGGCTATGGGGGATGCATTACACTATATAGAGTCTGTATATAGGGGGTGCATTGCACAATATAGAGTCTGCCCATGGGGGTTGCATTATGCTCTGTGATTTTTGTTTTGCCTCCCTTTGAAGTCAATGGGGTTCGGGTATGTACTATTTGGTGCATTATATTATATGGAGGCTGTTTAGCGGGCCATTATACAGTATGGGGATACAGTGAGGAAGCCATCATACAGTGTGAGAGATAATGTGAGGTCTTTGTACAGTGTGGGGCCATCATAGAGGGTTGGAGCCATCAAACAGTTTAGGGGCTATTAAGTATTCTCAGTACACTGTGTGTGGGGTACTATACAGTGAGGGGGCATTATACTATGTGTATGAGAGCATCATACTGTGTAGAGGGGAGCTGTATGTGGGAGACTCGTGTCATTAATACATTTTAAGTAGGCACTTATTGTTATAGGGGAACTCAGGTAATTTTGACTGTCAAATGGGCACATAGAGGGCATTATTAAATTCTAGGGGCAAAATTTGAGCACTGTTTTCTAGGGCATATGTACACGGCATTATATTTTAGAGGGTTATTTTACTATTTAGAGGGGACACAGTACCACACAGTAGGTTCAGTAATAGGGCAAAACATAGGTTAGCATTAGGGTATCAGCAGGATACTGAGTTTGAGTAAGTTTGGAATAGATGAGGATGGTGCAGAACATGTCAACAAATGCATCTTTGCTGTAATTTCTGCTGATGAGTCCTGGCTGGAGAAGTTGTCATGTCAGTCTGGGCCAGATAGAAAATGACTCCACCAGAACGAACATCAGCTTTAAGTCACTATCTGTAACTGTACTATTGCATGTTCTGCAGCACTGGTATCTACCACTGTATGGCTACTATATGGCAGTAATATCAGTGTTGGTCTTTGTATAGAGATATTGTTAGGTAATAGCTCTGTCATCTGCTGAGGTTGCCCTATACCTACACATTAGGATGCCCCACCATAGTTATAATCAGGGTTACCTGGTTAGGGGCCCTCTCTGAAGTTTCACCTCTCTGAATCAAAACCCTTGCTACACCTCTGCTGTAATGTAATTCTTGTAGAAAACTCAATTGCTAATGCGGTGCCCCAGGGTCCTGGCCGTCACAGTGGTATTGCTGTCCTCTCGGGGCGAGTGATGCTACGTTTGGAGGCAAAGAAGGATAACTGCATCCAGGTATCACAAACATGCAACACACTTCACACTCCAGGCAACCAGGGGGAGCTTCTGCTCCTATTTAATAGGTCACTCCCCATATATATATATAACTGGCAGTTTGTAGGGAAAGTGAGTTAGTTGCTGGCTGAGCTCAGCTCAGGCAGTTCCAGACAGTAGTCCGAGGAGGACAGAGGGTCAAAGGAGCTGTGCATGCCCTCAGTGCTGCAGCTCCCAGAAAGAGACATCGAAGGGCAGAATTGTATTTTAGCGAGCATGAAGGAAGTCAAAGCAAAAGGAGAGGATACCAGAAGGACACCAGCCCCGCTCAGGCTGCCTCCTTCTAACGTGCATAATCCCAGTAGCCGGAACACTGAGGGAGTAAGGACCTCTATGCCTTATTTCAGAGACCGGCAGGACAGCTAATTGCAACCTCTGTGAGACCCTTATGTGAAGCCATAGGCAGTAAGGGACTACACCACTGCAGCGCAAGGGAAGGCTACTGATTTCCACTTGGACAAGGGGACTCTAGACTTGCCTCCATACCGTCCGGACTCTGCCTGCCCTGTGATCTTGTGCCCTGGACTGTGGATGCTGAAGTCTTCAGTAAAGGTAAAGAGACTGCAACCTTGTGTCCTCGTTCTTCACTGCGCCTCTCACCATACCACCATCTACATACTGGGAAACCCTGAGGATATACTTCACCTGTGGGAAGGTATACCATCTAGCTACCATAACATCACCCCAGTGGACCCCTTAAAGCAGCGTCGGTCACCCTGACCGAATACCACAGGTGGCATCACTAATATAAACTTTATCCCTTTAAAGACCTTTCCCTTTTACATGGACGTCCCAGGGCCACCGACAGGGTCAGCCACCGTGACATCCCCCCGTGAACTGCAGGATCCGGTACCGAGTACCGCACGGCCCTTGGGGGGCGATCCACTAATAATCTTTTGTTACACTTTTCTCCATGTTCTGACATCCTTACTTTAACAATCACAAAGTGTCTTTTTTACCTAGATTTAATATAATGATATCAATTGCAAAATAGTGAAACTTTTTCATTTTTCTCCCATTGTGTATGTGTTTCAAACAAAACTCCTGAAAACTCAAGCTGATTAGAATGTTTTGAGCTATAAAATAGTTTTTTAATGACATCATTTTAATAAAGGACATGGCGCAGAGGTGTATGAGGTCACAGCTGTGGGGCTGAATAAGGTTTAGACACAGAATACTGCTAATGCCTTAATAGAAATATGATCTAAATTCCGTACAAATGAAGTAAATTCCATCCAACGCAGGTGACATATTCTACACATATTTAATGCAAACTCCACCTAATTCAAATTACAGCAGATGGTTTTGATCAACATTCCCTTCCTTTGGTAAAAAGTCTACAGTTACTAAAACTACTTGATCTACTCTTTTTCAGATCTATTCTTAGTTTTGATTTGAATAAACTGCTTACAAAAATGATCAATTTGTGAAGGATGTAATGGGCCTGACAAATAAAATTGGAAAATGCAAGGATTACTCTTTGCTGAAGACCATCATTAGAGATACTATCATGTTGAAGAAGTAAGAATAGCATAGTGGCCTGTTCGTGTCATTTTTCCTGGAAATTCAATTCTTGGAGAAGTTCTCCACAAATGCCTTGGGGTCTCTCAGCATAATGACCTTAACCCCTTCATGACCCAGCCTATTTTGGTATTTTGGCCTTAATGACCTTGCTGTTTTTTGAAATTCTGACCAGTGTCCCTTTATGAGGTAATAACTCAGGAACGCTTCAACGGATCCTAGCGATTCTGAGATTGTTTTTTCGTGACATATTGGGCTTCATGTTAGTGGTAAATTTAGGTCGATAATTTCTGAGTTTATTTGTGAAAAAAACGGAAATTTGGCAAAAAATTTGAAAATTTTGCAATTTTCACATTTTGAATTTTTATTCTGTTAAACCAGAGAGTTATGTGACACAAAATAGTTAATAAATAACGTTTCCCATATGTCTACTTTACATCAGCACAATTTTGGAAACAATTTTTTTTTTTGCTAGGAAGTTATAAGGGTTAAAATTTGACCAGTGATTTCTCATTTTTACAACAAAATTTACAAAACCATTTTTTTTAGGGACCACCTCACATTTGAAGTCATTTTGAGGGTTCTATATGGCTGAAAATACCCAAAAGTTACACTATTCTAAAAACTGCACCCCTCAAGGTGCTCAAAACCACATTCAAGAAGTTTATTAACCCTTCAGGTGTTTCACAGCAGCAGAAGCAACATGGAAGTAAAAAATGAACATTTAACTTTTTAGTCACAAAAATGATCTTTTAGCAACATTTTTTTTATTTTCCCAGTGGTAAAAGGAGAAACTGGACCACGGACATTGTTGTCCAATTTGTCCTGAGTACGCTGATACCTCATATGTGGGGGTAAACCACTGTTTGGGCACACGGCAGGGCTCGGAAGGGAAGGAGCGCCATTTGACTTTTTGAATGAAAAATTGGCTCCAATCTTTAGCGGACACCATGTCACGTTTGGAGAGCCCCCGTGTGCCTAAACATTGGAGCTCCCCCACAAGTGACCCCATTTTGGAAACTAGACCCCCCAAGGAACTTATCTAGAAGCATAGTGAGCACTTTAAACCCCCAGGTGCTTCACAAATTGATCCGTAAAAATGAAAAAGTACTTTTTTTTCACAAAAAAATTATTTTAGCCTCAATTTTTTCATTTTCACATGGGCAACAGGATAAAATGGATCCTAAATTTTGTTGGGCAATTTCTCCTGAGTACACCAATAGCTCACATGTGGGGGTAAACCACTGTTTGGGCACATGGTAAGGCTCGGAAGGGAAGGAGCGCCATTTGACTTTTTGAATGAAAAATTATCTCCATCGTTAGCGGACACCATGTCGCGTTTGGAAAGCCCCTGTGTGCCTAAACATTGGAGCTCCTCCACAAGTGACCCCATTTTGGAAACTAGACCCCCCAAGGAACTCATCTAGAGGCATAGTGAGCACTTTAAACCCCCAGGTGCTTCACAAATTGATCCGCAAAAATGAAAAAGTACTTTTTTTTCACACAAAATTTCTTTTAGCCTCAATTCTTTCATTTTCACATGGGCAACAGGATAAAATGGATCCTATAATTTGTTGGGCAATTTCTCCTGAGTATGCCGATACCTCATATGTGGGGGTAAACCACTGTTTGGGTGCACGGCAAGGCTCGGAAGGGGAGGCGTGCCATTTGACTTTTTGAATGGAAAATTAGCTCCAATCGTTAGCGGACACCATGTCGCGTTTGGAGAGCCCCTGTGTGCATAAACATTGGAGCTCCCCTACAAGTGACCCCATTTTGGAAACTAGACCCCCCAAGGAACTTATCTAGATGCATAGTGAGCACTTATAACCCCCAGGTGCTTCACAGAAGTTTATAACGCAGAGCCGTGAAAATAAAAAAATAATTTTTCTTTCCTCAAAAATGATTTTTAGCCCAGAATTTTTTATTTTCCCAAGGGTAATAGGAGAAATTGGATCCCAAATGTTGTTGTCCAGTTTGTCCTGAGTACGATGATACCCCATATGTGGGGGTAAACCACTGTTTGGGCGCACGGCAGGGCTCGGAAGGGAAGGCACGCCATTTGGCTTTTTGAATGGAAAATTAGCTCCAATCATTAGCGGACACCATGTCGCGTTTGGAGAGCCCCTGTGTGCCTAAACATTGGAGCTCCTGCACAAGTGACCCCATTTTGGAAACTAGACCTCCCAAGGAACTAATCTAGATGTGTGGTGAGCACTTTGAACCCCCAAGTGCTTCACAGAAGTTTATAACGCAGAGCCGTGAAAATAAAAAATGTGTTTCCTTTCCTCAAAAATATTTTTTTAGCCCAGAATTTTTTTATTTTTGCAAGAGTAACAGGAGAAATTGGACCCCAAAAGTTGTTGTCCAGTTTCTCCTGAGTACGCTGATACCCCATATGTGGGGGTAAACCACTGTTTTGGCACACGTCGGGGTTCGGAAGGGAAGTAGTGACGTTTTGAAATGCAGACTTTGATGGAATGCTCTGCGGGCATCAGGTTGCGTTTGCAGAGCCCCTGATGTGCCTAAACAGTAGGAACTCCCCACAAGTGACTCCATTTTGGAAACTAGACCCCCAAGGGAACTTATCTAGATGTGTGGTGAGCACTTTGAACCCCCAAGTGCTTCACAGAAGTTTATAACGCAGAGCCGTGAAAATAATAAATGTGTTTCCTTTCCTCAAAAATATTTTTTTAGCCCAGAATTTTTTATTTTTGCAAGAGTAACAGGAGAAATTGGACCCCAAAAGTTGTTGTCCAGTTTCTCCTGAGTACGCTGATACCCCATATGTGGGGGTAAACCACTGTTTGGGCACATGCCGGGGCTCGGAAGGGAAGTAGTGACGTTTTGGAATGCAGACTTTGATGGAATGGTCTGCGGGCATCATGTTACGTTTGCAGAGCCCCTGATATGCCTAAACAGTAGAAACCCCCCACAAGTGACCCCATTTTGGAAACTAGACCCCCCAAGGAACTTATCTAGATGTGTGGTGAGCACATTCAACCCCCAAGTGCTTCACAGAAGTTTACAACGCAGAGCCGTGAAAATAAAAAATCATTTTTCTTTCCTCAAAAAAGATGTTTTAGCAAGCAATTTTTTATTTTCACAAGGGTAACAGGAGAATTTGGACCCCAATATTTGTTGCCCAGTTTGTTGTGAGTACGCTGATACCCCATATGTGGGGGTAAACCACTGTTTAGGCGCACGTCAGGGCTCGGAAGGGAAGTAGTGACATTTGAAATGCAGACTTTGATGGAATGGTCTGCGGGCGTCACATTGCATTTGCAGAGCCCCTGATGTGCCTAAACAGTAGAAACCCCCCACAAGTGACCCCATTTTGGAAACTAGACCCCCCAAGGAACTTATCTAGATGTGTGGTGAGCACGTTCAACCCCCAAGTGCTTCACAGAAGTTTACAACGCAGAGCCGTGAAAATAAAAAATCATTTTTCTTTCCTCAAAAAAGATGTTTTAGCAAGCAATTTTTTATTTTCACAAGGGTAACAGGAGAATTTGGACCCCAATATTTGTTGCCCAGTTTGTTGTGAGTACGCTGATACCCCACATGTGGGGGTAAACCACTGTTTGGGCGCACGTCAGGGCTCGGAAGGGAAGTAGTGACATTTGAAATGCAGACTTTGATGGAATGGTCTGCGGGCGTCACATTGCATTTGCAGAGCCCCTGATGTGCCTAAACAGTAGAAACACCCAACAAGTGACCCCATTTTGGAAACTAGACCCCCGAAGGAACTTATCTAGATGTGTGGTGAGCACTTTCAACCCCCAAGTGCTTCACAGAAGTTTATAACGCAGAGCCGTGAAAATAAAAAATAATTGTTCTTTCCCCAAAAATTATGTTTTAGCAAGTAATTTTTTATTTTTGCAAGGGTAACAGGAGAAATTGGACCCCAACAGTTGTTGCCCAGTTTGTCCTGAGTACGCTGGTACCCCAAATGTGGGGGTAAACCACTGTTTGGGCGCACGTCGGGGCTTGGAAGGGCGGGAGCACCATTTGACTTTTTGAACGCAAGATTGGCTGGAATCAATGGTGGCGCCATGTTGCGTTTGGAGACCCCTGATGTGCCTAAACAGTGGAAACCCCTCAATTCTAACTTCAACACTAACCCCAACACACCCCTAATCCTAATCCCAACTGTAGCCATAACCCGAATCACAACCCTAACCCCAACACACCCCTAACCACAACCCTAACCGCAACACACCCGTAACCCTAATTCCAACCCTAATCCTAACCCTAATCCCAACCGTAACCCTAATCCCAACCCTAACCACAACTGTAACCCCAACACACCCCTAACCCTATCCGTAACCCTAACCACAAGCCTAATCTTAACCCTATTTCAAACCCTAGCCCTAATTCCAACCCTAACTCTAATTCCAACCCTAACCCTAAGGCTATGTGCCCACGTTGCGGATTCGTGTGAGATTTTTCCGCACGATTTTTGAAAAATCTGCAGGTAAAAGGCACTGCGTTTTACCTGCGGATTTACAGCAGATTTCCAGTGTTTTTTTGTGCGGATTTCACCTGCGGATTCCTATTGAGGAACAGGTGTAAAACGCTGCGGAATCCGCACAAAGAATTGACATGCTGCGGAAAATACAACGCAGCGTTTCTGCACGGAATTTTCCGCACCATGGGCACAGCGGATTTGGTTTTCCTTAGGTGTACATGGTACTGTAAACCTGATGGAAAACTGCTTCGAATTCGCAGCGGCCAATCCGCTGCGGATCCGCGGCCAATCCGCTGCGGATCCGCGGCCAATCCGCTGCGGATCAGCGGCCAATCTGCTGCGGATCCGCTGCCAATCCGCTGCGGATCCGCGGCCAATCCGCTACCGATCCGCTGCGGATCCGCGGCCAATCCGCTACCGATCCGCGGCCAATCCGCTGCGGATCCGCTGCGGATCCGCGGCCAATCCGCTGCGGATCCGCGGCCAATCCGCTGCGGATCCGCGGCCAATCCGCTACCGATCCGCTGCGGATCCGCGGCCGATCCGCTGCGGATCCGCTGCCGATCCGCTGCGGATCCGCTGCGGATCCGCTGCCGATCCGCTGCGGATCCGCGGCCGATCCGCTGCGGATCCGCGGCCGATCCGCTCTGTGTGCACATGCCATAACCCTACCCCTAACCCTACCCGTAACCCTAACCCTACCCCTAGTTCTAACCCTAGTGGAAAAAAATTTTTTTTTATTTATTTTATTATTGTCCCTATGGGGGTGATAAGGGGGGGGGGGGTTATTTATTATTTTTTTTATTTTGATCGCTGTGATAGAACCTACCACAGCGATCAAAATGTACTTGTAAGGAATCTGCCGACTGGCAGATTCGGCGGGCGCACTGAGCATGCGCCCGCCATTTTCCAAGATGGCGGCGCCCAGCGAGGAGACGGCCGGACACCGGGAGGATCGGTAAGTATGAAGGGGTGGTGGGGGGGTGGATCGGAGCACAGGGGGGGTGATCGGAGCACAGGGGGGGGGGGATCTGAGCAAGGAGGGAGCGGACAGGAGGACGGGGGAGCCGGCAGGCGGACGGAGGGGACCGGACCCCATAACGGAGGACTGGGGGGGCGATCGGTGGGTGTGGGGGGGTCACTTTAGTATTTCCAGCCATGGCCGATGGTATTGCAGCATCGGCCATGGCTGGATTGTAATATTTCACCAGTTTTTTAGGTGAAATATTACAAATCGCTCTGATTGGCAGTTTCACTTTCAACAGCCAATCAGAGCGATCGTAGCCACGGGGGGGTGAAGCCACCCCCCCTGGGCTGAAGCACCACTCCCCCTGTCTCTGCAGATCGGGTAAAATGGGAGTTAACCCCTTCACCCGATCTGCAGGGACGCGATCCCTCCATGACGCATACGCTGCGTCATAGGTCGGGAAGGCACAGACTTTCATGACGCAGCGTATGCGTCAAAGGTCGTGAAGGGGTTAATTACTCAGAGCATTGAAACCATTATATTTTCGCCAGCAAAGATCAGTCTCATGCTGTCTTTTTCGGGCGCATGCGCCAAATTTTCCCACACCTAGCAAACTCGGAAGCGGAAGCTTCTGGGGATTTCAGTGCCTTTTAATAAAGCAGTGAAAGGTCTCCAAACAAATGCACTATCAGGATGCAGCAAACCCATGTAGTAAAGATGGTGGCAACACAGGTTTAAAATGCTGATAAGACAACCACTCACAGCCTACCAATTCATGGAGGAGGGGATTTTGCTTAGTATATGATTGCACAAAAGAGGCTTGTATAGGTCGCCAATGCCAATCCAAAATGTGATGAGTATTGGACAGTGTCAGTGAGTAGTGGGTTTTTATGGTTCAGAAAAATGATGGTCAGTGCCCAGAATTTAACTTAATTAGCGATGAAACAAATTACAGGAAATTTGCATTTTGGCGAATGCAAATTTTTGTAAAATTTGAGCAAAATTAAATTTCACTTCAATTTATTTGTTCACCACTAATTAAAAAGTTTGTTTCTGTTTATTCATGGTGAACAGGGAAAAAGCCTTTTATTTATATATGTTTAATGATTTAAAGGTTGGTAAAAATGACTATCGCAAATGCGGTATAGTAGTGAACAGAACATCTGGGGTCACTATTCCTTATCTGTAGACATTTAGTATGTGACCATATGGATACAATGTACACTACCATTTATGCTCTTTTTATTTTCTACATTTCCCTTTGGATTCAAAAGAGAAGTATGGGGCCATAAGTAGCTATGGGCAGAATGTTTTGGATCAGCATAACAGCCATGTGTTTTACGTAATTAATTTGCACTTTATTGCATGAACTAAGTATTTGATACAATACAAAAACATTAATATTTGATATAGAAACCTTTGTTTGTAATTACAGAGGTCAGACATTTCCTGTAGTTCTTGACCAAGTTTGAACATACTGCAGCAGGGATTTTGGCCCACTCCTCCATACAGATCTTCTAGAGATCTTTCAGGTTTCAGGTCTGTCGCTGAGCAACATTGAGTTTCAGCTCCCTCCAAAGATTTTCTATTGGGTTCAGGTCTGGAGATGGCTAGGCCACTCCATGACCTTGAAATACTTCTTATGGAGCCACTCCTTAGTTGCCCTGGCTGTGTGTTTTGGGCCATTGTCATGCTGGAAGACCCAGCTATCTTCAATGCTCTTACTTAGGGAAGGAGGTTGTTGGCCAAAATCTCACGATACATGACCCCATCCATATTCCCTTCCATACAGTGCAGTTGTCCTGTCCCCTTTGCAGAAAATCACCTCCAAAGTATGATGTTTCACCCATCATGCTTCACAGTTGGGACTCTGTTCTTTGTTGTTGTACTCATCCTTCTTCTTCCAACAAACACGGCCGTTGGTGGTTGATTCAAAAAAAGTTCTATTTTGGTCTCATTTGACTACATGTCCTTCTCCCATGCCTGCTCTGGTTGATCCAGATGGTCATTGGCAAAATTCAAATGGGCATGGACATGTGCTGGCGTCCGCAGGGGGACATTGCGTGCCCTGAAGGATTTTAATCTATGACGGCGTAGTGTGTAACTAATGGTAATGTTTGAGACTCTGGTCGCAGCTCTCTTCAAGCCATTGACCAGATTCTCCTGTTTAGCTCTGACCTGATTCCTGATCTTTCTCAGGATCATCCATACCCCATGAGGTGAAATCCTGCATTAACAGTCATCTTGTGTTTCCTCCATTTTCTAATAATTGTGCCAACAGTTGTTGCCTTATCACCAAGCTGCTTGCCTGTTTGTCCTGTAGCGCATCCTAGCCTTGTGCAGGTCTACAATTTTGTTGCTAGTGACCCTGGACAGCTCTTTGGTCTTAGCCATGGTGGAGAGGTTAGAATGTGATTGATTGAGTGTGTGGACAGGTATCTTTTATATAGGTAACGAATTCAAACAGGTGCGATTAATACAGGTAAGGAGTCCAGAGTAATAGGGTAATAGGGCTTCTTAAAGAAAAAGTGACAGGTTTGTGAGACTCAGAATTCTTGCTGGTTGGTAGATGATCAAATACTTATTTCACGCGATAAAATGCAATTTAAATAAATAAAATAAAAATAAAAGTGTTCAAAATGCGTAATCCCTCACTCACCATTTTATCAGCATGTTTTTAAAGGAATTGTAATAAAATTAAGTTTTTAATGTCCACTCTATAACCTGATTTTGGATGTTTGTTGCTGGAACTTTATTGTTTGATTATTGCCATGGTTCAGAGGGTAGAAACAGGCAACTTATGTACTGAAATGTCAATTTCCTAAATCTAAATGCATCATGCCCTTTCCTCTATCCTGATTCCAAGCCTTTGTGTATGACTTTGAGAGAATGCGTGTTAACATGACCACTACATTTCCCATGTGCCTCAATTAAAGTTTTAAACATGTAATTTTCTCGCCAATTACACAAGTGCCGGTTTCTACAATCAAATGTAATGGTTAGATTTTTTTAATTAGCTTTGCTAAAATTAAACTCTAATTGCTGCTGTCGGTGCCCAAGCAGATGGCACTATGGAGCTACAAAAATAAACAAAGTAGAAAAAGGGGAAAATGTATTGATAAAAAAAAGCAATTTTTTTTTTCCATTTTGGTAGATGAATGTTTTTCTTTTCAGATATTGAGTCAGTAATTGTATAGTTATAGCAATGGACAAAGCATTTCAGCGAGAATAAATGCAATGAGGGGCCACTCCACAGTTGGTATTAAGCAAAATTTTTCACAAAAAAAGGGATACATGTTAAAAAGGGGTTGCGTGCGTGTATCTTATTTTTATTTTTCTTTGCAGCAGACTGTTTATGAATATTTTCCTATCTGCAGCCCTTTAAAAATGGGATGTCCTGCACATGGCACACACACAGAGAGAGACCTGTCAGTAAAGAGGAGCAGGGTGGGGAGAAGCCACCAAAGACCGGCCTCAGAATAGTCATCCAAGACACATAGTGTCCAGCTAGCTTTTCACAGTATGAAAACATAAAAAATGAAGTTATATTGTACTTGCAGCTACTTGCCTTCGATGAGGGGAGTGCAGGGAACTGTAACACTATGTTCATACGTTTCGTATTTGATCCTTTTTTTTCCTGCTCCCTTGGGAGTAAAGAAGCAACATCAGAAAAGCATGTTATGCTGTGTGTTTGCTTCGTTTTTTGCAGTGCTTTTGGTGCAGTTTTTTTTACTGCCTTTTTGTCAGGGTACATTTGTCTCTTGTGCATGCTGATAAAGTTTAATGCTTAAAAAAAACCTGATTCAACTTCATCAGGTATTGGCACCAAAAACGCGGCAAAACCTGATACCTGCAAACAGTGGCGTAACTTGAAACTCATGAGCCCTGATGCGAAAGCAATAGTCTTTTTCTATAGGCCAAAGGGACTTTTAGGGCCCCCTAGGCTCTAGGGCCCCGGTGCGATTGCAACCCCTGCACCTGTTGTAGTTACACCCCTGCCTGAAAAAATGGCTGTTAGTGAAAGTGCAGAGTGAAAACAGCGCACTCACTCTGTAATGAGGGCTGACTGTTACACATCCCTGCACCCCCTACTTCTTGCTGGAAGTGAGTATCTACAGTGAGAATATAACTTAATTTTCTCCCTGTAGCTGCTTTTCAAGTATCTGAACATGTTTAACTCCTCCACACCGCAGCCCATTTTTGTTTTTGCGCTGCCATAACTTTTTTATTTTTCCATCAATATGGCTATGTGAAGGCTCGTTTTTCGAAGAACAAGTTGTACTTTTGAATGACACCATTGCTTTTACCATATAGTGTACTAGAAAACGGCAAAAAAAAAATTCAAAGTGCAGTAAAACTGCTAAAAAGTGCAATTCCACAATTGCTTATTGGGTTTTATTTTTACCATGTTCACGAAATGCTAAAACTAACATGCAATTATGATTCTCCAGGTCATTATGAGTTCGTAGATAACAAACATATCTAGGTTATTTTTTATTTAAGTGGTGAAAAAAAAAATCCAAATTTATCTTAAAAAAAGGGATCTTCTGCGCAGGTGACCTCCAGTGTGCGCCCGTTAATATGCTTTCCCCACTTATTCCCTGCACAGTCATCGCTAGGAATCATGGTATACATGGCAATGACTATGCAATGAGGAAGTGGGGAGAGCACCTTATCCGCGCACACACCGGAGGTCACAGTGACTCGTTGGCGCCTGCGCAGAAGATCCCTGAATGCAGTGCCCACAGAAAGGAGGATGAGGTATGTATTCCTGAGGGAGTGCAGGGTGCAGACTCGGGATTCTGGGGTCATAACTGATGCTGATAGGAGGGGGGTAATATTACAATGAAGACAGGAGTTAAGAAAATTGCAACCACAACGGGGGTAAAAGAAAAATAATAATATAGATTTAATTATTAATAATTTATAATGACCCCAGTGATAACAACAAAAAAAGTGAGTGGAAACCACTCATGCCATGAGGAAAAAAACCAACCACCTAAAGCCAGGAAACCAATCCCAGAAAAAGGAAAACAAAGCAGGGAATATGTATAATTATATATAAATCTTTATTGATGGTGATACAAATAATTTAAAAAGTGCACATGTTGGATAAAATAATTAAAATAAAATTCCCAAACAATTCTATATAATAGCCAATAGGCCTACGGTAAATAAATAAAGATTTATATATAATTATACATATTCCCTGCTTTATTTTCCTTTTTCTGGGATTGGTTTCCTGGCTTTAGGTGGTTGGTTTTTTCCTAATGAAGACAGGAGGCAGGGATTTCTTCCAGGCACCATACGCACCGCAGCAGGGAAAAAATCATTAACATAAAGAAAGAACATAACAATTCTCAGCAACAAAACCATTAATATGAGGCATATAGATAGGACTAGTGCAACATTTCTATTACCTGTATGCCCATATTGATAGGTCATATATGTCCGGGGGGGGGGGGGGGTGTGACAGATTCACTTTAAACTTTTATATCTTTTAATTTTTCATAATATTTGTAAACACATTTTTTTCACTTTACAGTTGCTTCAATAGTATCCATAGGAGAATAGAAGCTGCGATGATCCGATCGCCTGTGCTACACAGAGCAGGGCAGCAGCCCTGCTCTGTGTAGCAGAAATGATCACTAGCTATGGGTGCAAACCGCTAGCGGCGCTCATAACAATCCACTAATTTACATCCACACTGGTCTGCTGCAGTCTTGTGATGGGTGGGATTAGTGACACACTTCTGGCGTGATCAGGTTAAATGCTGCTGTCAGAGACAGTTTAACAGCCGTGGGTGGATTGTGATTCCACCTGCGGCTTGTAGGGGCAAATGTCAGCTGTTGAAATCAGCTGACATTTGCCAGAAAGATGTGGGATCAGCGCCAATGCCGACATGAAAGGGTGAGACCTGACATCGCTGTACATATACGGCGCATGTCGTGAAGGGTTTAAATGGTAATTACTTGCTGAATCATCATCAATGTCTGAAAACAAATATATGCTTTTTTTACCTAACAGATTCCCTGTACAATGTTTTTCCCACATAAAATATAGAAACTAGAATCCTCTCCCAAACAACTAATACCACCTATTTCTCTTTCATGAACTTTGAGTTTAAGGCCGGAGGCACAATACCACGAGTGTTATACTATAAAAAATCGCATAGCACTCGGACCAATGTTAATGGGGCAGCTCCCATCATCCAGTTTTTTCCTGGCCGTATTATACGTGCGAGACCGTATATCGGCCCGAGACTCGGCAATGAAAGTCCATGGGTGCGAGAAAAACGCGCACACCACAAGGACCATCAGTGTGACTTTCGAGAAATACGCAACGGTGTCCTTTAGAAAGCTGGCAATTCAGGGCGCTGTAATGTAAAATCACACTGACAGGTTAAAATAGTATAGATAAAATAAATGTATACACATAGTATAGGTATTTATACAGTACAGACCAAAAGTTTGGACACACCTTCTCATTTAAAGATTTTTCTGTATTTTCATGACTATGAAAATTGTAAATTCACACTATTAAAACTATGAATTAACACATGTGGAATTATATACTTAACAAAAAAGTGTGAAACAACTGAAATTTTGTCTTATATTCTAGGTTCTTCAAAGTAGCCACCTTTTGCCGCAGAGTGAAGGCAAAAGGGCCAACAAGTGCTAAGCATCTCTGGGAACTCCTTCAAGATTGTTGGAAGACCATTCCCGGTGACTACCTCTTGAGGCTCATCAAGAGAATGCCAAGAGTGTGCAAAGCAGTCATCAAAGGTGGCTACTTTGAAGAACCAAGAATATAAGACATAATTTCAGTTTTTCACACTTTTTTGTTAAGTATATAATTCCACACGTGTTAATTCATAGTTTTGATGCCTTCAGTGTGAATGTACAATTTTCATAGTCATGAAAATACAGAAAAATCTTTAAATGAGAAGGTGTGTCCAAACTTTTGGTCTGTACTGTATATATAAGTGAAAACACCGTGTGCACAGTCACTATATGGTGCATAGACTAGGTTCCCAGACCATCAATACAAATCAAAAAAGAAGTCTAGCACTCATCTTCAGCAAACGTGGACTAGATTTATTTGTAGCACTTGAAACGTTTCAGTCCAATCCACTTGCGGTGGATTCCATGTCTGGAGGCCGTGCCTCGCTTTCTCCTGTTACCTTCATCCTCAGATTGCAGGTGTTTTACTTTATAGGTGGTCATCGCCCCACCATACTAGCACTCTGCCTAAGTTATATTACTCCTATCCTTTGTGCCCTATAGTGTGGCGGCATCTTTGTACATTGATTGGGTACTGTTTCTTTCCCCATGAACACAGCCCTACTGGCTATCATTAGCACGTGACTGATGAAAGTCCCTTTGGACTGAAACGTTTCAAGTGCTACAATTAAATCTAGTCCATGTTTGCTGGAGATGAGTGCTAGACTTCTTTTTTGATTTGTACTGTATATATGTCATTGACACACATATATACATATTTATATTTCATAGAGAGTTAGGTAGCAGAATAGACGATAATTCAATTGTCGGGTTTTGTAAAATCATTGCAGAGGCTGACAGGATATGACACATGGTTTATATACAGTAAACCATTGATATCAGTTAGATTTATATATGTCCCTGACTAATAATGTTAGCACTATGTGTGTGTTAAATTTTGGAGACATAGGTGTTAAATTAACGAATTTATTAAGTGAAAAAAATTGCGTGGGCTCCCGCGCAATTTTCTTTGCCAGAGAGGGAAAGCCAGTGACTGAGGGCAGATATTAATAGCCTAGAAAAGGACCATTGCTATTGCCCCCCTCCCTGGCTGAAAACATCTGCCCCCAGCCACCCCAGAAAAGGCGCATCTTACAGATCTGGCACTTAGCTTCTCTCTTCCCATTGCCCTGTAGCGGTGGCATATGGGATAATAAGGGGTTAATGTTCATTTTGCAAGTCGGCGAGAAAATCTCGCCACACGGATGCCATACAGATGTTACACGGATGCTTAGATGCAAGAAAATCGCATCCTTGCATTGCAACCGGTTTACATACGGATTACTGTTAGGGAACATTTGTGCGATTCTCGGCCGTGAAAAAAGGAACGTTTTTTTTTATACATTGTGTCTGACTCCGGACTAACTGAATTGTACTATGACACATGAATATTTATGGAGAATAATACATTTTCATGGTCGGCTTAACCCCATGTAGACTGGACCATTTTGTGCCAGAAGGATACAGAAAGTTTTTTTTTTTATGATGTAATTATACAAGAGCTTTATTTTTATTTTTTTCTCCTATGGCATCATTTTGGGGTGTATACTCACTGATTACATTTTAGTAACTCTTTATGGGAGAAATAAAAAAAACAATTCAAAGCTGTTTAATTTTTAACATTTTATGATGTTCACTGTGCAGCATAAATTACAATTTAACATAATTCTGCTGGAAAGTACAGTTATGACAATCCAAAATTGATATAGTTTTTTGTTTTACTGCTTTTGCACAATAAATAGGCAACCACAATTCAAAACAAATAGGCTGGGACAATGAGTAAATGTACAGAGAACAATAATGCAGTGATTTGGATATCTTTTATAGCCATATTATATTCACAACAGAACATAGAGCACAGATCAGAAGCTGAACTTTAGACATTTTCCATTTCATTTGAAAAAAAAATGACTCATTTAAAAATTATTGGCAGCAACACATCTCAAAAATGTTGGGACAGGGATAACAAAAGTCTGGAAAAGTAAGTGCTAATAAAAAACGGCCTAAGGGTCAATTTTCAAGTCACATGACTGTGTATAAATAGAGCATGTTACAGAGGCAGAGTCTCTCAGAATCAGATTGACAGAGGTTCACCAATCTGTGGAAAACTGCGACTAAAAACTGTAACAATTTCAGAAAAATGCACCTCAATGTAAAACTGCATTTAATTTGTTTTTCGTCTTCGTGTACTGTGAGCCATAACTTTTTACATTTTTAATTGTCAGAGCTTTGTGAGGTCTTAAAAGTAGTCATGGGAAAATCACTGGATATTCGGGTCTGGAGTTTTTGGACAAACAGTTAAAAAAAATCTAAGAAGTACACAAGGAATTGGGACGTGCAGTTTTGTCAACCTTTCTCATTAATCCAGTTGATGATCCAGTTGATGGTCTGCAACTTCAGTATCAGCAGTCAACAGGACTACAAATTTGGAAAGCCCTCACTGTCATGGGGTTACCGCAACGGAGTGGAGCCAAAAGACTGCAGCATCTGGCTGCTCCTACTCCACTGCTGAGAAGAAGCGCTTCGCCGGTTTATTAACCCTTTAGTGACAGAGCCAATTTTGTACTTAATGACCGAGCCAATTTTACAATTCTGACCACTGTCACTTTATGAGGTCATAACTCTGGAACACTTTAATGGATCCCGGTGATTCTGAGTTTTTTCATGACATATTGTACTTCATGTTAGTGGTAAAATTTCTTCGATATGACTTGTGTTTATTTATGAAGAAAACGGAAATATGGCGAAAATTTTGAAAATTTAGCAATTTTCACAATTTAGTTTTTATGCCCTTAAATCAGAGAGACATGTCACAAAACATACACTAACGTTCAAAAGTTTAGTGTCACCCAGACAATTTTGTGTTTTCCATGAAAACTCATGCTTTTATTAATCAAATGAGTTGCCAAATGAATTGAAAATCTAGTCCAGACATTGACAAGGTTTGAAAAAAAGATTTTTATTTGAAATCTTAATTTTCTCCTTCAAACTTTGCTTTCGTCAAACAATGCTCTCTTTGTAGCAATTATAGCATTGCAGACCTTTGGCATTCTAGCAGTTAATATGCTGAGGTAATCTGGAGAAATTTCACCCCATGCTTCCAGAAGCCCCTCCCACAAGTTGGTTTGGCTTGATGGGCACTATTTGCATACCATACGGTCAAGCTGCTCCCACAACAGCTCAATGGGGTTGAGATCTGGTGACTGCGCTGGCCACTCCATGACAGATAGAATACCAGCTGCCTACTTGTTCCCTAAATGGTTCTTGCATAATTTGGAGGTGTGCTTTGGGTCCTTGTCCTGTTGTAGGATGAAATTGGCTCCAATCAAGCACTGTCCACAGGTTATGGCATGGCATTGCAAAATGGAGTGATAGCCTTCCTTATTCAAAATCCCTTTTACCTTGTACAAATCTCCCACTTTACTAGCACCAAAGCAACCACAGACCATCACATTACCTCCACCATGCTTGACAGATGGCGTCAGGCACTCTTCCAGCATCTTTTCAGTTGTTCTGCGTCTCACAAAGGTTCTTCTGTGTGATCCAAACACCTCAAACTTGGATTCGTCTGTCCATAACACTTTTTTCCAATCTTCCTCTGTCCAATGTCTGTGTTCTTTTGCCCATATTAATCTTTTTTTTTTATTAGCCAGACTCAGATATGGCTTTTTCTTTGCCACTCTGCCCTGAAGGCCAGCATCCCAGAGTAACCTCTTCAATGTAGACGTTGACACTGGCGTTTTTTGCTTGTACTATTTAATGAAGCTGCCAGTTGAGGACCTGTGAGGCATCGATTTCTCAAACTACAGACTTGTACTTGTCTTGTTGCTCAGTTGTGCAGCGGGGCCTCCCACTTCTCTTTCTACTCTGGTTAGAGCCTGTTTATGATCTCCTCTGAAGGGAGTAGTACACACCGTTGTAGGAAATCTTCAGTTTCTTGGCTATTTCTCACATGGAATAGCCTTCATTTCTAAGAACAAGAATAGACTGTCGAGTTTCACATGAAAGTTCTTTTTTTTCTGGCCATTTTGAGAGTTTAATGGAACCAACAAATGTAATGCTCTAGATTGTCAGCTAGCTCGAAGAAAGGTCAGGTTTATAGCTTCTCTAATCATCCAAACTCTTTTCAGCTGTGCTAACATACTTGCACAAGGGTTTTCAAGGGTATTCTAACCATCCATTAGCTTTCTTACATAGTTAGCAAACACAAAGTACAATAAAAACACTGGAGTGATAGTTGTTGGAAATGGGCCTCTATACACCTATGAAGATATTGCGTTACAAACCAGACGTTTGCAACTAAAATAGTCATTTACCATATTAACAATGTATAGAGTGTATTTCTGAATCATATAATGTTAGCTGTGCTTTTCTTTCAAAAATAAGGACATTTCTAAGTGACCCTAAACTTTTGAACCATAGTGTACTTAATAAATAACATTTCCCACATGCCTACTTTACATCAGCACAATTTTGGATGCAAATTTGTTTTTTGTTAGGAAGTTATAAGGGTTAAAAGTTGACCAACGATTTCTAATTTTCACAACAAAATTTACAAAACCATTTAGGGACCACATCACATTTGAAGTCACTTAGAGGGGTGTACATGACAGAAAATACCCAAAAGTGACACCATTCTAAATACTGCACCCCTCAATGTGCTCAAAACCACATTCAAGAAGTTTATTAACTCCTGGTAAATGGCAACCATGTGCTTACTTTTCAAAAAAACTGTCACCAGCTGAGATAAATTATGCTATTGGTAATAGGGAACACTTAGCTATCAAATGGGCTTTTGAGGAGTGGCGTTATTTTTTGGAGGGAGCGCTTGACCAAGTGATGGTTATCATGGATCATAAAATCTGGTATACTTAGAATAAGCGAAACAACTTACACCACAACAGGCTTGATGGGCATTATTCTTTACCAGGTTTAACTTTTTTGTTATTTTTAGGACAGCAAATAAAAATGTTAAGGCAGATGCCTTGTCCCGTTGCTTTCCTGGGGGAGGAGATAAGTGTAAACTGGTTCCTATTCTTCAAAAAGGGGTAGTGATGGCATCTATATGCTTCAATCTGGAAAGAGAGGTTGTTGACGCTCAGGGGGATGATCCTGATGCCTGTTCACTTGGTAAACTGTTTGTTCCGGTAAATCTCCATCTTAGAGTCCTAAGTGAACCAAATGATACTATGTTGGCTGGGCATCTTGGGAATAAGGCAGCAGATGGAGACTGTAACGTGCAAGTTGGAGAAATAACTGTTCCGTATCCCTCTGAAAGCCTGGAAGAGGCGTAACTAGGTGTCCTACCAAATCCCTACTTGGACAAGTGACAGCAGTTGAAAACTGCAACCCAAGGAGGGACAAAAAGGTGGCACCAGGTGCTACTCCATGCCAGACCTACAGAAGGTGGCAGCTGACCCGCTACAGCAGGTAAGCTGCTACGGCCCGAAGGAGGGATAAAAAATGTAGGTGGGCACTGTAGGGACTCTGGAACAATGGGTGCAGATGGGACCGGCAGGTGCTGGCTGGATCAGGTGTTAGACAGATGGCACTGGCAGGTGCAGTCAGGACCGGCTGATGGACAGAAGAGCACAGAGAGGTACGATCAGACGGACACAGACAGGTAAGAGCAGACAGGTATAGGGTAGACAAGCAGACAGGCGAACCTGAGGAACCTGACAACTAGCAAGCATGCAAGGCAAACACGCAACTTGGACATCTGCATATTACAGGAGAAGCTTTAAATACACCATGTTCCAAATTGTTATGCAAATGATATTTTTCTCGGCTTTTTCTAAATGGTCGGTGCAAATGAGTCTGTCTAATAAAAGTCATCACCCGTTAGAGTATACATCAAATTTTATTGAAGAAACCTCCCAATGATAACAGTATAATCTCCAAAATTAATAAAAGCTCAAAATGCACTGTTCCAAATTATTAGGTACAGTAGAATTTTTAAACATTTGATATGTTTTAAAGAACTGGAAATGCTCATTTGTGGAATTTGCAGCATTAGGAGGTCACATTCACTGAACAAAAAAGCTATTTAACTCCAAAACATCCTAACATGCCAAGTTACATGTTAACATAGGACCCCTTCTTTGACATCAACTTTACACTTCTTGCATCCATTGAACTTGTGAGTTTTTGGAGAGTTTCTGCTTGTATTTCTTTGCATGAAGTCAGAATAACCTCCCAGAGCTGCTGTTTTGATGTGAACTGCCTCCCACCCTCATAGATCTTTTGCTTGATGATACTCCAAAGGTTCTCTATAGGTTTGAGGTCAGGGGAAGATGATGGCCACACCATGAGTTTATCTCCTTTTATGTTCATAGCAGCCAATGACTCAGAGGTATTCTTTGCAGTATGAGATAGTGCATTGTCATGCATGAAGATGATTTTGCTCCTGAAGGCACGTTTCTGCTTTTTATACCATGGAAGAAAGTTGTCAGTCAGAAACTCTATATACTTTGCAGAGGCCATTTTCACATCTTTAGGAACCTTAAAGGGCCCTACCAGCTGTTTTCCCATGATTCCAGCCCAAAACATGACTCCTCCACCTCCTTGCTGATGTCGCAGCCTTGTTGGGACATGGTGGCCATCCACCAACCATCCACTACTCCATCCATCTGGACCATCCAGGGTTGCTCGGCACTCATCATTAAACAAGACTGTTTGAAAATTAGTCTTCATGTATGTCTGGGCCCACTGCAACCGTTTCTGCTTGTGAGCACTGTTTAGGGGTTCCCGAATAGTAGGTTTATGCAGCACAGCAAGCCTTTGAAGGATCCTACACCTTGAGGTTCGATGGACTCTAGAGGCACCAGCAGCTTCAAATAACTGTTTGCGGCTTTGTAATGATATTTTGGCAGCTGCTCTATTAATCCAATGAATTTGTCCGGCAGAAACCTTCCTCATTATGCCTTTATCTGCATGTACTCTGTCTGTGCTCTGTTTCAGTCACAAATGTCTTCACAGTATGATGATCACTCTCAATTGTTTGTGAAATATCTAATGTTTTCATACCTTGTCCAAGGCATTGCACTATTTAACACTTTTCAGCAGCAGAGAGATCCTTTTTATCATTTTTAAGTAGTTTTCCTTTAATTAGAATCACCTGGAAAACTAATTATCACATGTGTTTAAGATTGATTTCAGTGATCCATTGAGCCCTGAGACACAATACCATCCACGAGTTTATTTGAAAAACAAAACAATTAAATCTTTATGACACTTAAATCCAATTTGCATAATAATTTGGAACATGGTGTAGAAGGGGTTGCCCAGCTGTAGGCTGGGAATACATTAGGTTGATGCGGGTGGTTCCTTTAAGAGGAAGGGAGCTTGCGCATGCGCACGCTAAGCAAGAAAAGAAAATCATTCTTGGGGCCCACTATGTAGCTACATAAAAATAAATACAAGACTACCAATTGTGCGATATAACACACTAATATCAGGACATAACATAAGGTAGTACACGTCTTAATAATATAACTAGGGTTATTTTGGTTCAAACTCAATGATAAATGGGGGGGGCGTGGCTTGCACGGGCTAGGGAGCAGACCTATGTCTGGGTAGCTCCTGCTAAACCCCGTATAATTAGCTACTAACAGCCTACTTCTTGGGACGAAATACGCCTGAAAGCTGTCTAAAACTACCAAGAACAGGACAGAACGCTTGCAGAGCTACTTTAACAATGGTAAACACAGCAAAAGGGCACCTAAGCTCCAGCCGCGGCCTTGCTGCAGACCCGCATACTCGGAGGCCCAGAAATCCTCATCTAACTAAATCCTCAGGCTTCAGCCCGGACTCAAACACGGGAGGACCACCGGAGAAGCCCGCCGTAGCTCCCACACTGAAGCCTGCGGCTTCTGTGGCTGCCGCTACTCAGACCGGAGCTACCCCCATTCATAGGCCTGAAGCCGTGGCCTTTCCTAAGCCGACGGAGCCGAGGTACGGAGGAGAAGCCTTAACCCCGCCCTCGACTCCGCCTACAATGCATGCCAAACCAGTGGCCGAGGACAAAAAACTTATCAGCGCCGCAGCGAAAACACTGGGGAGACTTACACCAGGGGCGACTCCCGCCCGGAGACACACAGGACCCAGCACCCAACTTTCCCGGGTGCGCACAGCGTCGGGGACCTTACCGCGAGCCGCGACACTGCATGTACCGGCGGAGACGAGAGGTAAGAGTGACACCGCGGCCCCGCCCATAACCCCGCCTACCTCGCGCGGCGAACTAGCTCCAGCGACACGGAGCTCCATAGCGGCAACGGACCCTCCACCTGCGATCGCTGCCCCGAAGTCCCTGAAACCCCTGGTCGCAACCACACAGTCTGGAACAGCCGCAGGGAAGGGGCACGGAACCGCGGCTTCACCTAAACAGGTGGGACCGAAACTCAGAGGGAACGCCGAGGCTCCGCCCATCACTCCGCTCACGGCCTGCCGCGAAATCACGCCGGGAACTAAAGACAGGGTCTCGGCTGTAGAAAACACATCAGCCCGGTCCGCAGTGCACAGCGGCACAGACTCTTTAACTACGCACTTGCCGGAGAAGACTGAGAAAGGGTGCAGAGGGACACAGGGGAGATCACTCGGACAGGGAAGAGATAGACAGGATGAGACTCCCCCCCCAACTCCGCCCACTGACCACAACTACTCAGCTTTTAACAACACTAAAAATCAAGCTGCAACCCGTTCACTAAGGTATGATGCCCTTTCATTCACTCCACAGACCAGACCCCACTCACAGATGAAGCCTCAATCCCACTGTGATCAATTAGACCAAGAGAGGAAAGACTCCACACTAAACACACCATGTCCATCAATAGGTTCAGCGGAGGCAAAGGCAACTAAAGGGCCTCTTTTTAGAAGGGACTTTGATCACATACTGGAACAACTCTGTGAAATGATAAAGGATACTTTTGAGGAACAACGTATTGACTTCAAACACCTTTTCTCTTTCAAATCACCCACCACAGAATCAGATGATATGGAGACAGCGTCCGAATCCTACATAAGAAACGCACTGTCATCTATAGCAGAGAGCATTGGCTCCTCCTCATCGGCTCCTTCCTCTAGATCCTCCCAAAATGATTGCTCATCGCCCATTTACGACTCATATCTACCTTCCGAATGTTCATCCGACACCAGCGAAGAGGATCTTCCATACAGGAGCCTAGATCTTTCATACTCGGCCAGCTCAAGGACCCCTTCCATACTGGAAACTAAAATGGATATTCTTCAAAAAGACTTAGACACCCTAAAAAGTAATATAGCGAATCTCGAGGACCACAGAAGGAGAAATAATGTAAAAATAAGAGGAGTTCCTGAATCTATTAAACCGCCACATCTGAAGAACTATATTCTCAAAATGATCCATAAACTCATTCCTGAGGCCAGTGAACCAAACATTATTGAAAAAGCTTTTCGAATCAAAAGACCAGCGTCTCTCCCACAGGGCGTACCAAGAGACATCATCGTCTCCTTCTTCCCAACTTGGATCAGGAATAAACTATTCGATCTCCCCTCTGACAAGAACTTCCAGCTCTCTGCATATGGTCAACTATCTTTCTTTAAAGACTTATCTAGAGCCACCCTGAAAAAACGCAAAGACTTTGCACATATTACACAAGAGCTACGGAGGGCACATTTTACATATTCGTGGTCCCCCTCCTCCACTCTTACAATAAAACTTTTGTCGGGTAGCGTCCATGTTACAAACCCAGTAGAAGGCATATCCTTTCTACAGCACCACGGCCTAAATCCTCCAAGTATGTCCAGCCAACGTGTCCTTAAATCCGGTAAAACATACAATGGTCCTGAATAAAATGTAGTTTTACCCTACATACATCTTCTCCTACTTATACTACACCGTTATATCCAATAGCTGTATTAATTCCCAACGATTAGCCTTAATCCTGAGCCAAATATTTTTTCGCCCGCATAGTCACAGGTTCATCTTCGATGTCCCCTGATATAAGTTACTACACACCATATAATAAGCAAAAATTTACAATAGGCTTTCATATTCTTTCATCTACTAGTTAATCTCTACAATATCAAATACTTAACGATACCTCAAACGTCTATGGCTTAACATATTTGCACACAATGTTTGTTATTTTACTGTGTTTATTTTACTCAACTGTATGATTGCCTATTCTCCCCCTTTGTCAGGGGGCTGTTTCTTTCCTACCTTCATTCCCCCCCTCCCCTCCCCCTCTTACCCTTACTTGTTAAAGTTAAAACCCAATAAAATATTTTGAAACCAAACTCAATGATAAATGTTCCCTGGTGTTTAATAACCACTAGGCCAAAGTGTTATAGTACCAGTGTAGTGGAGGGGATTTTATGATTTTATCTCATCTATACTGTGAGAAAATCAACAGCGGTAGTAGTAAAGGCAGCAATATCTGCAAAATGTCTGTGTGGATATTTTTGCTGTTAATTTGCTGTTTGATTTCTGCAGCAAATACATTATGTGAATGCCCCTTCTTCTAGTGGTGCGGGTCCTAGCTCACTTATGTATGACATTGGAGTAATATTGAAAGAGTTTTCCCTCACATCCCCCCACACACTTTTTACAGAAATCTCTCTGCCTCCTATAAGGCCATAACGTTTTATGAAGAGCCTCATTTTGTTAGTAGCAGGGAAAGAAAAGTTTTAGTCAGGGGTGATAAAGAGGGAGAGGGTCTCAATCACGGTGATTCAGGGGGAGGTGACACAGTCAGTCAAGGGTGATACAGGGGGAGGTGATGCAGTCAGTCAGGGGTGATACAGGGGGAGGTGAAACAGTCAGTAAGGGGTGATACAGGGGGAAAGGGGCTCAGTCAGGGGTGATAAAGGGGGAGGTGGCACCGCCAGGGGTGATACAAGGAGAGGGTACACAGTCAACCAGGGATGATACAGGGGGAGGTGGCGCAGTCAGGGTGATACAGGGGGAGGTGGTGCATTCAGGGATGATACAGGGGAGGTGGTGCAGTCAGGGTGATACAGGGGGAGGTGGCACGGTCAGTGATATAGGGGGAGATGGTGCAGTCAGTCAGGGGTGATACGGGGGAAGGGACACAGTCAGTCAGGGGTGATACCCGGGGCGGTGGTGCAGTCGGAGGTAATACAGGCAGAAAGTGGCTCAATTATGATGATACAGGGGCTGTGGCACAGTCAGGGGTGATACAGGAGTAGGGGGTGCAGTCAGGGGTAATTCAGGTGTAGAGTGGCTCAGTCAAAGTGATTCCGGGGCGAGGGGGTTCTGCAGGGGTGATACAGGGGAGAGGGTGCAGTCAGGAGTGATACCGGGGGGGGGGTGAAGTTAGGGGTCATATAGAGGGAGGCGGCACAGTCAGGAGTAATACAGGGGCTCAGTCAGGGTGATTCCGGGGTGAGGGGATTCAGCAGGGGTGATACTGGAGAGGGGGTGCAATCAGGGGTGATACAGGAGTAGGGGGTATAGTCAGGGGTAATATAGGGGAAGAGGGGCTCAGTCAGGGTGATTTCGGGGTGAGGGGAGTCAGCAGGGGAGGGGGGTGCAGTCAGGGGTCATAGTGAGAGAGGGCTCAGTCGGGTGATACAAGGGAGGCGGCTCAGTCAGGGGTCATATAGTGGGAGATAAAGGTTGTGCTGGCACAGTCGGTGAAATGGGGAAGGGGTGCAGTCAGGGGTGATATAGAGGGAGGGGGTGCAGTCAGTCAGGAGTGAAAGTAGAGATTATGTAAATGGTGCCCTCATTTATCCCTAAGTAACTTAGCCCCTCCCCCTCTCTCACCCCAAACTAAAGGCCCCCCATTTACACTTACTTTTAGGCTGGCAGGGGGCCCTTGTTCAACCTTTGCAGCTGTAGCAGGGAGCCCTCTATCTCCCTCTGCTGCTTACACAGTGGGGGAGGGGAGCGCACGTTACAGATCACAGCAGCTCATTACCGGAGCTGTGCTGTACGGCTGGGGAGATGAGGACAGAAACAAAGCTAACACTGATTGGCTGTGCTGTGGCCAATCAGTGTTACCTTAAACCTTATTAAGAGCTGCTCCACCGCAGGGAAGAGTGGTGAGTGACAGAAAAAGTCATCAGGACAGGAGCGCTGTGTTACTTACAAATCGTGAGCTGCAGTTTGCAGCAGAAGAACATGTCAGCTGTTATCGGTGACGCCCACACTGCTCTGTGAGTAGCTCTGAGCGCTGGAGCCTGGAGTAGTGCTGACATCACGCTGGGAGGAATTCCTGTTGGCAGCTCCTCCTACAGTTAGTCAGAGAGCAGTGCAGGCATCACTGATAACAGCTGACATGTTCGGCTGCTGCTGCTGTAGACTACGGCTCAGGATTTGTAAGTAACAGCGCTCATGTGCAGACTGCGGCAAACATTGGATGCTGCTAAAGTGAAATTAATATTCACCCTTCTCCATGCCCATGGGGGTGTGGGAAGCAGTGAATATTCATTTCCCTTTAGCAGCGGGGACAGGGGATTCTGCTTCCTGTCACCGGCTGCTGCTCCGCTGGCACCAGGGGCCCCCATAGAAGCTGCCCACTAGCTGGGGGCCCTAGGCAGCTGCTGGCCAGTATGCCAGAAGGTGTCAGTGCCTGGGCCCACAAGAGAATCCTCCAGTTCTCTGGTGGCCCAGTCCAACTCTGCTTCCCTCTGCCGACAAGCTTTTTGGAGACGGTAGGTACTAATACTTGGTTTAAAAACAACAATATCACTATGCTTGATTGGCCAGCTAACTTGTCTGACCTTAACCCCATAGAGAATCTATGAGGTATTGTCATGAGGAAGATGAGAGATATCAGACCCAACAATTCAGACGAGCTGAAGGCTGCTATCAAAGCAACCTGAGCTTCCATAACACATCAGCAGTGCCACAGGTTGGTTGACTCCATGCCACGCCGCACTGATGCAGTAATTGATGCCAAAGGAGCCCCGACCAAGTATTGAGTGCATTTATTGAATATACATTTCAGTAGGCTAACATTTCGGGTTTTAAAATAATTTTTTCAATCTGCTGTTATAAAGTATTAGTAAAAAAAGGGGACTTTAAACCACACCAATACGTACACACACAATGGTAAATGTAACAATAGTTAATTTATAATTAATTTATAAAGTGTGGTTTAATAGGTAGTGGAGACCACTTGATAAAAGAATAGAACACCAAACCCAGGAAAAAGAAACTAAGAAAAGAGAGAGATACAACTGTTGTGAAATTGGATTTTGGGCTCCCCCGGTGGCCACTGGTGGAATTGAACTGGTGTGCATCATCCCCTCTGTTCACCTGTTTCCATCAGGATGTGGGAGTCGCTATTTAACCTTGCTCCTCTGTCACTTCCATGCGGTCATCATTGTAATCAGAAGCCTTTCTGTGCTTGTTCCTGCTGCTAGACAACTCCCAGCTAAGTTGGACTTTAGTCCTCGTTTGTTTTTGCATTTTGTTCCAGTTCACAGCTGTAGTTTCGTTTCTGTGTCTGGAAAGCTCTTGTGATCTGAAATTGCCACTCTGATGTTATGAGTTAATACTAGAGTCTTAAAGTAATTTCAGGATGGTATTTTGATAGGGTTTTCAGCTGACCATGAAAGTGCCCTTTCTGTCTTCCTGCTATCTAGTAAGCGGACCTCAATTTTGCTAAACCTATTTTCATACTACGTTTGTCATTTCATCTAAAATCACCGCCAATATATGTGGGGGCCTCTGTCTGCCTATCGGGGAAATTTCTCTAGAGGTGAGCCAGGACTATATTTTCCTCTGCCAGGATTAGTTAGTCCTCCGGCCGGCGCTGGGCGTCTAGGGATAAAAACGTAGGCAACGCTACCCGGCTACTGTTAGTTGTGCGGCAGGTTTAGTTCATGGTCAGTTTAGTTTCCATCCTTCCAAGAGCTAGTACCTATGTTTGCTGGGCTATGTTCTCTTGCCATTGAGAACCATAACAGTTTGACCGGCCTCAAAAAGGGTTAAATTAATTGACAGAGAAAGGAGAGAAAAGAGAAGTCTGCTGAAGATTTTTTTTTTTTTTTCCTTCCCTTCAGTTCTGAGTGTGCTTGTAATTGAATCTCTTGCAAGTCTGCCTATATTGCAGCCTTTCTCTCTCTCTCTCTCCTTCTAATCCTGGAATGGCTCTGTGTTCACCTGTTTAAAATGGATATTCAGAGTTTAGCTGCAGGTTTGAATAATCTCACCACGAAAGTTCAAAATTTACAAGATTTTGTTGTTCATGTTCCTATATCTGAACCTAGAATTCCTTTGCCTGAATTTTTCTCGGGGAATAGATCTTGCTTTCAAAATTTCAAAAATAATTGCAAGTTGTTTTTGTCCCTGAAATCTCGCTCTGCTGGAGATCCTGCTCAGCAGGTCAGGATTGTGATTTCCTTGCTCCGGGGCGACCCTCAGGATTGGGCTTTTGCATTGGCTCCAGGGGATCCTGCGTTGCTCAATGTGGATGCGTTTTTTCTGGCCTTGGGGTTGCTTTATGAGGAACCTCAGTTAGAGCTTCAGGCGGAAAAGGCCTTGATGTCCCTATCTCAGGGGCAAGACGAAGCTGAAATATACTGCCAGAAATTCCGTAAATGGGCTGTGCTTACTCAGTGGAATGAGTGCGCCCTGGCGGCGAATTTCAGAGAGGGTCTCTCTGATGCCATTAAGGATGTTATGGTGGGGTTCCCTGTGCCTGCGGGTCTGAATGAGTCCATGACAATGGCTATCCAGATCGATAGGCGTCTGCGGGAGCGCAGAGTTGTGCACACTATGGCATTGTCTTCCGAGCACAGTCCTGAGCCTATGCAGTGTGATAGGATTGTGCCTAGAGCTGAACGACAAGGATTCAGACGTCAGAATAGGTTGTGTTTTTACTGCGGCGATTCTGCTCATGTTACCTGTGCACCATTTGGCGGTGTCTACTGAGAAGACGCCAGAGAATATGCAATGTGATAGAATTCTGTCCAGAAGTGAACGGCAGAATTTAAGACGAAAAAATGGGTTGTGCTTCTATTGCGGTGATTCAACTCATGTTATATCAGCATGCTCTAAGCGTACTAAGAAGCTTGATAAGTCTGTTTCAATTGGCACTTTACAGTCTAAGTTTATTCTATCTGTGACCCTGATTTGTTCTTTATCATCTATTACCGCGGATGCCTATGTCGACTCTGGCACCGCTTTGAGTCTTATGGATTGGTCCTTTGCCAAACGCTGTGGGTATGATTTGGAGCCTCTTGAAACTCCTATACCCCTGAAGGGGATTGACTCCACCCCATTGGCTAGTAATAAACCACAATACTGGACACAAGTAACTATGCGGATTAATCCGGATCATCAGGAGATTATTCGCTTTCTTGTGCTGTATAACCTACATGATGTGTTGGTGCTTGGATTGCCATGGCTGCAATCTCATAACCCAGTCCTTGACTGGAAAGCTATGTCTGTGTTAAGCTGGGGATGTAAGGGGACGCATGGGGACGTACCTGTGGTTTCCATTTCATCATCTATTCCCTCTGAGATTCCTGAATTCTTGACTGAATATCGTGACGTTTTTGAAGAGCCTAAGCTTGGTTCATTACCTCCGCACCGGGAGTGCGATTGTGCCATAGATTTGATTCCGGGTAGTAAATACCCTAAGGGTCGTTTATTTAATCTGTCTGTGCCTGAACATGCTGCTATGCGAGAATATATAAAGGAGTCCTTGGAAAAGGGACATATTCGTCCTTCGTCATCTCCCTTAGGAGCCGGTTTTTTCTTTGTGGCTAAGAAAGATGGCTCTTTGAGACCGTGTATTGATTATCGGCTTTTGAATAAAATCACGGTTAAATATCAATATCCGTTGCCACTGCTGACTGATTTGTTTGCTCGCATAAAGGGGGCCAAGTGGTTCTCTAAGATAGATCTCCGTGGGGCGTATAATTTGGTGCGAATTAAGCAGGGGGATGAGTGGAAGACCGCATTTAATACGCCCGAGGGCCACTTTGAGTATTTGGTGATGCCTTTTGGTCTTTCAAATGCCCCTTCAGTCTTTCAATCCTTTATGCATGACATTTTCCGTGATTATTTGGATAAATTTATGATTGTGTATCTGGATGATATTTTGATTTTTTCGGATGACTGGGACTCTCATGTCCAGCAGGTCAGGAGGGTTTTTCAGGTTTTGCGGTCTAATTCCTTGTGTGTGAAGGGTTCTAAGTGCGTTTTTGGGGTTCAAAAGATTTCCTTTTTGGGATATATTTTTTCCCCCTCTTCCATCGAGATGGATCCTGTCAAGGTTCAGGCTATTTGTGATTGGACGCAACCCTCTTCTCTTAAGAGTCTTCAGAAATTTTTGGGCTTTGCTAACTTTTATCGTCGATTTATTGCTGGTTTTTCTGATGTTGTTAAACCATTGA
This sequence comes from Ranitomeya variabilis, assembly GCF_051348905.1. Lineage (NCBI taxonomy): Eukaryota > Metazoa > Chordata > Amphibia > Anura > Dendrobatidae > Ranitomeya > Ranitomeya variabilis. The sequence goes on along the minus strand of NC_135235.1, from coordinate 128,169,555 downwards.
CTGATTTGACTAAGAAGGGTGCTGATGTTGCTGATTGGTCCCCTGCTGCTGTGGAGGCCTTTCGGGAGCTTAAGCGCCGCTTTTCTTCCGCCCCTGTGTTGCGTCAGCCTGATGTTGCTCTTCCTTTTCAGGTTGAGGTCGACGCTTCTGAAATCGGAGCTGGGGCAGTTTTGTCGCAGAGAAGTTCCGATTGTTCCGTGATGAGACCTTGTGCCTTTTTCTCGCGTAAATTTTCGCCCGCCGAGCGGAATTATGATGTTGGGAATCGGGAGCTTTTGGCCATGAAGTGGGCTTTTGAGGAGTGGCGTCATTGGCTTGAGGGGGCTAGACATCAGGTGGTGGTATTGACTGACCACAAAAATCTAATTTATCTTGAGTCCGCCAGACGCCTGAATCCTAGACAGGCGCGCTGGTCGTTGTTTTTCTCTCGGTTTAATTTTGTGGTGTCCTACCTGCCGGGTTCTAAGAATGTTAAGGCGGATGCCCTTTCTAGGAGTTTTGAGCCTGACTCCCCTGGTAACTCTGAACCTACAGGTATCCTTAAGGATGGAGTGATATTGTCTGCCGTTTCTCCAGACCTGCGGCGGGCCTTGCAGGAGTTTCAGGCGGATAGACCTGATCGTTGCCCACCTGGTAGACTGTTTGTTCCTAATGATTGGACCAGTAAAGTCATTTCTGAGGTTCATTCTTCTGCGTTGACAGGTCATCCTGGAATCTTTGGTACCAGGGATTTGGTGGCAAGGTCCTTCTGGTGGCCTTCCCTGTCTCGAGATGTGCGAGGCTTTGTGCAGTCTTGTGACGTTTGTGCTCGGGCCAAGCCTTGTTGTTCTCGGGCTAGTGGATTGTTGTTGCCCTTGCCTATCCCGAAGAGGCCCTGGACGCACATCTCGATGGATTTTATTTCGGATCTTCCTGTTTCTCAGAAGATGTCTGTCATCTGGGTGGTGTGTGACCGTTTCTCTAAGATGGTCCATTTGGTTCCCCTGCCTAAGTTGCCTTCTTCTTCCGAGTTGGTTCCTCTGTTTTTTCAAAATGTGGTCCGTTTGCATGGTATTCCGGAGAATATCGTTTCTGACAGAGGAACCCAGTTCGTGTCTAGATTTTGGCGAGCATTCTGTGCTAGGATGGGCATAGATTTGTCTTTCTCGTCTGCTTTCCATCCTCAGACAAATGGCCAGACCGAGCGGACGAATCAGACCTTGGAGACATATTTGAGGTGTTTTGTGTCTGCAGATCAGGATGATTGGGTTGCTTTTTTGCCTTTAGCGGAGTTTGCCCTCAATAATCGGGCCAGCTCTGCCACCTTGGTGTCTCCTTTTTTCTGTAATTCGGGGTTTCATCCTCGATTTTCTTCTGGTCAGGTGGAATCTTCGGATTGTCCTGGAGTGGATGCTGTGGTGGAGAGGTTGCATCAGATTTGGGGGCAGGTGGTGGACAATTTGAAGTTGTCCCAGGAGAAGACTCAGCTTTTTGCCAACCGCCGGCGTCGGGTTGGTCCTCGGCTTTGTGTTGGGGACTTGGTGTGGTTGTCTTCTCGTTTTGTCCCTATGAGGGTTTCTTCTCCTAAGTTTAAGCCTCGGTTCATCGGCCCGTACAAGATATTGGAGATTCTTAACCCTGTGTCCTTCCGTTTGGACCTCCCTGCATCTTTTTCTATTCATAATGTTTTTCATCGGTCATTGTTGCGCAGGTATGAGGTACCGGTTGTGCCTTCCGTTGAGCCTCCTGCTCCGGTGTTGGTTGAGGGCGAGTTGGAGTACGTTGTGGAAAAAATCTTGGACTCCCGTGTTTCCAGACGGAAACTCCAGTATCTGGTCAAATGGAAGGGATACGGTCAGGAGGATAATTCTTGGGTGACTGCCTCTGATGTTCATGCCTCCGATCTGGTCCGTGCCTTTCATAGGGCTCATCCTGATCGCCCTGGTGGTTCTGGTGAGGGTTCGGTGCCCCCTCCTTGAGGGGGGGGTACTGTTGTGAAATTGGATTTTGGGCTCCCCCGGTGGCCACTGGTGGAATTGAACTGGTGTGCATCATCCCCTCTGTTCACCTGTTTCCATCAGGATGTGGGAGTCGCTATTTAACCTTGCTCCTCTGTCACTTCCATGCCGGTCATCATTGTAATCAGAAGCCTTTCTGTGCTTGTTCCTGCTGCTAGACAACTCCCAGCTAAGTTGGACTTTAGTCCTCGTTTGTTTTTGCATTTTGTTCCAGTTCACAGCTGTAGTTTCGTTTCTGTGTCTGGAAAGCTCTTGTGATCTGAAATTGCCACTCTGATGTTATGAGTTAATACTAGAGTCTTAAAGTAATTTCAGGATGGTATTTTGATAGGGTTTTCAGCTGACCATGAAAGTGCCCTTTCTGTCTTCCTGCTATCTAGTAAGCGGACCTCAATTTTGCTAAACCTATTTTCATACTACGTTTGTCATTTCATCTAAAATCACCGCCAATATATGTGGGGGCCTCTGTCTGCCTATCGGGGAAATTTCTCTAGAGGTGAGCCAGGACTATATTTTCCTCTGCCAGGATTAGTTAGTCCTCCGGCCGGCGCTGGGCGTCTAGGGATAAAAACGTAGGCAACGCTACCCGGCTACTGTTAGTTGTGCGGCAGGTTTAGTTCATGGTCAGTTTAGTTTCCATCCTTCCAAGAGCTAGTACCTATGTTTGCTGGGCTATGTTCTCTTGCCATTGAGAACCATAACATACAACCAAGGAATTCATATAAGCGTATCTTTATTGAGGTAGCAGTAAGTCAATATACACATAATAATTAAAATATTTTACACAGAATATATTAAAAAAAGAAGTGCAACACGAGACAACCAATACGGTACAAAATGATTAAATTACATAAAAATATATAATATTTATATAAATCTCATATGTCCGGAATGGAAATAAGCAAACATTGATCTCCGGCCATTTAAGAAAGTGAATCACACGTAATATATTAAAAAAAATCCGTGATGAAAAAACGTGATAAAGAAATCCCTCTTCATGAACACTGGTGATAAACACTATATAATGTCAGGTACTAGCCTAAGATAGGTATATAAAGTGCATAAGTGCCACAGCAAAAAAAAGGGGGGGAAGGGAGGAACAGCCTATGTGGTAGGGCATAGACGTCTCAAAAATGTATATCAGATAAAAGTGGACAAGACCTGTGAATAATATCACAAAACCGAAATTACCCATAGAAAACTAGTTGTGCCACTAAAAGGAGGGAAAAAGAATGGCAACGTGAGTAAGGTAGCATGAATGAGGTAGCGTGAATATAACACAGCTACACCAGAGATCAAGATAATAATTTTATAATGGTCCGGACATAAAAATACCTTATGAGATTGTTGTCAGCATGCACACGCGCCCCGATGCGCGTTTTGGTAATGATTCCTTCGTCAGGGGGAATAGTAAGCGGAGTCTAACACCAGATATTTATAGGGAGACTAATCCCGAAGATAACGCAGCCCGGGCACAATCGGCTCATGCGCCGTCAGGAGGTCCAGAAAGTCCCGGGACACCGCATCACGTGACCGGACGCACGGCATTGTGGATCCGGCGTTACCAAGGCCACAGAGACGCAGAGCCCCGGAGCCCGAGGACACAGACCGCGCATGCGCACAACCAAGCGCGCGCCATCAACAAGAAAAATACACGTGAGTATAAACAGGGGCCAAAATACGTAGCACCATAGAATTGCAAGAAAAAGTAATTTGCGCCACAGCAGAGATGCCTGCATCAAAGTACAACAGACAAATAACGCAACAGTAGTGCAATGGCCTCAAAAAACAGCCTCAAAAAAAGGGGGACACAAGCCACAAAAAATATATAAAATAAACGAATAATATAAGTACAATAATCATCAATAATGAAGAACATATATATAATTAATAAAGGACGAAAACATGGATAATTAAATTATAAGGAAATAAATTAAAAAATATAATATAAATAATAAATAATTAATAAATAAAAGAAATAATAAAGAAAATAATAATAAAACAGAGAAAGAAATAAAGAAACAAAATATGTGCAACATATTAAGGAGATCATAAATTCCAAAGATCCCAGAGTTCCCGTACACAGATGATTGTATCATGGTATCCATTATCAAGACTTCAGATGGAACAAAATAGCCAGATATATTGAGGAACTGGAACCAGATAATTATGACAAAGAAGAAAGAGGCTGAACAATATCTAAAAAATAATAATTAAAGATGTTAGACTCTTAAAATAGTAAAAAGATAAAAACAGGTAATAAAAACATAAAATACAATAAGAGGTGGTAAAAGGACAATTCATAAAAAGGAAGCAAAAGATAGGTGTTCGTTTAATCCCTTGGGGGAGACGGTATCTAATGTCCAGATCCATTTAGTCTCTAGCATGGCCAGACAAGAACTGATTTCCCCCCCCCCGTTCATTAGGTTTAATCATATCAATTCCAATTACTTTAAGTACGGATGCATCACAATCATGGAAATTCTTAAAATGTTTCGGTAAAGTTTTTAAAATGACGGTGTTATCAGCTTCTTTTGCTGCTGAAATCCCTCGGACATGTTCGCGAATGCGAACTTTTAATTGCCTAGTCGTCATCCCTATATAGATCAAGCCACATGGGCAAGTGGCATAATATATAACTGCTTTAGTTTCACAAGTTATTGCATTTTTAATTTCATACAACTTTGACCCTTTTGAATTAGAAAAATTCTTAGCTCTTATCACATTTGGGCAGGCCACACATTTGGTGCAAGGTCTACACCCAGAGGGGGCCTTTAAAAGGGACAAAAAAGAGGGAATTGTGGAGACGTGATCATAGTGGCTTCTGACAAGATAATTACCCAAATTTTTTGCTCTCCTATATGTAATACTGGGGGCATTACCAACGTATTGAGATAAAATGGGATCAGCCTGGAGAATTGACCAGGATTTCAGGAGATAAGATCTCATCAAATCTGCCTGCCCATGAAATTGGGTAATGTATCTAACAGTCTTGTCAGATGTAGTAGGTTTAGAACCATACAGCGCATTATGTCTAGATGTATATTTGGCCCTATGGTAAGCTCTTTTTATGGAGCGTTGACTATAGCCACGTTCCAAAAAACAAATTTTTAGTTCCCTAGCCTGCCTTTCAAAGTCGTTGTCATCGGAGCACACCCTCCGGAGCCGCAGAAATTGACCAATTGGGATCGATTTAATCATTGTAGATGGATGTGAGGAAGATGAATGTAACAAGGCATTTACTGATGTGGATTTACGGTAGAGATCAGTCCGCAAGCAATCATCCTCTCCTCTTTTAACAAGGACATCAAGAAACTCAATTTTATCCCTATCCAATTTATAGGTAAGATGAATATTCAAATTATTCTGATTAAGGTGGGACATAAAGGAGTGGAGAGCCTCCTCTGAATCCTGCCAAATCATAAAAATATCATCTATGTACCGTACCCATAGTGGGATACGGTCCATAGATGAAAAAATCTCTGATGCAAAGAGGTCCCTCTCCCACAGCCCCAGGAACAAGTTTGCATAGGCGGGCGCAAAAGACGCCCCCATTGCAGTGCCCTGGAGCTGAAGGTAGAGGGACCCCTTAAATAAAAAGAAATTATGACTTAATGAAAAAATTTGTCCATAGACGTTGGAATAGAGGATGAGGATGAGTGTAAAAAATGTTTAACTGCTTGAATGCCATCAGCATGTTTTATATTTGTATACAAGGACTCCACATCACAGGTAACCAGGAATGCTTCCCGGTTGATGTGGAGTCCATCAATTTTCTTTAAAAAATCTCCAGTATCCTTAATGAACGATGGCAAAGTTTCAACTAAAGGATGTAACACCGAATCCACATATTTATTTATGTTTTCAAGAAAATTACCACAGCCAGAAATAATCGGCCTCCCAGGGCTTCCATAACACATCAGCAGTGCCACAGGCTGGTTGACTCCATACCACGCCGCACTGATGCAGTAATTGATGCCAAAGGAGCCCCAACCAAGTATTGAGTGCATTTATTGAATATACATTTCAGTAGGCAATCATTTCGGGTTTTAAAATCAATTTTTCAATCTGCTGTTATAAAGTATTCTAAATTACTGAGATAATGACCTTTGGGTTTTCATTCGCTGTAAGCCATAATCATCAACATTAATAGAAATAAAGACTTGGAATACATCACCTTGTTTGCAATGACTCTATATAATATATGAGTTCCATTTTTTGTATTGAAGAACTGAAAAAAATTAACATTTTGATGATATTCGAATTTTGTGTTTGTGTGTGTATATATATATATATATATATATATATACTAGATGGTGGCCCGATTCTAATGCATCGGGTATTCTAGAATATGTATAGTATATAGCACAGCCCACGCAGTATATAACACAGCCCATGTAGTATATAACACAGCCCAAGTAGTATATAACGCAGCCCACGTAGTATATAACACAGCCACATAGTATATAGCACAGCCACATAGTATATTGCCCAGCTATGTAGTATATTCCACAGCCATGTAGTATATAGCAGTCCACACAGTATGTAGTACAGAGACGTAGTATATAACACAGCACACACAGTATATAACACAACCCATGCAGTATATAACACAGGCCACGCAGTATATCGCTACTTCATCACAAGTTATTGCCGCAATGCATTACTGGGAACGGAGTATCGCAAGGAGCATCGCTAAATGCCTGGGCTGGATCCAGGGGCCGCCGGAAGGTGAGTATATAACAATTTTTTATTTTAATTCTTTTTTTAACAGGGATATGGTGCCCACATTGCTATATACTACATGGGCTGTTATATACTATGTGGGCTGTGTTATATACTACGTGGCCTGTGTTATATACTGTGAGGGCTATGCTATATACTACGTGGCTGTGCAATATACTGTGTGGCTGTGTTATATACTACATGGGTGGTGCTATATACTACATCTCTGTGCTATATGCTACGTGGCTGTGCTATATACTACGTGGGCTGTGTTATATACTACATGGCTGTGCTATATACTACATGGCTGTTATATACTACGTGGGCTGTGTTATATACAACGTGGCTGTGCTATATACTATGTGGGCTGTGATATATGCTATGTGGCTGTGCTATATACTATGTGGATGTGCCATATACTACGTGGCTGTGCTATATACTACGTGGCTGTGCTATATACTACGTGGCTGTGCTAGATACTACATGGGTTGTGTTATATGCTACGTAGGCTGTGTTATATGCTACGTGGCTGTGCTATATACTACATGGGCTGTGTTATATACTATGTGGCTGTGCTATATACTATGTTGCTGTGTTATATGCTACCCATTTTGCACTTACAAATGTTCTACGTTAATACTTTCTAAATTCTAATGTTTACTTTAAAAAGTTTTCCATTTCTTTGCAGCAAGTTCAGCTAACAATAAAATGCCTACTGGTAACTGAGGAAGAGGGAGTAGGTCACAAAAATTGGCATATAAGGGATTGACTTATATAAAGCCCCTCTGCTCTATGGTATTGTAGAATTCAAAATAGCTATCACTCATGTAAGAAGTGAAATCTGGCATTGTACGTACTATACCTATATTTCTCTGCTGTATCTGTGCATCATGAATCGTGGTATGTGTTAAAGGGGGGGTACTACTGAGACTCTTTCGCCAAGGACCTTCAACAACCTGGAGCCGGCCCTGATGGCACTGTAGGTGGCACGTGATGTCTTGGAGCCGGTCCTGGAAAAAGGTGAAGCACTGTCTTTGTATGGCGGCGGAGTATCCTGATCTTCTTATACATGGTCTGGTGATCCTGGAACGAGGTGCAGTACGGGGGAAGGATTGCTGCACAGCCAAAGAAGTACAAAGTCTCGGGGTGAAGGCCACATTCTCAAAGCTATGGACTGCACATTTCACTGGATCAGTATTGTGAAAATAGTGGGTGTAAGTTGTACCGACCAGTTGGTGCCGATAGGGTCAGGGGTTAAGTCTCTGGAATTGCAGTCTGTATGCGCAGGGGATGTAATGCTGTAAAGCGTGCCTGTAAGCTGTAAGCTGGCATCTGTCTGTGGAGATAGAGTCAACCTTCTCATGTTGCACAGGCTAGGTCCCCACCAAAGTCCTGTTTTCACGAGCGCAGTCCCCTTTATATCACACCCGCCCCCAGAAGTCAGGTGCAAAGGTCTATCCCAATCAGTAAGTGCTTCCCCCGGCAACAAAAGGTGACAGACCCGATATTTCCGGCCCAGACACGCAGGAGAGATTACTATTCTGGTCCATCTTCCTACACCAGTATGAGGACATACTTTGTGGAGGAGTCAGCATGTTCTGCACTCTTGTCCCACCAACGAAGACTGCAGCAACAGCCCCAGCGTTTCCTGTAATGTACAGTTGTGCTCAACAGTTTACATATCCTGGCAGAATTTTTGCTTTCTTTGCCTTTTTTCAGAGAATATGAATGATAACACAAAATCTTTTTCTCCACTCATGGTTAGTGGTTGGGTGGAGCCATTTATTGTCACACCACTGTGTGTTCTCTTTTTAAATCATAATGACAACCCAAAAGATCCAAATGACCCTGATCAAAAGTTCACATACCCCATTTCTTAATACTGTGTATTGCCCCCTCTAACATCAATGACAGCTTGAAATCTTTTGTGGTATTTGTGGATGATGTTCTTTAATTTCTCATATGGTAAAGCTGCCCACTCTTCTTGGCAAAAAGCCTCCAGTTCCTGTAAATTCCTGGGCTGTCTACGCTTGAGATCTCCCCAGAGTGGCTCAATGATATTGAGGTCAGGAGACTGAGAAGACCACTCCAGAACCTTCACTTTGTTCTTCTGTAGCCAATGACAGATCGACTTGGCCTTGTGCTTTGGATCGTTGTCATGTTGGAATTTCCAAGTCCTTCCCATGCGCAGCTTCCGGGCTGATTATTGCAAACTTGCCTCCAGTATTTGCTGATAACATGCTGCATTCATGTTTCCTCCAACTTTGACCAAGTTTCCTGTGCCTTTGTAGCTCACACATCCCCAGAACATCAGCAATCCACTTCCGTGCTTTACAGTAGGAATGGGGTTCCTTTCATCATAGTTGTTGAACTCTTTCCAAATGTAACGTTTATGGCTGGGCCAAAAAGTTCAATTTTGTTCTCATCACTCCAAATTACCTTGTTCCAGAAGTTTTGAGGCTTGTCTCTGTGCTGTTTTGCATATTGTAGGCAAGATACTTTGTTGCATTTGTGCAGTAATGGCTTTCTTCTGGCGACCTGACCATGCAGCCCATTTTTCTTCAAGTGCCTCCTTATTGTGTATCTTGAAACAGCCACATCCCTAGTTTTCAGAGAGTCCTGCATTTCAGCTGATGTTGTTTGTGGGTTGTTCTTTGCATCCGAAACAATTTTCCTGGCAGTAGAACGATATTTTTGTTGGTCTACCTGACCATGGTTTTCTTTTTACAGAGCCCCTGATATTCCATTTGTTAATTACAGTTCGAATGCTGCTGACTGGCATTATCAATTCCTTGGATATCTTTTTGTATCACTTTCCTGTTTCATACAGTTCAACTACCTTTTACAGTAGATCAATTGACAATTCTTTTGCTTTTCCCATGACTCAGAATCCAGAAATGTGAGTGGCTGGATGAAAGATGCAAGAGTCTGTCTGGATCCCAGAAACTCACTCAGTTTTTATGCACTGTAGTGTGGCTAATGGTCACATAGTCAATGGGAGGTATGTGTTACAGAGATGGCTTGTCTCTGTGATGCAACCCAGAGTATTTTCTCTAGTGCATGAAAGCACTTAAAGGTTTGTTTAGTGCACCTGGGTTCGTGTTGCGGGTAGCTATGAGAGATGAGTTTGGCTACCCACATACTCCTGTGGGTGTGGTTACAGACCAAATAATGGAGGCTGTTGTTTAGCACATGATCTGTGTGTAGAGAGGGAGAAGCCTTCCTGTGTGCGGGGTTCCAGATCGAGCCTGCGTGCTGGACATTGTCAAGCCTGTGTGCCCACAGGTGTGAGGGATCAGAATCCAGCTAAGGACATTTGTATTGTTTTGCCTGCTCTAAAGGTCATGAACCCTTTGTTGTTGCTGCCGGGTTTATGAAACAAATAAACCCACATGAACTTTTAAAGGAACAAGCCTCCTGTTTTCCTCCCATCGCACCCAAGTGAGTACAATCCCTACAGCACACACACTGATTACACGCAAACAGGTCACAGGTGAGGATGTTAACCTTAGTAGCCATTCAAACCCATTTGTGTCAACTTCTTTGCATTTTATCAGGCCAAAATCACCAGGGTATGTGAACTTTTGATCACTGTCATTTGGATGTTTTGGGTTGCCATTATGATTTAAAAACAGAAAACACAGTAGTTTGACAATAAATGGCTTCACCCAACCACTAATCATAAGTGGAGAAAAAGTTTTGGTGTTATCATTTTTATTCTCTGAAAAAAGGCCAGGAAAGCAAAAATTCTGCCCGGGTATGTAAACTTTTAAGCACAACTGTATATGGCCCAGGACCAGCCCCAGCCTCCTTCTTTGATGTTTATGTCCACAGCCCCTTCTGTGTAGTAAGGCCGTACTGGGCCGCAGGCCTTCAAAGGGAGGACGCCATGACAGGGTTAAGTGATAATACATGAGAAAGCATTGGGTTGAGGGAATTTTGGGTGGGGAAGGGTTAATAAATTTGAATCAGGGGAATGATGTATGGCTAGGGGGAGGGGGAATGGGGAGAAGAGGTGGAGTAAGGGCGGGCAGTATAAGGGGCAACGGCCATCTCAGTGGGGCAACCATTTTAGGTCCCCCACCGTACTAGAAACAAGCTCAGAGCTGATTTTAGTTATGGAGATTGAGGCGATTTTGCAGCAATTGAGAGCGGCTGCGGGAACCAGAGGTGCGGGATGGCTGCAGGCATCCATTCAGGGCCTGCTGCCTGATGAGGGAGCCGACCAACCCCAAGGTTTAAGTGCAGGGCGACGGACTCGGAGGTCTAGGCCTCCGGAGCGCCTCAGCCCTGAGGCTACCCCCAGAGCCCGGCGCCGTATAAGGAGCCCCTCTAGGGACCCTCCGGCCGCGGTCACGAAGCGTCGGCAGCCGGCGCGTAAACCTGCGGCTGGGAGGAATCCGCAACACCGGCGGGGCCTGCAACAGGGGGAGGTGTCGGCCTCCCCTGCAGCGATGGCGTCTGGAGGAAGCGTGGATCCAGGAGCAGGAGCGGCCGCTGCCCAACCAGGAACGGGCTCGGCTCGGCGGGGCAGAGAGGTACTGAAGAGCACACGAGGGCCTGCTAGTCAGGTGCCTTCAGCGCAGGGGGGAAGCCGGCAACGCGAGCACTCACCAGCAGCAGAAGGAGCCAGGGATCCGGGGTCAGGAATGGCTGGGGCCCCTTCGGTTCGGCCCCAGGCTCGGCATTCATCCAGCAGCAGTGAGGAGTCGGCGGGGCGAGCATCAGCACGCAGGGCGGCTGGTGAGTGGCAGTGGGGAGTCTCCTCCTGCTCATCGGCTGCTGCTGCTGCTACAGAGAGCAGAGCTGGACGTCCCTGTGCTGCAGCTGGGAGGGGGAGGGGGAGGGGGGGCGAAGCTGACCGCAGGCATGGAGGAGATCGCTGTGTAGTAGGAGGGAGGGAATCTCTGGCCACTGGGGAGGGGGAGAGGAGGGGGGAGCATGGATTAGGCCATTCATTTAGAAGAAGAGGATCATCAGATGGATTTGAACCAGGACATGTGGGACGTATGGACACTGGGGACGCAGCGGTCGAGTCAGGCTGGCTGCACACTGCATCAACTTCCATGGGACAGCACGAGGATGGAGGAAGCACGCGCCCAGAGAGATCGCGTCAGGACACCGGATTGGCGGCTGCTGGGAACACAGCAGCCAGGCAGCCAGGTGAGCGAGACTGCACTTCTTTTTACTTACCTGCACTAGCCTCAAATGTGAATGCAAGGGGGGAGGAATTATCTGTTGGGGGGGCTAGTGGCGGCTCTGGTGTTTTATTACAAAGTCTTAAAGATTTAGTGCGGTTATGGGAGGCGGGGAGTGCGCAGGGTACGTTATCTCCCTCGGCGGCTTGGTTAGGTAATAGAAGGGGTATAGGGGATGGAGAAAGAAGTCTGGAGTCACGTCCTGTGGTACAGAGCGAGGTAACGGGGGTTACTGCGGCGGCTGGGGACGAGGCGGCTTCGGGCAACGCAATAACGGGTCAGGTATCCACGGCGGTTGATAACGGGGGCAAAGATAAAGATGAAGCAGTGCGTTTAGGGGATGCTGCAAAATGTGAAGTGTATGTCTGTTTTGAGGGGCCTCTGGGAACACATTTAAAGCAGGAAGTAAGGGATAGGATTTGGAAGGGGGAATACGTGGAGATATTCTCACTTCTCCCACTCGAACGTTTTAATTTAGACAGGGTCAGACGGGATGAGTATAAAAAGGAAGACGAGGAGAGGAGACGTTTTCGTTTGATACCCCGCACATTCAACAATTGGTTACAGGCTTTCGCTATATTGGCTAGTGTGATTGGGGAAAAAGCGCCAGAAAATTGTTCGCCCCTATTCTGCTATATGGATACCATAGGGGAGGCATATAGAGTATACGGGGGACAAGGATGGTTGAGATATGATGAACAATTCCGCCAGAGGAAAGCAGTTCGTCCAAACATTAGATGGGAACATAAAGACATAGCTCTATGGATGAGAGTGACGGCCCCTGGAAAAGGGGGTTCGGGTTCACAATCGTTTCTTGGGGGCACCGGGGGTTCAGGGCAGTCAGGGCACTCGGTGGCAGTACAGAAAGGACTGTGCTTCTCATACAATGACGGCGCATGCAGGTTCGGCGCCAAGTGCAAATTCAAACACGAGTGTTCCGCCTGCGGAGGTAATCATGGGGTGTCGAAGTGCTTCAAGGGAGGAAAACAGAAGGGATCTGAGGGTTTTGAAAAAAGGGGTGACACCGGTTCGGCTGGAAGAGATGGAGCACTTCCTAAATAAATACCCTGACAAAGAGGCTGCAAAATTGTTGCGTGATGGTTTTCGGGAGGGATTCAAGATCCCTTTTGTTGACATGGAGGTGAGGTTATCAACCAGGAATTTGAAATCAGCCAGGGAATTCCCAGAAGTGGTCACTGAAAAATTGCAAAAAGAAGTGGCTTTAGGTAGAATGGCTGGGCCGTTTGACACAGCCCCCATGGTTAACCTGAGAGTGTCGCCATTGGGGGTTGTACCAAAAAAGGAGCCTAACAAGTTCAGGTTGATTCATCACCTCTCATTTCCGAAGGGCTCTTCGGTAAACGATGGAATTGACCCCCAATTGTGTTCTGTGTTATATACTTCTTTTGATTCGGCAATGTCATGGGTTAGAAAATGTGGACAAGGGGCCATGTTGGCAAAGACGGACATTGAGGCAGCGTTTAGACTGCTACCAGTTCATCCGGACAGTATGCATTTGCTTGGTTGTTTTTGGGACGGGGGATTTTTTGTGGATCGTTGTTTACCGATGGGGTGTTCATTGTCATGCGCCTATTTCGAAGCATTTAGTACGTTTTTAGAATGGGTAGTTAAGGACGTGACAGGACTCGGTTCTTGTGTTCATTATCTGGATGATTTCTTGTTTGTTGGGTCGGCCTTTTCTTCGGATTGTTCGGTTTTACTTCACTCGATGGAAGGGGTGGCTAAAAAATTTGGCGTTCCGTTGGCAGCGGAAAAAACGGTTGGGCCTGTTACATCTTTGAGTTTTCTGGGTATTGAAATCAACACGGTGGCAATGGAGTGTAGATTGCCTGAGGACAAACTGGTGAACATGAGATTGGAGGTGAAGCGTGTGGGTAGCTTGAAGAAGGTAACACTTCGTGAGGTCCAGTCGTTGCTTGGTAAACTGAACTTCGCATGTCGGATCATGCCAATGGGAAGAGCCTTTTGTCGTAGACTTTCATTGGCCACGGTTGGGATTAGGGCGCCAAATCATTTCATACGGCTTAGAAGGGATCTGAAGGATGATTTGAAAGTTTGGGAATTTTTTCTGGATTCATACAATGGAAAGTCACTCTGGATTGCGCCGGTGGTGTCGGCGGAGTTTCTCGGCATTTTGGTCGGTTCAGCGGTAGAATCGGGTTTTTCTTTGTTTTTTCGGAACGAATGGTTAGTGGCCGAGTGGCCAAAAACGTGGAAAGAGAACGGTTTAGTGGCTGATATTACACTACGCGAAGTTTTTCCTATCGTGGTAGCTTTGACACTATGGGGAGGCAATGTTCGAGACAAGAAAATATGTTTTTGTTGCGGCTCAGTTGGGGCCATGGAGGCTATTAATTCGTTGTCATCATCAAAACACTCTCTTCTGCGAGTTTTACAACAATTGGTTTGGGCTGGTTTGAATTTTAATTTGTGGGTCACGGCGGAGCTTGGGGTTTTGAAATATAACAAAATTCTTGAAGCTCTTTCTTCTTCGCAGTGGGATCGTGTTCGGGAGTTGGCACCTCAAGTGGAACCCACGGGGAAGGTTTGTTCAGAGGAGCTTTGGAATCTTCCGCTGGGGCAGTGAGAGACTTGTTGGCCAGATCGCTGTCGGCTGGAACTTGGTCGCACTATACGAGGGCCTGGGATTCTTGGGTCCGGTGGAAAAATCAGATGGGTGCGGATTTAGAGGACGAAAGCAAATTGATTTTATTTATCGGTCATATCTGGGAGTCAGGTTGGTCAGTGTCAAAAATCAATAATTCATTATCAGGCTTGGCTTTTGGCTTTAAACTTAGAGGGTTGCAGGATTTGACAAAATCGTTTCTGGTCCGGCAGGTGGTAAAAGGCTGTCGTAAAGGCTGGAAGGTGTCAGACGGTAGGCGGCCGGTGTCATATGAAGTTTTATTAAATCTGGAAAATCAGTTAGAGGCTGTGTGTTCGGATATGGGGGAAGTAATTTTGTTTAGATTAGCATTTTCTCTAGCATTTTTTGGTGCGTTTCGGTTAGGTGAATTGGTTAGTCCTTCCAAGTGTAAGAAAGGTGGTATACTGAGGCAGGATGTGGACATGTTTAGGGACAGGCTAGTGATAATTGTGCGTTCTTCCAAAACGGATACTGCAGGTAAAGGTTGTCGAGTGGTTCTTTTTGAGGTAAACGGCTCTCCAGTTTGCCCGGTAAAATGTTTGAGGGAGTTCCTGTCTGGTCCAGGTGCGGGGGATTGCCCATTGTTAGTGCATAAGGATGGGTCATTTCTCTCCCGTTTTCAATTTTTTACTGTATTTAGACGTTGTTTGGAAAAAGGGGGCATTTCAGCGAAGAATTTTAGTGGGCATTCATTCCGGATTGGGGCGGCAACGGAGGCTGCCAGGAGGGGTCTAGGAGATGAAATGGTTCAGAGGATCGGTCGGTGGGAATCAGTAAGATTTCGTTCTTACATTCGCCCGTCTTTGTTGTAACGGATTGATCTAATTGACCGCAGTTTTCCTTTTCAGTTATACGGTGTTGATGTTTCCTTTTCTATTTTCAGAGCCGAGGCAATTGCTTATTTGGATCATGGGTCATTCATTTGTATTCTGGGCGGCATTGAGGGCCGACGTTCGGCCGGACGGGAGACAACTGGGAGTGCCCCGATCGCGTGGAACCCTGAGGTGGATCGGAAAAAGGGGTATGATGTGGAAGCAATTGCTGTCGGAATTCCACAGATTTGTTCGATTGGATCGGGTGCCAGACTTGTTGGTGGTTCATTTGGGGGGCAATGACTTGGGCAAACGTCCCTGTAGGGAACTAATTAAGGATATCAAGTTTGACATGTTACGGCTTTGGTCTATGTTTCCACGTTTGGTGGTTGTTTGGTCGGACATTGTGCCCAGGAAGGTTTGGCGCGAGGCAAGATCTGTTCATGGTGTGAACAAGGCGAGGATTAAGTTAAACAGAGCGATTTCACGTTTTATGGTGAGAAATGGGGCACTTGTGGTTCGGCATAAGGATCTGGAGTCTGGGCAAGGGGAATACTGGAGGAAAGATGGGGTCCATTTAAATGCGATAGGTCTAGATTTGTGGTGTCTGGCGATTCAAGAGGGCATTGAGAAAGGTATTTTGGTATGGCGTGACATAAATGTTTGAGGGGTCAGAACATTTATGCTGGTGGCGTGGGGGGGAGGTCCTCGAGGTTGGTGGTGATGGAAATGGTGGATCGGAGGGGGGGGGGATCTCTAAGGTCCTGGACTCCCCCGTGGGTGAACAAATTTGGAATGGAACAAAAAGATCACATGGAGGTGATAATTAGGATATATGGGTAATTTTGGAGGAAATTGGCCGGGTGAGTCTATGGGCGTCTCTGAGCTGGAGCGTAGCGGCTAGAGGCAAGACGTGACCTGGAGGCCAAGTTTTACGGTTATGGAAGACAAGTTTTTATGGTCTGGAGGCCAAGTTTATTACATTTTGGGGCTTCGAGGACCACCCTCCCCGTGGTTAATGTTTAATAAATAAACTGTTTGTTATTATGTGTTAATAAACGGCTGCTGTGGCCAACTTATCCAAATACCATTGTGGTCAGTTTTTTATTTCAGATAAAGCGGTCGGGCCGTTTGGTTGAAGGGTAAAAATGAGGAGTAAAAAAGGTGGGTAGAGAAACTCATGGGGATTCACGTATACCAACTGTCAAGTAAGGCCGTACTGGGCCGCAGGCCTTCAAAGGGAGGACGCCATGACAGGGTTAAGTGATAATACATGAGAAAGCATTGGGTTGAGGGAATTTTGGGTGGGGAAGGGTTAATAAATTTGAATCAGGGGAATGATGTATGGCTAGGGGGGTAGAGAAACTCATGGGGATTCACGTATACCAACTGTCATGAGTATGCTCCCAGTCCATCCTGTCATGTGTTTGTCCCCAGCTCCTCCTGTGATGTGTATGTCCCAACCCCTCTTGTGATGTGTATGCTCCTAGTCCCTCCTGTGACATGTATGCTCCCAGCCCCTTCTGTGATGTATATGCATCTATGTTTCTGGTGATGTGCATGCTCCCAGCCCCTTCTGGGATTTGATTACCCCCAGCCCCAACTGTGATGTGTGTGCCCCCAGCCCCACCTGTGATGTGTATGCCCCAGCCCCTCTTGTCATGTGTGTGACCCCAGCCCTTCCTGTGATGTGTATACCACCATACCCTCCTGTGATTTATATGCCCCCAGTACCTCTTGTGATATGTATGCCCCCAGCCCCTCCTGTGATATGTATGGAGTGCCCGCTTGGACCCTTGGGTACTCGGGCCAGGTCCGGTGGTCATTAAAGGGGTAGTCACTGCGGCAGTGACCCGGTCCATGGCCCTGGGCATCCAAGTTAATGGGAAGGTCCTTAAAGGGAATAGTTTGTAGAAGATAAAGAATGTTCATGACGCCACCTGTGATATTCGGTCAGGGATGACCGACGCTGCTTAAAGGGGTCCACTGGGGATGATGTTATTGCAGGGATGGTATGGCTTCCCACAGGTGAAGCTTGATCCCCAGGCCTCCCGGTGTAGTGGGTAAAGATGACAGATTGTATAGTGCCGACAAGAATTGGAGGACACAAGGTTGCAGTCTCTTTACCTTTTACTGGTAGTATGCAGCCACAGTCCAGGGTACCGGTAACAGGTGATGGTGAGGTCCAGCCAGCCTAGAAGCGATTCGGAATCCTCCTAGCCAGGTGGGGTTGGAAGCCTTCCTTACTGTGCTGAAGTGTGCATCTCTTGCTGCCAAAGGCTTCACACAAGACCCTCTCTTTCTCTCTGTCCGTTTAGGTGTACACTACCCGCATGGCAGGCAACTCAAGCCGTTTTACAGGTGTCCCTTCTCATGGTGACTCCGGGCTCTATGTGCTGCTGTGCCTTTGGGTGTTAATGGTGGCCAGGAGACTTGGAATCTCCTGCCCGCTGGTTTCTGCTGTGGGGCATACAATTACCCCCTCAATCTCGGAATTCCAGCCTCCGGTTTCTTGCTGATTCTGGAGTGAGCCCTCTCGCAGCTCCACTCCCAGTATCTTTCCTCTCCTTTGCCGCTTCTCCCATCACAGTCTCTTACAATCTGCTCTGTCAGGAGCTACAGTACCTAGTGTCTGCACGGCTCCAGCTCTTCTCTAGATAGGCTCCCTAACTCCTCCTCCAGCCAGAATATATAGGGAAGTGACCCATAAACTGGATCAGAGCTCCCCCTTCTGGCCTGGAGTCAGAACAGTATTGTATGTATGTAGGTTTAAGCTATCACACTCCTCTGTATATACACCCCCGTGAAGATTGATATGCAATAAAAAATTACCTGCTCTGAAGATTGGTGAGTGCTGCTGTTTTCTTCCTTTTGTGATTCATGTCAGCATTTTTTCTGGATCGAGCACCCGAGATCAGTCGACCAGCTGATGCTGATAAGCAGGTGTGTTCACAGTGCGAACATTTGGTGGTGCGGTCAGCTGTTTTCTTTTCAGTTACCATTGTATGTATGTGTTACCTGTTAAAGGGATCCCTCTCGCCTCCAGGCATGGCATCACTCTCCCTGTGAGGTAGGCAATACCACTGTGACAACTGGATTCCTGGGGTGTCACATGTATGCCCTCAGCCCTTCCTGTGATGTGTATGCCCCCAGCCCCTCCTGTGATATGTATGCCTTCTGCCCTTCCTGTGATGTGTATGCTCCCATACCCTCCTGTGATCTCTATGCCCTCAGCACCTCCTGTGATCTATATTTCCCCAATGTCTTCTTTTCAAAATTCATTGCAAAGAGTCAACTGCGCTCCCGATCGCTGCAAATCTGGAAAATCAGTTGCGAGTAGCACCATAAATACCACCTAACATCACAGCCGCACCAAGGAGAAGCAGTTCCATTATGGGTGAGTTCATTAAATGATTATATAGCAGAATAAATATCAAGTTGATGATTTTCTATGGCCCCTAAATGATAGTATAAATATCAAAATGACCCCTGGCAGAAGAAAGGTTGCCCATCTTTGATTTAAAAAGTTACAATGCAGCTTTGAGAAACATTTACAAGCTATTAACCTCTTAAGGTAGGGCCAGTCAATTGTGTTGTGGGTGGCCTGCTGAAGTTCCAACTACCCACAGCAGGCCACTGGCCGCTCAATTGTAAAATATAATCATGTGGCAATTGACCATAATGATGAGTGGACTTTTTGTTATATGCAGCCTGCTGCCCCAGTGCCTCATCATCTCCACTATCCTGCGGGACAAAGCTACTTGTAGCCTATAGGACAGTTGCTGTTTATTCATTTTTGCATAATTTTTAGGCCAGGCTTTTTAAAATTAGTGTTTAATTTAATCTTTAGTAATATAGCTGCACAGCTGACAAGGCACAATCAATAAACTACCCATAAAATAGTAATATCTAAGAAACAGCTGAGGCTGCTAATGGCTTTACCAAAGCTTCCATATTGTTTAAGGAATAGTCATCCAAGTGCTTTGCAGTCATTTGTTTGCTCCAGCGTGGAAGGTGTTTTAATGCATCATGTTTCAGCCATATGTTCCTGTCGTAACACAATAAGCAGGAATGAGGTATCGGGTATCTATAATGTATATCTTATACCGTGCATCCATTGAGTATCCGTTCCTCTGAGCCCCACAATATGACAGCTGTAGCCAGCTGTTCCAAGAAATGATGTGACTAATTTGTGATCGCAGAGTCACAGAAAAATGAGTAACACTATAAAGCTATACTGGAGGTAAAATAAAACACAGGCGCCTTCACATTTTGTTCCTCACTAAATAAAATAGCAAAAAATAACAATCCTTAATTATACTGGTGTGATAGATACCAATATGAAACACGAGATGAAAACCCACGGCCATCAATAAAAGATTGGGATGAAAATTCTAATTTTTATGAGTAGGTACTGGTTGCTCATTGGCTTATTGTGGTTCTTGAAAGAATCAATTGCAAGTCAATGGTTGGATTTAGAAAAGCGGCATCTACAGGGGGCTTGTTTTGGAATCATGTCAAGATTCATGTGTTAGTTAATGACACATAGAATGCTATCCTGCCATTGTGTCCTCCAGGAGGTGGAGGCAGAGGCGTAGTTCAGTGGGGGCGAAACTTCTGATTGGGTCCCTAACCAGGTAACCTTAATTACAACTAGGTGACGCCACCTAATAGTGAATGCAGGAGAACCTCAGCAGATGACTGCGCTGTTCCTGAAAATAATCTCTATATAAAGACCAACATGGATATTACCGCCATATCATCAGTGGTAGATACCAGTCCTACAGAACGTATAAGAGATTACAGTACAGTTATAGATTGTGACTTACCACTGATGTTCTTTAAGATGGAATAGTTCACTTTTCCCATCTTTTCCATCTGGCCCAGACCGACATGACAACTTCTTCCAGCCAGGACTCGTCTGCAGAGATTACAACATTTCACGTCTCATAGTTTCAGCACCATCCCCATCTATTCCCAACCTGCCTAAACTTCTTATCTTGCTAATACCCCAATACTGAGCCACTGCTGCTGTATGTGTCCCTATTACTGCACCAACTGTGTGGTTCTCTGTGCCCTCTAAATTCTAAAGCAACTCTCTAGAATATAGTAATGCCAGGTGCAAGTACCCCAGAAAACAGTGCCAATATTTTGTCCCCTAGAAAGTAATATTGCCCTGTGTGCTCCTTTGAAAGTCACAGTAACCTGAGTTCCCCTATAACAATAAGTACCTACTTTACATTTAATAAAGTCTCGAGTCCCCCCTGTACAGCTCCCCTATACACAGTATGATGTTCTCTTATACACAGTATAATGCCCCTCACTGTATATACACTGACCTCTTAGTAACCCCCAAACTGTTTGAAGGTTCCAACACTGTATGATGGCCCCATCATTGTAATCTCCACACTGTATGATGGCCCCCTAGATAGCCTCCATATAGTATAATGCATTAGATAGTCCTCAATATAGTATAATGCACTCCCCATAGCCCTCCATACTGTATAATGCAGTCCCCATAAGTACACTCTATATAATATAATGCACTCCCCTTAGGCAGACTCTATATAGTATAATGCACTCCCTATAGGCAGACTATATAGTATAATGCACCCCCGCATAGGCTGACTCTACAGTATAATCCAGGTTCCCATAGGTAGACTCCAATATAATTCAGTCCCCCATAGGCAGACTCTAATATAATGTAGCCCCCCATAGGCAGACTCTAATATACTGCAGCCCCCATGAGCAGACTCTAATATAATGTAGCCTTCCATAGGCAGAATCAACAGTAATATAATGCAGCCCCCCATAGGCAGACTCTAATATAATGCAGCCCCCCATAGGCAGACTCTAATACAATGCATTCCCCATAGACAGACTCTAATATAATGCAGCCCCCATAGGCAGACTCTATAGTATAATGCAGCCCCCCATAGGCAGAATCTAATACTATGCACTCCCTTAGGCCTTTATAGTATAATGCACCTCCACAGGGCTGCCACTAGGAATTTCAGGGCCCCATACTGGCAACATTTTCGTGGCCCCCTTGAGACTCTGCCCAGGTTACACCCCAGCACCACAGTCCCACAGCCCACTCTTGGAAAAACTCAACTTTTCTACCATGTCCTCACCAGTCAGATATTATCAGTTCCCATATTATTATTATTATTATTTATTGTTATAGCGCCATTTATTCCATATAACACTAGATCACATATATGGCCAGCAGCTTTTGTTTTGGCCAAAATATATTTTAAACCGCCACCATGACAAGGTAGACTCTTTTGTCAGGACCCTGCTCTACTCTAACCTATTAAGCATTTGTTAAAATATCCAATACTCTTTTTAGGTAAATATTTTTTTTCTTCAAGGGAATTGCATACTTTTTTTCATAGTGACCAAATAATACCACATACAATGGACAAATACCGCCAAACCATGATCAGACCACATATTACCATCACATAATACCACATACAAGGAACAAACACCACCAACCCATGACCAGACCACATAACCACATATTACCATCATATAGTAACCTGTCATGATCTCCATGGCCAGAGAACTAGCATAAGCCTATATAGGAACAAGCTCTTGGAAGATGGTAACTGTACTGACCATGAACTAAACCTACCGCACAACTAGAAGTAGCCAGGTAGCATGTCCTACTTTTTATCCCTATATGCCCAGCGCCGGCCGGAGAACTAAATAATGCTAGCAGAGGGAAATATAAGACCTGACTCACCTCTAGAGAAATGCCCAAAAAGGAGACAGAGGCCCCCCACATATATTGGCGGTGATTTTAGATGAAATAACAAACGCAGCAGGAAAATAGTTTTAGCAAATTTGAGGTCCGCTTTCTAGATAGCAGAAGACAGAAAGCACACTTTCATGGTCAGTAAAAAACCCTAACAAAACACCATCCAGAAATTACTTTAGGACTCTGGCATTAACTCATAATACCAGAGTGGCAATTCCTGATCAACAAGAGCTTTCCAGACACAGTAACGAAACTGCAGCTGTGAACTGGAACCAAAAAACAAAAACAAACAAGGACGAAAGTCCAACTTATCTAGTAGATGTCTGGGAGCAGGAACAAGCACAGAGAGGCTTCTGATAACATTGTTGACCGGCAAGCAACTAACAGAGAAGCCAGGTTATATAGCGACACCCAGATCTGATGAGAACAGGTGAACAGGGAAGATGATGACACAAGTTCAATTCCACCAGTAGCCACCGGGGGAGCCCAGAATCCAAATTCACAACAGTACCCCCCCCTCAAGGAGGGGGCACCGAACCCTCACCAGAACCACCAGGGCGATCAGGATGGGCCCTATGAAAGGCACGAACCAGATCGGAGGCATGAACATCAGATGCAGTGACCCAAGAATTATCCTCCTGGCCGTATCCCTTCCACTTGACCAGATACTGGAGTCTCCGTCTGGAAACACGGGAGTCTAGGATTTTCTCCACAACGTACTCCAACTCACCCTCAACCAACACCGGAGCAGGAGGCTCAACGGAAGGCACAACCGGTGCCTCATACCTGCGCAATAACGACCGATGAAAAACGTTATGAATAGAAAAGGATGCAGGGAGGTCTAAACGGAAGGAAACAGGGTTAAGAATCTCCAATATTTTATACGGACCGATGAACCGAGGCTTAAACTTAGGAGATGAGACCCTCATAGGGACAAAACGAGAAGACAACCACACCAAATCTCCAACACAAAGCCGAGGACCAACACGACGGTGACGGTTGGCAAAAAGCTGAGTCTTCTCCTGGGACAACTTCAAATTGTCCATCACCTGCCCCCAGATCTGATGCAATCTCTCCACCACAGCATCCACTCCAGGACAATCCGAAGATTCCACCTGACCGGAGGAAAATCGAGGATGGAACCCCGAATTACAGAAAAACGGGGACACCAAGGTGGCAGAGCTGGCCCGATTATTGAGGGCGAACTCCGCCAATGGCAAAAAAGCAACCCAATCATCCTGGTCAGCAGACACAAAACACCTCAGATATGTCTCCAGGGTCTGATTAGTCCGCTCGGTCTGGCCATTAGTCTGAGGGTGAAAAGCAGACGAAAAAGACAAATCTATGCCCATCCTAGCACAGAATGCCCGCCAAAATCTAGACACAAATTGGGTTCCTCTGTCAGAAACGATATTCTCAGGAATACCATGCAAACGAACAACATTTTGAAAAAACAGGGGAACCAACTCGGAAGAAGAAGGCAATTTGGGCAGGGGAACCAAATGGACCATCTTAGAAAAACGGTCACACACCACCCAGATGACAGACATCTTCTGGGAAACAGGCAGATCTGAAATAAAATCCATCGAGATGTGCGTCCAAGGCCTCTTAGGAATAGGCAAGGGCAACAATAATCCACTAGCCCGAGAACAACAAGGCTTGGCCCGAGCACAAACGTCACAAGACTGCACAAAGCCTCGCACATCTCGTGACAGGGAAGGCCACCAGAAGGATCTTGCCACCAAATCCCTGGTACCAAAAATTCCAGGATGACCTGCCAATGCAGAAGAATGCACCTCAGAGATGACTCTACTGGTCCAATCATCAGGAACAAACAGCCTATCAGGCGGACAACGATCCGGTCTATCCGCCTGAAACTCCTGCAAGGCCCGCCGCAGGTCTGGAGAAACGGCTGACAAAATAACTCCATCCTTAAGGATACCTGTGGGCTCAGAGTTGCCGGGTGAATCAGGCTCAAAACTCCTAGAAAGGGCATCCGCCTTAACATTCTTAGAACCCGGTAGGTATGACACCACAAAATTAAACCGAGAAAAAAATAATGACCAGCGCGCCTGTCTAGGATTCAGGCGCCTGGCGGTCTCAAGATAAATCAAATTTTTGTGGTCAGTCAATACCACCCTCTGATGTCTGGCCCCCTCAAGCCAATGGCGCCACTCCTCAAACGCCCACTTCATGGCCAAAAGCTCCCGATTCCCAACATCATAATTCCGCTCAGCGGGCGAAAATTTACGGGAAAAGAAGGCACAAGGCCTCATCACGGAGCAGTCAGAACTTTTCTGCGACAACACTGCCCCAGCTCCGATCTCAGAAGCGTCGACCTCAACCTGAAAAGGAAGAGCCACATCAGGCTGACGCAACACAGGGGCAGAAGAAAAACGGCGCTTAAGCTCCTGAAAGGCCTCCACAGCATCAGGGGACCAATTAGCAACATCAGCACCCTGTCTAGTCAAATCGGTCAATGGCTTAACGACATCCGAAAAACCAGAAATAAATCGACGATAAAAGTTGGCAAAGCCCAAAAATTTCTGAAGACTTTTAAGAGAAGAGGGCTGCGTCCAATCACAAATAGCTTGAACCTTGACAGGATCCATCTCAATGGAAGAGGGAGAAAAAATATATCCCAAAAAGGAAATTCTCTGAACCCCAAATACGCACTTAGAACCCTTGACACACAGAGAATTAGACCGCAAAACCTGAAAAACCCTCTTAACTTGCTGGACATGAGAGTCCCAGTCATCCGAAAAAATCAGAATATCATCCAGATACACTATCATAAATCTATCCAAAAAATCGCGGAAAATATCATGCATAAAGGACTGGAAGACTGAAGGGGCATTAGAAAGACCAAAAGGCATCACCAAATACTCAAAGTGGCCCTCGGGCGTATTAAATGCGGTTTTCCACTCATCCCCCTGCCTGATCCGCACCAAATTATACGCCCCACGGAGATCAATCTTAGAGAACCACTTGGCCCCCTTTATGCGAGCAAACAAATCAGTCAGCAACGGCAATGGGTATTGATATTTAACCGTGATTTTATTCAAAAGCCGATAATCAATACATGGTCTCAAAGAGCCGTCTTTTTTTGACACAAAGAAAAAACCGGCTCCTAAGGGAGATGACGATGGACGAATATGTCCCTTTTCCAAGGACTCCTTTATATATTCTCGCATAGCAGCATGTTCAGGCACAGACAGATTAAATAAACGACCCTTTGGGTATTTACTACCCGGAATTAAATCTATAGCACAATCGCACTCACGGTGCGGAGGTAGTGAACCCAGCTTGGGTTCTTCAAAGACGTCACGATAATCAGACAGGAACTCAGGGATTTCAGAGGGAATAGATGATGAAATGGAAACCAAAGGTACGTCCCCATGAGTCCCCCTACATCCCCAGCTCAACACAGACATAGCTCTCCAGTCAAGGACTGGGTTGTGAGACTGCAGCCATGGCAATCCTAGCACCAAATCATCATGTAGATTATACAGCACCAGAAAACGAATAGTCTCCTGGTGATCCGGATTAATACGCATAGTTACTTGTGTCCAGTATTGTGGTTTATTATTAGCCAATGGGGTGGAGTCAATCCCCTTCAGAGGAATAAGAGTCTCCAAAGGCTCTAAATCATACCCACAACGATTGGCAAAGGACCAATCCATAAGACTCAAAGCGGCGCCAGAGTCGATATAGGCGTCCGTGGTAATAGATGACAAAGAGCAAATCAGGGTCACAGACAAAATAAATTTAGACTGTAAAGTGCCAATGGAAACGGATTTATCAAGCTTTTTAGTACGCTTAGAGCATGCTGATATAACATGAGTAGAATCCCCACAATAGAAACACAACCCATTTTTCCGTCTAAAATTCTGCCGCTCGCTTCTGGACAGAATTCTATCACACTGCATGCTTTCTGGCGTCTTCTCAGTGGACACCGCCAGATGGTGCACTGGTTTGCGCTCCCGCAGACGCCTATCGATCTGAATGGCCATTGTCATGGACTCATTCAGACCCGCAGGCACAGGGAACCCCACCATAACATCCTTAATGGCATCAGAGAGACCCTCTCTGAAAGTAGCCGCCAAGGCACACTCATTCCACTGAGTAAGCACAGACCATTTACGGAATCTTTGGCAGTAAATTTCAGCTTCATCTTGCCCCTGCGATAGGGACATCAAAGTTTTTTCTGCCTGAAGTTCCAAATGAGGTTCCTCATAGAGCAACCCCAAGGCCAGAAAAAACGCATCCACATTGCGCAACGCAGGATCCCCTGGTGCCAATGAAAAAGCCCAGTCTTGAGGGTCGCCGCGGAGCAAGGAAATCACAATCCCAACCTGCTGTGCAGGGTCTCCAGCAGAACGAGATTTCAGGGACAAAAATAACTTGCAATTATTTCTAAAATTCTGAAAGCCAGATCTATTCCCTGAGAAGAATTCCGGCAAAGGAATTCTCGGCTCTGATACCGGAGCATGAACAACAAAATCTTGCAAACTTTGTACTTTCGTGGCGAGATTATTCAAACCTGCAGTTACACTCTGAAGATCCATTATAGACAGGTGAACACAGAGCCATTCAAAGATTAGAAGGAGAGAGAAAAAAAAGAAAGACTGCAGCATAGACAGACTGGCAAGTGATCCAATTAAGAGCACAAAAAAAAAAAAAAAAAAAACTCTCAGCAGACTTCTTATTTCTCTCCTTTCTCAGCCAAGGATTTTAACCCTTTAGTGGGCCGGTCAAACTGTCATGATCTCCATGGCCAGAGAACTAGCATAAGCCTATATAGGAACAAGCTCTTGGAAGATGGTAACTGTACTGACCATGAACTAAACCTACCGCACAACTAGAAGTAGCCAGGTAGCATGTCCTACTTTTTATCCCTATATGCCCAGCGCCGGCCGGAGAACTAAATAATGCTAGCAGAGGGAAATATAAGACCTGACTCACCTCTAGAGAAATGCCCAAAAAGGAGACAGAGGCCCCCCACATATATTGGCGGTGATTTTAGATGAAATAACAAACGCAGCAGGAAAATAGTTTTAGCAAATTTGAGGTCCGCTTTCTAGATAGCAGAAGACAGAAAGCACACTTTCATGGTCAGTAAAAAACCCTAACAAAACACCATCCAGAAATTACTTTAGGACTCTGGCATTAACTCATAATACCAGAGTGGCAATTCCTGATCAACAAGAGCTTTCCAGACACAGTAACGAAACTGCAGCTGTGAACTGGAACCAAAAAACAAAAACAAACAAGGACGAAAGTCCAACTTATCTAGTAGATGTCTGGGAGCAGGAACAAGCACAGAGAGGCTTCTGATAACATTGTTGACCGGCAAGCAACTAACAGAGAAGCCAGGTTATATAGCGACACCCAGATCTGATGAGAACAGGTGAACAGGGAAGATGATGACACAAGTTCAATTCCACCAGTAGCCACCGGGGGAGCCCAGAATCCAAATTCACAACAGTAACCGAATAATACCACAAGCAAGGAACAAGTACCGCCACACCATGACCAGACCACATATTACCACCACATAGTGACTGAATACTACAATACTGACCATTAGTAAAAACAATTCGCAATACTAAGTGCCATAATACCCAGGAACTCTGTATATAGTGTCACTGTACAGGTAATACAGTGATCACAAGTGACATTATACACAGGAGCTCTGTATATAGTGTCAGTGTACAGGTAATACAGGAATCATCAGTGACATTATACATAGGAGCTCTGTATATAGTGTCAGTGTACAGGTAATACATTGATCATCGGTGACATTATATACAGGAGCTCTGTATAAAGTGTATAGTGTACAGGTGATATAGGGATCACAGGTGACATTATACATAGGAGCTCTGTATATAGTGTCACTGTACAGGTAATACAGTGATCACCAGTGACATTATACACAGGAGCTATGTATATGGTGTCAGTATACAGGTAATACAATGCTCACCAGTAACATTATACACAATAGCTCTGTATATAGTGTCAGTGTACAGGTAATACAGTGATCACCAGTGACATTATACACAATAGCTCTGTATATAGTGTTAGTGACAGGTAATACAGTGATCACCAGTAACATTATACACAATAGCTCTGTATATAGTGTCAGTGACAGGTAATACAGTGATCACCAGTGACATTATACATAGGAGCTCTGTATATAGTGTCAGTGTACAGGTAATACATTGATCACCGGTGACATTATATACAGGAGCTCTGTATATAGTGTATAGTGTACAGATAATATCGGGATCACCGGTGACATTATATATAGGAGCTCTGTATATAGTGTCAGTGTACAGGTAATACAGTGATCACCAGTGACATTATACCCAGGAGCTCTGTATATAGTGTCAGTGTACAGGTAACACACTGACTTACCAGAGACGTCTCTAGCTGAAGGCCTTCATCTTTGCTTTTCTTTTTCATGCAGCGCAGACCGCCATCACTTCTTCCAGCCAGGACTCATCTCTACATAAAAAACACAGTTAGTAGAGCACATTCCCCACTTTTTCCTTTTCTTCTACAGTACGCAGGTGAATACAGACATGCACCCACAATTTACATATAATTAGTTATAATGCAATCCACCATTCCAAATGTAAATTATAATTCACAACTGTGCCCCCGCTAACTATAAATAGCCACTTACTGTTGTGAATTCTGCTCTTGGGCTCCCTCCGGTAGTTGCAAGTGGTAGCGCTGCTGTCTCTGAATCACAGCATTTATCAGGTGTTTTCACTTTTTGCAATTTGGACAGGGCTATTTAGTCTTGCTTCACCCTTTAGTCAGTGCCAGTTGTCCATTGTTCCTGGAGGATTCACATCCCTGCCTGGTCTCTTCTGCTTTGCAGTTCTTTTCAACAAAGATAAGTTCTGGCCTTGATTTTGCTGTCCACATGCTGTGGTCTTATTGTTCAGTTATTTTCCATGTTTTGTCTTGTCCAGCTTGGTCTGTATAAGGATTTGTTTAGCCAAGCTGGTATCTCTGGAGATGCAGATATACCCTCCATGTCTTTAGTTAGCTGTGGAGTTTTTGTATTTTCTGTGGTGGATATTTTCTAGTGTTTTAATACTGACCGCATAGTACTCCGTCCTGTCCTTTCTATTTAGCTAGAAGTGCCTCCTTTGCTAAATTCTCATTTCAGTCTGTGTATGTTTTTTCCCTCTCCTCTCACAGTAATATTTGTGGGGGGCTGCCTGTTCTTTGGGGATTTTCTCTGAGGCAAGATAGTTTTCCCTTTTCTATCTCTAGGGGTAATTAGTCCTCCGGCTGTGTCGAGATGTTTGGGAGCGCTAGGTACATTCCACGGCTACTTCTAGTTGCGGTGTTAGGTTCAGGGTCTGCGGTCAGTACAGGTACCACCTTCTGCAGAGTACGTCCCATGCTGCTCTTAAGCCACCAGATCATAACCGTACAACTGGCCAACAATGAGTTAACCGCATCTCAGAAGAAGGGAAGGAAAGTGCTGAGCCATTTTTTTTTCTGTAGTCTGTTGTGTTTTTTTTTTCTCTTCCCTCTTTGCCTCTGGGTGGCTCAGGAGTTCGGCGCTGGTATGGATGTTCAGGGATTGGCTTCTCGTGTGGATCAACTTGCTGCTAGAGTACAGGGTATTTCCGATTATATCGTTCAGACTCCAGTTTTAGAGCCTAGAATTCCAACTCCTGATTTGTTTTTTGGGGATAGGTCCAAATTTCTGAGCTTTAAAAATAACTGTAAACTGTTTTTTTCTCTGAAACCCCGTTCCTCTGGTGATCCCATCCAGCAGGTTAAAATTATTATATCTCTGCTGCGTTGTGCCCCCCAGGATTGGGCATGTGCCCTGGAACCTGGGAATCCGGCGTTGCTTAATGTAGACACCTTTTTTCAGGCGCTTGGGTTATTGTATGACGAACCTAATTCAGTGGATCATGCTGAGAAGACCTTGTTGGCCCTGTCTCAGGGTCAAGAAGCGGCAGAATCATATTGCCAGAAGTTTAGAAAATGGTCTGTACTGACTAAATGGAATGAGGATGCCTTGGCGGCAATCTTCAGAAAGGGTCTTTCTGAATCCGTTAAAGATGTTATGGTGGGGTTCCCCACGCCTGCTGGTCTGAGTGATTCTATGTCTCTGGCCATTCAGATTGATCGGCGCTGGCGCGAGCGCAGAGTTGTGCACACTATGGCATTGTCTTCCGAGCACAGTCCTGAGCCTATGCAGTGTGATAGGATTGTGCCTAGAGCTGAACGACAAGGATTCAGACGTCAGAATAGGTTGTGTTTTTACTGCGGCGATTCTGCTCATGTTATTTCTGATTGCCCTAAGCATACCAAGAGAATCGCTGGTTCTGTTACCATCAGTACTGTACAACCTAAATTTCTGTTATCTGTGACCCTGATCTGCTCATTATCGTCATTTTCTGTCATGACATTTGTGTATTCAGGCGCCGCTCTAAATTTAATGGACTTAGAATTTGCCAGACGTTGTGGTTTCCCCTTGCAGCCTTTGCAGAGTCCTATTCCTTTGAGGGGCATTGATGCTACACCGTTGGCTAAAAATAAACCTCAGTTTTGGACACAGCTGACCATGTGCATGGCGCCAGCCCATCAGGAAGATTGTCGTTTTCTGGTGTTGCATAATTTGCATGATGCTATTGTGCTGGGTTTCCCATGGTTACAGGTGCATAATCCGGTATTAGATTGGAAATCTATGTCTGTGACTAGTTGGGGTTGTCAGGGGGTTCATGGTGACGTTCCTGTGATGTCAATTGCCTCCTCCCCCTCTTCTGAAATTCCTGAGTTTTTGTCAGATTTCCAGGATGTATTCAATGAGCCCAAGTCCAGTTCCCTTCCACTGCATAGGGACTGTGATTGTGCTATTGACTTGATTCCAGGCTGTAATTTCCCTAAAGGCCGACTTTTCAACCTGTCTGTGCCAGAACATACCGCCATGCGGAGCTATGTGAAGGAGTCCTTGGAGAAGGGGCATATTCGGCCATCTTCTTCACCATTGGGAGCAGGTTTTTTCTTTGTTGCCAAAAAAGATGGCTCTTTGAGACCCTGTATTGATTATCGCCTCTTGAATAAGATCACGGTCCAATTCCAATACCCTTTGCTTTTGCTTTCTGATCTGTTTGCTAGGATTAAGGGGGTTAGTTGGTTTACTAAGATTGACCTTCTAGGGGCATATAATCTGGTTCGTATTAAGCAGGGGGACGAATGGAAAACTGCGTTTAATACGCCCGAAAGGCCATTTTGAATACCTTGTGATGCCATTCGGACTCTCTAATGCTCCATCTGTGTTTCAGTCCTTCATGCATGATATATTTCGGAATTATCTTGATAAATTCATGATTGTATATTTGGATGATATTTTGATTTTTTCAGATGATTGGGAGTCTCATGTGAAACAAGTCAGGATGGTATTTCAGATCCTTCGTAATAACGCCTTGTTTGTGAAGGGGTCTAAGTGCCTCTTTGGAGTACAGAAGATTTCTTTTTTGGGCTTCATTTTTTCTCCCTCATCTATAGAAATGGATCCGGTTAAGGTTCAGGCCATTCATGATTGGATCCAGCCCACATCCGTGAAGAGCCTTCAGAAATTTTGGGGCTTTGCTAATTTTTATCGCCGTTTCATTGCCAACTTCTCCAGTGTGGTTAAACCCCTGACCGATTTGACGAAGAAAGGCGCTGATGTTACGAATTGGTCCTCTGCGGCTGTTTCTGCCTTTCAGGAGCTTAAACGCCGATTTACTTCTGCCCCTGTGTTGCGTCAGCCGGATGTTTCTCTTCCTTTTGAGGTTGAGGTTGACGCTTCTGAGATTGGCGCAGGGGCCGTTTTGTCTCAGAGGAATTCTGATGGTTCCTTGATGAAACCGTGTGCCTTCTTTTCTCGAAAGTTTTTGCCTGCGGAACGCAATTTGATGTGAATTCCGCTCTTGGGCTCCCTCCGGTGGTTGTAAGTGGCACTTTTGTGAGTTCTGCTCTTGGGCTCCCTCCGGTGGTTTTGAGTGGAACTGCTGCTCCTTGGATTTAGCAGTCAGCAGCTACTTCCACTGATCGTCTTTCTGGCTCGGCTATTTATCCTGGCTCTATCCTTCAGCTAGTGCCAGTTGTCAATGGTTCCTGGTTGGATTCACATCTCTCTTGGATTTCCCTGATATTCTGACCAGTTCAGCAAAGATAAGTCCTTGCTATGTTCTTTTGCAGTCCACTTGTTGTGGACTTAATCTTTCAGCACATTCTATGTTTTTTCTAGTCCAGCTTGTCAGTATGGATTTATTCAGTTAAGCTGGAAGCTCTGGGAAGCAGATTTACCCTCCACACCTTTAGTCAGGTGTGGAGATTTTTGTAAACTCTGTGGTGGATTTTTCTAGTTTTTAATACTGACCGCACAGTATTCTGTCCTGTTCTATCTATCTAGCTAGACTGGCCTCCTTTTGCTACATCCTGGTTTCATTCTGTGTATGTCATTTCCCTCTCCACTCACAGTCAATATTTGTGGGGGGCTGTCTGTCCTTTGGGAATTTTCTCTGAGGCAAGATAGCTTTCCAGTTTCTATCTTTAGGGGTAGTTAGTCCTCCGGCTGTGACGAGGTGTCTAGGGAGTGACAGGAACATCCTACGGCTACTTCTAGTGTTGTGTTAAGCTCAGGAACTGCGGTCAGTACAGGTACCACCTCCTCCAGAGCACGTCCCATGTTGCTCCTAAACCACCAGTTCATAACAGTACAACTGGCCGAAAATGAATTAAATGCATCTCAAAAGAAGGGAAAAAAAAAGTTCTGAGCCATTTTTTTTTTTTTTTTTGCAGTCTGTTTTGTCTTTATTTTTTCCTCTTAATCTCTGGGTGGTTCAGGATTTTGGCGCTGGCATGGATGTTCAGGGTTTGTTTTCTCGTGTGGATCAACTTGCTGCAAGAGTACAGAGTATCCAAGGTTATGTTGTCCAGACTCCGGCTTTAGAGCTTAAAATTCCTACTCCTGATTTGTTTTTTGGGGACAGATCTAAGTTTTTGAACTTTTAAAATAACTGCAAATTGTTTTTTGCTTTGAAACCCCGTTCCTCTGGTGATCCCATTCAGCAGGTTAAGATTGTCATCTCTCTGCTGCGTGGTGACCCTCAGAACTGGGCATTCTCCCTTGAATCAGGGAATCCGGCATTGCTTAATGTAGACGCATTTTTTCAAGCGCTCGGATTATTGTATGATGAACCTAATTCTGTGGATCATGCAGAAAAAACCTTGTTGGCCCTATGTCAGGGTCAGGAAGTGGCAGAATTATACTGCCAGAAATTTAGAAAATGGTCTGTGCTCACTAAATGGAATGAGGATGCTCTGGCAGCAATTTTCAGAAAGGGTCTTTCTGAAGCCCTTAAAGATGTTATGGTGGGGTTCCCCACGCCTGCTGGTTTGAGAGAATCTATGTCTCTAGCCATTCAGATTGATCGGCACCTGCGCGAGCGCAAAGTTGTGCACCATATGGCAGTGTCCTCTGAGCGGAGTCCTGAGCCTATGCAATGTGATAGGATTTTGACTAGAGCAGAACGGCAGGGATTCAGACGTCAGAATAAGCTGTGTTTTTACTGTGGTGATTCTGCTCATGTTATTTCTGATTGCCCTAAGCGTACTAAGAGGGTCACTAGGTCTGTTACCATCAGTACTGTACAGCCTAATTTTCTCTTATCTGTGACCCTGATTTGCTCATTATCGTCCTTTTCTGTCATGGCATTTGTGGATTCAGGCGCTGCCCTGAACTTAATAGACTTGGAATTCGCCAGGTGCTGTGGTTTTTCCTTGCAGCCTTTGCAGAGCCCTATTCCTTTGAGGGGCATTGATGCTACACCGTTGGCCAAGAATAAACCTCAGTATTGGACTCAGCTGACCATGTGCATGGCTCCAGCACATCAGGAAGATTGCCATTTTCTGGTGTTGCATAACTTGCATGATGTTGTTGAACTGGGTTTTCCATGGTTACAGGAACATAATCCGGTGCTGGATTGGAAATCTATGTCTGTGACTAGTTGGGGTTGTCAAGGGGTACATTGTGACGTTCCTTTGATGTCAATTTCCTCTTCTCCCTCTTCTGAAGTCCCTGAGTTTTTGTCAGATTTCCAGGATGTATTTGATGAGCCCAAGTCCAGTTCCCTTCCTCCACATAGGGACTGTGATTGTGCTATTAACTTGATTCCTGGCTGTAAGTTCCCTAAGGACCGACTTTTCAATCTGTCTGTGCCAGAGCATGCCGCCATGCGGAGTTATGTTAAGGAGTCTTTGGAGAAGGGGCATATTCGGCCGTCTTCGTCACCATTGGGAGCGGGATTCTTTTTTGTTGCCAAGAAGGATGGCTCCTTGAGACCCTGTATTGATTATCGCCTTCTTAATAAGATCACGGTCAAATTCCAATACCCTTTACCTTTGCTTTCTGATTTGTTTGCTCGGATTAAGGGGGCTAGTTGGTTTACTAAGATTGACCTTCGAGGGGCATATAATCTTGTTCGTATTAAACAGGGTGACGAATGGAAAACTGCATTTAATACGCCCGAAGGCCATTTTGAATACCTTGTGATGCCTTTCGGGCTTTCTAATGCTCCTTCTGTATTTCAGTCCTTCATGCATGATATTTTCCGCAATTATCTTGATAAATTCATGATTGTGTATTTGGATGATATTTTGATTTTTTCCGATGATTGGGAGTCTCATGTGAAGCAGGTCAGGATGGTATTCCAGATCCGATTTACGCCGATTTACTTCTGCCCCTGTGTTGCGTCAGCCGGATGTTTCTCTTCCTTTTCAGGTTGAGGTTGACGCTTCTGAGATTGGGGCAGGGGCCGTTTTGTCTCAGAGGAATTCTGATAGTTCTTTGATGAAACCGTGTGCCTTTTTTTCCAGAAAGTTTTCGTCTGCAGAGCGCAATTATGACGTTGGCAATCGGGAGTTGTTGGCTATGAAGTGGGCATTTGAGGAGTGGCAACATTGGCTTGAGGGAGCCAAGCGCCGCATTGTGGTCTTGACCGATCATAAGAATCTGATTTACCTCGAGTCGGCCAAGCGGCTGAACCCTAGACAGGCTCGATGGTCCCTGTTTTTCTCCCGTTTTGATTTTGTGGTCTCGTATCTTCTGGGATCTAAGAATGTTAAGGCTGATGCCCTCTCTAGGAGTTTTTTGCCTGATTCTCCTGGAGTCCTTGAGCCGGTTGGCATTCTTAAGGAAGGGGTGATTCTTTCTGCCATCTCCCCTGATTTGCGGCGGGTACTTCAGGAATTTCAGGCTGATAAACCTGACCGCTGTCCAGTGGGGAAGCTGTTTGTTCCTGATAGATGGACTAGTAAGGTAATTTCTGAGGTTTATTGTTCAGTGTTGGCTGGTCACCCTGGGATTTTTGGTACCAGAGATTTGGTTGCTAGGTCCTTTTGGTGGCCTTCCTTGTCGCGGGATGTGCGTTCTTTTGTGCAGTCCTGTGGGACTTGTGCCCGGGCCAAGCCTTGCTGTTCCAGCGCTATTGGGTTGCTTTTGCCTTTGCCGGTCCCTGAGAGGCCCTGGACGCATATTTCCATGGATTTTATTTCGGATCTTCCTGTTTCCCAGAAGATGTCTGTTATCTGGGTGGTTTGTGACCGGTTCTCTAAAATGGTCCATTTGGTACCTTTGCCAAAATTGCCTTCCTCCTCTGATTTGGTTCCATTGTTTTTTCAGCATGTGGTTCGTTTGCATGGCATTCCGGAGAATATTGTGTCTGACAGAGGTTCCCAGTAGGGTTGAGCGACTTTCATTTTTTAAAGATCGAGTCAGGTTTTGTGAAACCCGACTTTGTCCAGAGTCGAGTCGAGTGCAGTCAGCCGATTATCGCTAAAAGTCGGGGATCGACCGAAACACGAAACCCAATGCAAGTCAATGGAGAAGCATAGTCGGCAGTGAGTGGAGGCCAGGAAAACACCTACAGTGCCCATTTTAATGCCAAAAACATCCATTCTTGTTTCTGAAGCTTGTCAATCTTAATTAACTTTATAATAATAGTTGTTCAATGGAACTTGGGGGTCATTTGGCAAAAGTTGTGGGGGGTAGGGCTGGTTCAAGGTTTTAGTGGGCCCAGGAATCGTGGACTACGTCACGGTGGTGGAGCAGGGAGAGGTAAGTATTTCAACGTTGCAAGTGCTGTGATCCTGAGCAAGCAGGGGGGCACACTCGTTCGCATTGGCACTGGCACAGGGCCCCTCAAAGTACAGCAGTGTGTTTGAACGGCGGGGGCGCCTCCCACCAGCAGCGACACTTTTGCGTACTCTGAGGGGCCCTGTGCCAGTGACGTCGCCAACGAGTATGCCCCCC
This sequence comes from Ranitomeya variabilis, assembly GCF_051348905.1. Taxonomy (NCBI): domain Eukaryota; kingdom Metazoa; phylum Chordata; class Amphibia; order Anura; family Dendrobatidae; genus Ranitomeya; species Ranitomeya variabilis. The sequence continues at coordinate 128,133,051 of NC_135235.1, read as the reverse complement.
CCACCTGATGAAGGAACCTGCACTTTCATCTGCACCTTCCTCTTTGTCCCTGTGTAAGGTGGTATAACATGCGGGAAGGGGAACCTTACTTTCAGCAGGGTCAGATTCTGGCTGTGTAGAGTGCAAGGGGAATGTAGTGGTCTAGGTCAATGTACCAGCAGACTCATCTAGCAGTGGCTGGGCAATGGGCAGGATGAGGAGGAAACAGATATAGGGCCAAAGAATAAAGTAGGCTAAATGCAGTTCAAAATTGGTAACAGGACTAAACAGGCGGCATTGCTTTGTTCAGTGGAGTAGCAAACCCAGGAGCAGCAGACACTGTTTTAAGGGCCCAAACACACTAATAGGCCAAATGCAGTTTAATATCTGATACTTTAGGCCAAAAGCCTAAGACTGAAGCTCATCTTTATTCAGTTGAGGGCAAACACCAGGGAGGGGCAGACACTGTTAGTAGGCCCTAACCACCAATTTTTAAAAACACAGCACTTAATGAGAGCCAGAAGGTTGAAGCTCAGCTTTATTCAGTTGAGGACAAACACCAGGCAGGGGCAGACACCGTTAGTAGGCCGTAACCAAAGTTGAAGGCCAAATGCAGTTTAATATCTGATACTATAGGCCGAAAGCCAGAAGGTGGAAGCTCAGCTTTATTCAGTTGAGGGCAAACACCAGGGAGGGGCAGACACCGTTAGTAGGCCCTAACCACCAATTTTTAAAAACACAGCACTTAATGAGAGCCAGAAGGTTGAAGCTCAGCTTTATTCAGTTGAGGACAAACACCAGGGAGGGGCAGACACCGTTAGTAGGCCGTAACCAAAGTTGAAGGCCAAATGCAGTTTAATATCTGATACTATAGGCCGAAAGCCAGAAGGTGGAAGCTCAGCTTTATTCAGTTGAGGGCAAACACCAGGGAGGGGCAGACACCGTTAGTAGGCCCTAACCACCAATTTTTTAAAACACAGCACTTAATGAGAGCCAGAAGGTTGAAGCTCAGCTTTATTCAGTTGAGGACAAACACCAGGCAGGGGCAGACACCGTTAGTAGGCCGTAACCAAAGTTGAAGGCCAAATGCAGTTTAATATCTGATCAGGGCCGTTTCTTCAACAGGGCGGGCAGGGCGGCCACACGGGGCGCCGTGGGGCCGGGGGGCGCAGGAGAGGCCTCGGGCCCCGGTGGTCCCCTGCCCGCTGCTGCTGCTGTTTAAGGGCTGTCAGGGGCGCGGATGCCGCGCTCAGTGCTGAGCGCGGGCGCGCCCTGCCCGAACTCAGCTGCAAATCTGACAGCTGAGCGGTCAGATCATCGCCTCGCGTCGCCGCGCCCCCCCCCCGCACCGCACATAATGGTTGCGGCCACCTCGGCGCCGCCACTCACCCATACCTCCCAACCGTCCCGATTTCAGCGGGACAGTCCCGCTTTGGCACCGGGGTCCCGCTGTCCCGCTTCGGGCATTTAAAATCCCGAATTTGCGGCCGCCGGTGAAGCCCCGCCCACTTCCGGGACGTAGAGAGAGCCTGTTTTTTTTTTTTTTTATATAAAAGCTGCCTCCTGACCGCCCGCGCAACACCCCCCCCCCCTCCCGCCCCCTGTGCGGCGCTGCCACGCTGAAGGAGAGAGCCTGCAGCAATCAAGAAGAAAGGTCAGCGATTCACTACCTCTGGCTGTGTGTGCACGGAGCTCCGGCTTCTGCTCTTAGCTGCTATCCCGGCAGAGAAGGAGAGACGGGGGAGGTGCCGGGATAGTGCAGAGCTGTGAGCAGGAGACTGAAGACTTCAGCAGAGAGCTGCACATGGACATCAGCCGCCCCTGCATCACAGAGGAGATTGTGTGTGTGTGAATTGATGTGTGTGATGGCTGCGTGTGTGTGTGTGTGATGGCTGGGTGTGTGTGTGTGATGGCTGTGTGTGTGTGATGGCTGCGTGTGTGTGTGTGTGATGGCTGCGTGTGTGTGATGGCTGCGTGTGTGTGTGTGATGGCTGTGTGTGTGTGATGGCTGCGTGTGTGTGTGTGTGATGGCTGCGTGTGTGTGTGTGTGATGGCTGCGTGTGTGTGTGTGATGGCTGCGTGTGTGTGTGATGGCTGCGTGTGTGTGTGTGATGGCTGCGTGTGTGTGTGTGATGGCTGCGTGTGTGTGTGATGGCTGCATGTGTGATGGCTGCGCGTGTGTGTGTGTGTGTGATGGCTGCGTGTGTGTGTGTGATGGCTGTGTGTGTGATGGCTGCGTGTGTGTGTGATGGCTGCGTGTGTGTGTGTGATGGCTGCGTGTGTGTGATGGCTGCGTGTGTGTGATGGCTGCGTGTGTGTGATGGCTGCGTGTGTGTGATGGCTGCGTGTGTGTGTGATGGCTGTGTGTGTGTGATGGCTGCGTGTGTGTGATGGCTGTGTGTGTGTGTGTGATGGCTGTGTGTGTGTGATGGCTGTGTGTGTGTGATGGCTGTGTGTGTGTGATGGCTGTGTGTGTGTGATGGCTGCGTGTGTGTGATGGCTGCGTGTGTGTGTGATGGCTGCGTGTGTGTGTGTGTGTGATGGCTGCGTGTGTGATGTCTGCGTGTGTGTGTGATGGCTGCATGTGTGTGTGATGGCTGCGTGTGTGTGTGTGTGTGATGGCTGCGTGTGTGTGTGTGATGGCTGCGTGTGTGTGTGTGTGATGGCTGCGTGTGTGTGTGTGTGATGGCTGCGTGTGTGTGTGATGGCTGCGTGTGTGATGCATTTGTGTCAAAGCTGCATGTGTTTGTGAGCTGCGTGCGTGTGAGCTGCGTGCCTGTGTGTGAGCTGCGTGCCTGTATGTCATTATACAGTATGGAGCATCATGTGTGGTCATTATACAATATGGAGCATCATGTGCGGTCATTATACAGTATGGAGCATCATGTGCGGTCATTATACAGTATGGAGCATTATGTGTGGCCATTATACAGTATGGAGCATCATGTGCGGTCATTATACAGTATGGAGCATCATGTGCGGTCATTATACAATATGGAGCATCATGTGCGGTCATTGTACAGTATGGAGCATCATGTGCGGTCATTATACAGTATGGAGCATCATGTGCGGTCATTATACAGTATGGAGCATCATGTGTGGCCATTATACAGTATGGAGCATCATGTGCGGCCATTATACAGTATGGAGCATCATGTGTGGCCATTATACAGTATGGAGCATCATGTGCGGCCATTATACAGTATGGAGCATCATGTGCGGTCATTATACAGTCTGGAGCATCATGTGCGGTCATTATACAGTCTGGAGCATCATGTGCGGTCATTATACAGTCTGGAGCATCATGTGCGGTCATTATACAGTCTGGAGCATCATGTGCGGTCATTATACAGTCTGGAGCATCATGTGCGGTCATTATACAGTCTGGAGCATCATGTGCGGTCATTATACAGTATGGAGCATCATTTGCGGTCATACAGTATGGAGCATCATGTGCGGTCATTATACAGTATGGAGCATCATGTGCGGTCATTATACAGTATGGAGCATCATGTGGGGTCATTATACAGTATGGAGCATCATGTGCGGTCATTATACAGTCTGGAGCATCATGTGCGGTCATTATACAGTATGGAGCATCATTTGCGGTCATACAGTATGGAGCATCATGTGCGGTCATTATACAGTATGGAGCATCATGTGCGGTCATTATACAGTATGGAGCATCATGTGGGGTCATTATACAGTATGGAGCATCATGTGCGGTCATTATACAGTCTGGAGCATCATGTGCGGTCATTATACAGTATGGAGCATCATTTGCGGTCATACAGTATGGAGCATCATGTGTGTTCATTATACAGTATGGAGCATCATGTGCGGCCATTATACAGTATGGAGCATCATGTGGGGTCATTATACAGTATGGAGCATCATGTGCGGTCATTATACAGTCTGGAGCATCATGTGCGGTCATTATACAGTATGGAGCATCATTTGCGGTCATACAGTATGGAGCATCATGTGTGTTCATTATACAGTATGGAGCATCATGTGCGGCCATTATACAGTATGGAGCATCATGTGGGGTCATTATACAGTATGGAGCATCATGTGCGGTCATTATACAGTCTGGAGCATCATGTGCGGTCATTATACAGTATGGAGCATCATTTGCGGTCATACAGTATGGAGCATCATGTGTGTTCATTATACAGTATGGAGCATCATGTGCGGCCATTATACAGTATGGAGCATCATGTGGGGTCATTATACAGTATGGAGCATCATGTGCGGTCATTATACAGTCTGGAGCATCATGTGCGGTCATTATACAGTATGGAGCATCATTTGCGGTCATACAGTATGGAGCATCATGTGTGTTCATTATACAGTATGGAGCATCATGTGTGGCCATTATACAGTATGGAGCGTCATGTGTGTTCATTATACAGTATGGAGCATCATGTGTGGCCATTATACAGTATGGGGCACTGTGTGGCCATATTTTTTTGTTTATAATTATTGTATATGAAACAGTGTGATCGGCAGTGCTAAATGGGTGTGGTTGGGATGTGGATATGGGTGTGACTAATTATGAATGGGTGTGGTCAGAGGCGTGGCCTAAAATTTGCCGCGGCGCGCGAAGCGCGCCGCAAACTTTGTCCCTCTTTCCCATCTTCAAAAGTTGGGAGGTATGACTCACCTCCGCTCCGCGCTGGATGAACAGCGAGAATGAACAGCCAGGATGAGGCAGCTCGGCCACTCCCACACTGATAGCAGGGGCGCCGCGCTCTCGGCTGAGCACGGGCGCTCCCTGAGACAGTGATCAAAGAGCTAAGCACACACACTATCACTGTCAGACTAGGCTGCCTGGCTGTTGCCAATTTCAATGCTGGACAGGACAGGCTGCAGTCTAGTCTGACAGTGGTAGCAGTATAGCAAAAATGCCCACCCCCTGCCTATGGATTAGTCCTTCCCTTCCCAGCAGCCCCATTTAGCAGTCTGAGCGCGCTCAGACTCAGAGGGCAGAGGGCACTGACACACTGAACAGGTGAGGGGGTCTGAGGGATGGGATGGGTTGGGCTAGCCTTTTTTTTTGGATGGGGACCCCCACACCTGCCCCCCCCCCAACCACCCTTGGGGCATGCTGATTTGGCATGCCCCACAGCATGAAACCCGGGAGGGGGCCCAGCTGACTTACCTCATCTTTGGCAGTCTGGTGGCATCCTCACCCAGGCGAGAAGTGTTGGAAAGAGTTATGGCAGTAACTGTATACCTGGCAACCAATAATTTAGCTTTTCGAGGATCGTCAAATACATTGTTTACACCAAATAATGGACATTTCCTTGGGCTTATAGAGCTTCTTGGAAAATTTGAACCAGTAATGAGAGATCATTTAAAACGAATTACTTCCCAGGAAATCCATACACATTACTGTGGAAATTTAATTCAAAATGAAATTATCTGCTTGATGGCCTCTCAGGTGAAGAAATGTATTCTAGAAAAAGCCAAAAGATCTAAGTATTTTTCAATAATGTTGGACTGCACACAAGATGCAGGTCACACTGAACAGTTGTCATACACCTTAAGATTTGTTGATATAGATGATGATCACGTAGCAATAAAGGAACATTTTATTGGCTATCGTCCTGCTACTGATACATCTGGGGAAAGTCTCGCCAATCTCCTTTTAGAAGAGATTAGTAAATGTGACCTGGAATTAGAAAATGAACTGGCAGAAAAGCTGAATTATTCGGAAGCTATTAATGCTTTTGCAGCGGCTAAATCTAGAAGAGTCAGTTTCTCATAAATCTGCAACCTACAATTTTTAGGATCTGTTTCCAAAATAATTAATAGATATTATTTACCTACAACTTTGTTCTCACCGTTAATAATTAGCATACTTGTCCCTTTTCCCCAAGTTCTATATAAGTTAAAGGCAAATTATAATTTATTAAAAAAAGGGAAGATACAAGCCTGCTCTCTATTTATTACTCAAGCCCACAAAAATAATGTTTATTATTTTCGGTGCCGGGGGGGGGGGGGGGGGGGGAGAAATTTCCTACTCTCGCCCTGTGTCATTTTTGGGCTAGAAACTGCCCTGTATCTGATACTATAGGCCGAAAGCCAGAAGGTGGAAGCTCAGCTTTATTCAGTTGAGGGCAAACACCAGGGAGGGGCAGACACCGTTAGTAGGCCGTAACCAAAGTTGAAGGCCAAATGCAGTTTAATATCTGATACTATAGGCCGAAAGCCAGAAGGTGGAAGCTCAGCTTTATTCAGTTGAGGGCAAACACCAGGGAGGGGCAGACACCGTTAGTAGGCCCTAACCACCAATTTTTAAAAACACAGCACTTAATGAGAGCCAGAAGGTTGAAGCTCAGCTTTATTCAGTTGAGGACAAACACCAGGCAGGGGCAGACACCGTTAGTAGGCCGTAACCAAAGTTGAAGGCCAAATGCAGATTAATTTCTGATACTATAGGCCGAAAGCCAGAAGGTGGAAGCTCCGATTTAGACAGTGGAGGACAATTTGAATTAGGGACTGCAGACAAACTTAGTAGGCTGTCCCCTGTGGACCATGCATCCACCACATTAACCCATTGCGCCGTAATGGACACGTAATCTTCCGTGGCCATGCCTACAGGTCCATGCGTCTGTTGTCAGGTGCACCTTTGTACTCACAGATTGCCAGAGTGCATGGACAATGCAGTCTTTTACATGCTGGTGGAGGGTTGGGATGGCTTTTCTTGCAAAAGAAGTGTCGACTGGTTAGCTTGTAGCGTGGTACAGCGTAGTCCATCATGGCCTTATTAATAGTAAATAAAATATATAACTAGGCTCTATGAACTTTTAAATAGGTTCCAGGGGTACACGGGCAGCATTGGTGTGGTCAGTGGAGGAGTATTGCAAGTAGGGGCCGCAGACAGGCTAACAAAGGCCTAAAATAACAAACAATAGGCAGGCATGGCAGTTTTAAATCGGTTACATGGATACACAGGCAGGCACTCCAGGCAGCATTGTGGTCAGTGGAGGAGTATTGCAAGTAGGGGCCGCAGACAGGCTAACAAAGGCCTAAAATAACAAACAATAGGCAGGCATGGCAGTTTTAAATCGGTTACATGGATACACAGGCAGGCACTCCAGGCAGCATTGTGGTCAGTGGAGGAGTATTGCAAGTAGGGGCCGCAGACAGGCTATCAAAGGCCTAAAATAACAAACAATAGGCAGGCATGGCAGTTTTAAATCGGTTACATGGATACACAGGCAGGCAGCATTGTGGTCAGTGGAGGAGTATTGCAAGTAGGGGCCGCAGACAGGCTAACAAAGGCCTAAAATAACAAACAATAGGCAGGCATGGCAGTTTTAAATCGGTTACATGGATACACAGGCAGGCACTCCAGGCAGCATTGTGGTCAGTGGAGGAGTATTGCAAGTAGGGGCCGCAGACAGGCTATCAAAGGCCTAAAATAACAAACAATAGGCAGGCATGGCAGTTTTAAATCGGTTACATGGATACACAGGCAGGCAGCATTGTGGTCAGTGGAGGAGTATTGCAAGTAGGGGCTGCAGACAGGCTATCAAAGGCCTAAAATAACAAACAATAGGCAGGCATGGCAGTTTTAAATCGGTTACATGGATACACAGGCAGGCACTCCAGGCAGCATTGTGGTCAGTGGAGGAGTATTGCAAGTAGGGGCCGCAGACAGGCTAACAAAGGCCTAAAATAACAAACAATAGGCAGGCATGGCAGTTTTAAATCGGTTACATGGATACACAGGCAGGCACTCCAGGCAGCATTGTGGTCAGTGGAGGAGTATTGAAAGTAGGGGCCGCAGACAGGCTAACAAAGGCCTAAAATAACAAACAATAGGCAGGCATGGCAGTTTTAAATCGGTTACATGGATACACAGGCAGGCACTCCAGGCAGCATTGTGGTCAGTGGAGGAGTATTGCAAGTAGGGGCCGCAGACAGGCTATCAAAGGCCTAAAATAACAAACAATAGGCAGGCATGGCAGTTTTAAATCGGTTACATGGATACACAGGCAGGCAGCATTGTGGTCAGTGGAGGAGTATTGCAAGTAGGGGCCGCAGACAGGCTATCAAAGGCCTTAAATAACAAACAATAGGCAGGCATGGCAGTTTTAAATCGGTTACATGGATACACAGGCAGGCAGCATTGTGGTCAGTGGAGGAGTATTGCAAGTAGGGGCCGCAGACAGGCTATCAAAGGCCTAAAATAACAAACAATAGGCAGGCATGGCAGTTTTAAATCGGTTACATGGATACACAGGCAGGCAGCATTGTGGTCAGTGGAGGAGTATTGCAGGTAGGGCCGCAGACAGGCTATTAAAGGCCTAAAATAACAAACAATAGGCAGGCATGGCAGTTTAAAATCGGTTACATGGATACACAGGCAGGCACTCCAGGCAGCATTGTGGTCAGTGGAGGAGTATTGAAAGTAGGGGCCGCAGACAGGCTATCAAAGTCCTAAAATAACAAACAATAGGCAGGCATGGCAGTTTAAAATCGGTTACATGGATACACAGTCAGGCACTCCAGGCAGCATTGTGGTCAGTGGAGGAGTATTGCAAGTAGGGGCCGCAGACAGGCTATCAAAGGCCTAAAATAACAAACAATAGGCAGGCATGGCAGTTTTAAATCGGTTACATGGATACACAGGCAGGCACTCCAGGCAGCATTGTGGTCAGTGGTGGAGTATTGCAGGTAGGGGCCGCAGACAGGCTATCAAAGGCCTAAAATAACAAACAATAGGCAGGCATGGCAGTTTTAAATCGGTTACATGGATACACAGGCAGGCAGCATTGTGGTCAGTGGAGGAGTATTGCAGGTAGGGGCCGCAGACAGGCTATCAAAGGCCTTAAATAACAAACAATAGGCAGGCATGGCAGTTTTAAATCGGTTACATGGATACACAGGCAGGCAGCATTGTGGTCAGTGGAGGAGTATTGCAAGTAGGGGCCGCAGACAGGCTATCAAAGGCCTAAAATAACAAACAATAGGCAGGCATGGCAGTTTTAAATCGGTTATATGGATACACAGGCAGGCAGCATTGTGGTCAGTGGAGGAGTATTGCAGGTAGGGGCCGCAGACAGGCTATCAAAGGCCTAAAATAACAAACAATAGGCAGGCATGGCAGTTTAAAATCGGTTACATGGATACACAGGCAGGCACTCCAGGCAGCATTGTGGTCAGTGGAGGAGTATTGAAAGTAGGGGCCGCAGACAGGCTAACAAAGGCCTAAAATAACAAACAATAGGCAGGCATGGCAGTTTTAAATCGGTTACATGGATACACAGGCAGGCAGCATTGTGGTCAGTGGAGGAGTATTGCAAGTAGGGGCCGCAGACAGGCTATCAAAGGCCTTAAATAACAAACAATAGGCAGGCATGGCAGTTTTAAATCGGTTACATGGATACACAGGCAGGCAGCATTGTGGTCAGTGGAGGAGTATTGCAGGTAGGGGCCGCAGACAGGCTATCAAAGGCCTAAAATAACAAACAATAGGCAGGCATGGCAGTTTAAAATCGGTTACATGGATACACAGGCAGGCACTCCAGGCAGCATTGTGGTCAGTGGAGGAGTATTGAAAGTAGGGGCCGCAGACAGGCTATCAAAGGCCTAAAATAACAAACAATAGGCAGGCATGGCAGTTTAAAATCGGTTACATGGATACACAGGCAGGCACTCCAGGCAGCATTGTGGTCAGTGGAGGAGTATTGCAAGTAGGGGCCGCAGACAGGCTATCAAAGGCCTAAAATAACAAACAATAGGCAGGCATGGCAGTTTTAAATCGGTTACATGGATACACAGGCAGGCAGCATTGTGGTCAGTGGAGGAGTATTGCAGGTAGGGGCCGCAGACAGGCTATCAAAGGCCTAAAATAACAAACAATAGGCAGGCATGGCAGTTTTAAATCGGTTACATGGATACACAGGCAGGCAGCATTGTGGTCAGTGGAGGAGTATTGCAGGTAGGGGCCGCAGACAGGCTATCAAAGGCCTAAAATAACAAACAATAGGCAGGCATGGCAGTTTTAAATCGGTTACATGGATACACAGGCAGGCACTCCAGGCAGCATTGTGGTCAGTGGAGGAGTATTGCAAGTAGGGGCCACAGACAGGCTATCAAAGGCCTAAAATAACAAACTTAGGCAGGCCTGGCAGTTTTAAATCGGTTACATGGATACACAGGCAGGCAGCATTGTGGTCAGTGGAGGAGTATTGCAAGAAGTGTCTGACACAGTTAGTACTCCCAAAAAATAAATAGATGTTAATGTCTCGCAAAACAACTATAAATAAAAAAAAGGGTGGCATGCTTAGGTACAGGGGTGGGCTCATCTGCAGAGTTTATGACAAAGTAATTTGGCAGTAAATTAGTATTTACTGGTGTCAATATAGGACACTGACCCAGACTACTTTAACTATCATAATAGATGTCAACAAATTGGTATTGATTGTCAGTGCCAGGCATTGAATGATGTCAGCGCATAGACTAAACATTGGTGGAGCTGTGCGAGATAATTTGGCACGTGGTAGAGCACAGTTTGAGCTGGGGGGGGGAACTCTCTTGTGGCCGGCGGTACCGCCCCAGGGCCCTTCATGTTACAACGGTGTGTCTGACGTTGGGTGCGCACCACCACCGCCAGAGACACTACATTGTACTATGAGGGACCCAGTGGCAGTGCCGTCGACCAAAAGCGAGCACACCCACCTCTTCTGACAAACAGCACTGTAACTAACGGGTGCTTGCGCCAAGTGTCGAGAGTGAGACAACGGCTCCGTGGGGGGAGTTTTCCCATTGGGGGATGTGTAAACATGTCGTATGCTGGTCAAACAGCTGCTGCAAATTAAGAGATTTTAACACTCAGTAAGACCAGTCCACAAGCAAGACCTTTTTATAGGAAAGCTAGGTGTCAGCCGGGAAAGGTGGGGCAAAATAATTTGAAATCCAGGAGTGGTTCATTTTAATGAAGGTGAGATCATCCACATTTTGGGTAGCCAGACGAGTCCTTTTTTCGGTTAATATTGAACCAGCAGCACTGAATACTCTTTCTGATAGCACACTAGCTGCTGGGCAAGCAAGCTCCTGCAACGCATATGCAGCGCCCCAGAGTCCTGGTCGTTGCAGTACTGTGGCTCCGCCACTATGGGGAGCTATGGTACGTCTGATTGCACTAAAGGAGTTTCTCTGATCAGGTAACACCTCACTACACTTCACACTCCGGCCACCAGGGGGGGTGGTCCTATCTAGTAGGCCACTCCTCACACTCTGGTAAAACTGGGGGTTGGACAGGAAGACAGGGAGAAGTAGCTGGGAAGAGCTAGTGAGAAGACCTGTCAGGGATGGGATCCTGACAGACTCCTCAGAGCAGAACTAACCAGTGCACAACGGGAATACAGTATAGAGGAATTGGGACCAGAAGGAGTCGTGCTGTTAGACCGAGGCAACATCCTTCTGAGGCGCAAACAGTCGGTGGCCGGAACGCCGAGCAAGTAAGAGACTTTAAGTACTACTGCAAACCACGGCAGGACAGCCAATTACAGGTTGTCTGTCTCACTTAACACCTAAGCAGACAACGGAGGCAGCTGTGGGAGAGGGGCGACTCTAGGGTCCCGGAAGAACTCCAGGCCTACCCCGTCATACGGGTGCGTCCTACCATATCACCTGGAGGACGGAGAGAACGAACATCAGAGATAGACAGAACCAGTTGTGAGGACTATCCCGGGAGCTCAGCAGGGAAGGACTACAACACCCAGCGCTAGAAGGTAGACACTGATTCCCACCTGTAAAGAGAACTCCTGATGTGTCTTTAGACCGGCCGGTCTCTGACAGCCCTGGTAACAGCGCTCTGGACTGAGGACTTTAAAACCTTCAGTAAAGAGGTAAAGAGACTGCAACTTGGTGTCCTCGTTATTTACTGCACCGCACCACCACCGCTATCCACATCTATTACTGTATGCCCCTCAGCAGGGTCACGGACCGGGTCTAGCCACCGTGACAACCCCAGAGCAGAGACTCAGAGGCCCGGTACCGGGTACCCCTCGGCCCTGCGGCAGTGGGGGCGCTACAACTTGGCGTCACGAACAGGATCTACTTAAGCCTGAAGAATCAGGTCATGTGTGCCTTAGAACTGTGATTTATTGTGCTTGGACTGTACTTTATTGCAAAGACTGTGCTGTGCCATTTACCGCCAAAATTCGCCATTGCCGCGCACGGAGGGAGGAGCCTTAGCTTCGTGGGCGGAACCAGCCAAAAGAAGCGCGGAACGGAAAGCGCAGTAAGGCGCCAATCCCGGAAGAGGAACTCCGACCTCCAGCAGGTTAGTGAGAGGAAGGGACAGCCATGTCCGAGTCGGGAGGAGAGGAGGTGGCGGCCGCAGCCGCGGACGCAGGGGCAGCTCCGGTCCCCGCAGCGAGTGAAGCCGCGGCCCTAATACCACCACCGGTTGCCGCAGAACCCGCTGTTCCCCTCAGCCAGTCGGACACTGCCGCTAACACAAAAGCCATAATGCCCTTCTCCATGCCGTACCTGCCCGGAGCGGCCTGGCTCCCACGATACTCTGGGGAGTCGCATACATTCACTGACTTTAAAGAAGGGCTCTGCAGCCTGCTCGAGTTCTATCCCCTGACAGAGCCTCAGAAGGTTCATATGATAACCGGCCAACTCTTTGGGGCGGCTCTGAGAGAATTGAAGTCCTGGCCCGCCGAGGATAAGGGAACTGCACAACAGATTTTTGCAAAGCTTAAAGCCACCTTCGATACTCGCACTGCTACAGAAATTAAACTGACTTTCTATGGATGCAAACAAAGGCCGCAGGATAGCTTACGGGACTATGCCCTTAATCTACAAGAGGCGATGCGGGCCATTAAGCAGAGTGACCCCAGCAGCATGCAAGATGAGGATAAACTTCTGAAGGAGCGGTTCATTGAGGGGCTCCTGTGCAGTCACCAGCGGGGCCAATTGCACTTCCTGGCCATGCAAAATCCAGACTTGACTTTTGCGCAATTTAAAGATAAGGCTATCCAGGCATTGCAGGAGCGACAGCCCAGCCGCGCAATACCACCCAGGCGCCCCGCTCTCACATACCACCAGGAGGTGGCATCGGATACCCCAGTTGCCGCGGAGGCCGACGCCCAGAGCTTCGAGGACGACTCCCCTGCAGGACTTCGCCTCCAGATGCAAGAGCTAACCAAGAGCGTTGCTGCCCTAGCCCGGACGGTGCAGTCCCTACAGGAGGCCCCCAAAGAACAGATCCAGCTAGCCTCCGGACCAGAAGATGTCCCCTGGACGCGACAGAAGAGGACCCCACCGACCAGAGGCCGGGACAGCGATCGCTTCCATCAGGACGGACGACCCATCTGCCGCCGATGTCACCAGGTGGGCCACCTTGCAAGGTACTGTCCTTTAAACGAGCAACCCCTGGGGCAAAGGGCCAACCCCCAGGAGTAGGACGGTAAGGCCCGCAGCATTGGAGAACCAAGTATATTGGAGGACGACCAGTTCTCCCTGTAGTGATTGATGGAATCCCCTTGAACGCCTTGCTGGACACCGGTTCTCAGGTGACGACTATACCTTACGTGCTTTATAAACGGTATTGGGAGGACGCTGATATTACTCGTGGCCCTGACGATGATTTCACCATAATAGCCAGTAATGGTCAGCCGTTGCCACAAGTGGGGTATAAGGAGGTCACCATCAAGGTGGGGCGGGTGGAATTGAAAGCCCAAGGGATTGTGATTGTTGATATTGATCGTCGAGAATGTAATCCCATGATGACTCTTGGTACTAATGTTATAGAAAATTGTCTTGCAGAAGTTATTGTTTTGTTGCAACAGGTGGCAGAAACCGCTGGCCACAGTGAGCAACGTGCCCTGCAGAAGGAAATCAGAGCTCTGATGCAGAGACAGCAGGTAGAGCTGACTGGTGGTGAGATTGGTCGTGTCACTGTGAGTGATTCAAACCCCATCGCGATACCCCCCAGGAGTGAGATGTTAATATGGTGTCGGGCAGCCATAGGCCTCAGGGGTAAGGACTACCAGGCCTTGGTAGAACCCGTATATTCAGACAATAGGCCTACTGTTCTGACAGCCCGGGGGGCGGTCGACGTCCGCCAGGGGAGAGTGCCCGTACGTGTCCTCAATTGTGGGGAGGAAGAGGTTCACCTCACCAAGTATACCACGCTCGCCAAACTGTTCACTGTCAATAATAGTGTGATACAGACACCTGAACCCTTGGTCCCGTCAAACGTGGCGGAGAACAAAGGTTCTGCAGAGCACTCGAAAGACTGGTGTCGGGAATTGCATGTGGGCACTGACTCTACCCCATCCCATCAAAAACAGGGGGCCTACAGGGTGGTACACGAGTACGAGCAGGTATTCAGCAAACACCCCTTAGATTTTGGGCAGGTGAAAGGGATCCAACATCACATCCCCACGGGAGATCACCGACCCATAAAAGAGAGATATCGCCCTGTACCCCCAGCTCATTACCAGTGTGCTAAGGACATGTTGCGGGAAATGAAGGAGGCTGGGGTGGTGAGAGACAGCTGTAGCCCCTGGGCAGCTCCGTTAGTCCTTGTTAAAAAGAAAGATGGTACAATGAGGATGTGTGTTGATTACAGGCAGTTGAATCGCATTACACATAAGGACGCATACCCACTGCCCAGGATAGAGGAGTCTCTGGCTGCCTTAAAATCTGCTAACTACTTCTCTACCTTAGATCTCACCAGTGGGTACTGGCAGGTTCCTGTAGCGGAGGCGGACAAGGAGAAGACGGCCTTCACGACACCAATGGGTCTCTGCGAGTTCAACTACATGCCCTTCGGATTGTGCAATGCTCCCGGGACATTCCAGAGGATGATGGAGTGCTGCCTAGGACACATGAACTTTGAAACTGTGCTGCTGTATTTGGATGATGTCATTGTCTTCTCTAAGACCTACGAAGACCATCTGAAGCACCTGGCCGAGGTGTTTGAAGCCCTGTCCAACTTCGGCTTAAAGGTGAAACTGTCCAAGTGTCATCTGCTGAAACCTAAAGTGCAGTACCTGGGCCATGTGGTGAGCGCTGAAGGAGTGGCCCCAGACCCCGACAAGGTCACAGTGATCAAGGACTGGCCAAAGCCCAGTGACCTCCACGAAGTCCGGCAGTTCCTCGGGCTGGTAGGCTATTACCGGAGGTTCATTAAGGACTTCACCAAGAAGGCCGCACCCTTGCAAAACCTGTTGGTGGGCCAACCAAAGAAGACCAAGGGGAGGAACACCCCCTTTGATTGGAACGAGGAGCTGGAGGGATCCTTCACCTGTTTGAAGTCGGCACTGACGGGAGAAGAGGTACTGGCTTACCCCGAATATGACCAACCGTTTGTGCTGTACACAGATGCCAGCAATGTGGGATTAGGAGCCGTGCTGTCTCAGGTCCAGAAAGGCAAAGAAAGGGTGATCGCTTACGCCAGCAGGAAACTCCGTCCCACGGAAAGGAACCCTGACAACTACAGTTCCTTTAAGCTGGAATTCCTTGCCATTGTCTGGGCAGTGACAGAGAGGTTCAAACACTACCTGGCCTCCGCGAAATTCACCATCTTCACGGACAACAATCCGCTAACGCATCTGGATACTGCCAAACTCGGGGCCTTGGAACAGCAATGGATGGCCCGGCTGTCCAACTACGATTACACCATCAAGTACCGGGCAGGACACGAGAATGCCAATGCCGATGCCTTGTCCCGAATGCCCAATTTGCCAGAAGCGGGAGAAGACCCGGAGGCACTTGAAGAGGTGGAGCTGCCTGCATTCCATCGCCCCAAAGCCACTCAGAGCTCTCATCATGTGAAGAACAGGCACAAGAACCAACCAGATGACACGCTGAATCCCCTGCCCCATCACGGGTGGGCGGAAACCCAGGATGGTGACCCCGCGGTCCGTCGGGTGAAGGAGCTCTTGACGCAGGCAGGGTCGCACCCTGGCCCAGATGACCCACAAGAGACCCAACAGCTGTGGAAGGGGAGAAGCAAACTGTTTATCCATGATGGCAAGTTGTGCAGGAGGAGCATCGACCCACGTACTCATGAATTGGTGTGGCAGATAGTGGTGCCAAGGCGAGATGCGCCCATGGTTCTGGGAGCCTACCATGATGGAGCCGGACACTTCGGATGGAGGAAGCTAGAAAGGCTACTCCGAGGGAGGTTCTATTGGATTGGCATGAAGAGAACCATTGAGAAGTGGTGTCGGGAGTGTGGTCCATGTAGTCTGCGCAGGAAGGACCGTGACAGTCAACGGGCTCCCCTGCGGCCTATCATCACCAAACGGCCGCTCGAACTGGTCGCGCTGGATCATGTGAAGCTGACACCTAGCCGGTCGGGCTATATCTACGCCCTTACCATCGTGGACCACTACTCCAGGTTTTTGGTGGTTGTACCTGTCAAGGATCTAACGGCCAGGACTGCAGCCAGGGCCTTCCAGCAGCACTTTTGTAGGCCCCATGGCTACCCAGAGAAGGTACTGACTGATCAGGGACCTGCATTCGAAGCGGAAGTGTTCCAAGAATTCTGTCAACTGTACGGGTGTAAGAAGATCAGAACCACATCGTACCATCCTCAAACCAACGGGATGTGTGAGAAGATGAACCAAGTGGTAATCGATTTATTGAAGACCTTGCCTGTGGAGGAACGGAACCTGTGGCCAATAAAGTTGCCTGACTTGGTGGATATGTACAATCACATCCCAGTAAGTTCCACCAACTGTACCCCAGCGTACCTGATGCGAGGAAGATCTAGTCGGTTACCCGTTGATTTGGACATGGGGGTCCTAGTACCCGAAGATACCTCGCCGGATGCCGACTGGGATGCAGAAAGGCAGCGAAGGTACCGCGAGGTACAGGAGTGTGTAGAAAGAAGTCTCGCCCAGGCTAGGCAAAAACAAGAAAGGGACTACAACCAACACGCTCCTGCGATTCCCCTGTCCCCTGGTGAGCAAGTACTTAAACGAAAGAGGAGATTACACAAGCTCGATGACCAATGGGAAGCGGAACCGTATACCATCCTGCCATCCGACTTCGATAACACAAAGGTCTGTCTCATCAGCAAGGACAGAGGGGAGACTTTGACAGCGGTATCCAGGGATCACCTTAAGGTCTGCCCCGATAAGTTGAGAGAGAGGGACATGGCCCCGGAAATCTCCCCGCCGGTGGAAAAGGAGAAGATGATCCATACCGTCCTTGGTGACTTTCCCCAGTCCTGGACTCAGATAAATCAAGCCATCGTGGTACCTGTTCTAATGTTTCCACAGCCGGACCCACCAGAAACAATGGTGGTACCAGATCATCCGGTCCCGCAACCTCAACAAGCCTTACCTGAAGATGCCATGCCGACCGCTGAACCGGCAAATCCTCCCTCTGCTGTCGGTGAACCTGCTGTACCCACTGTTGATAGCAGCAGCTCTGAGAGCCCCAACCTGCCAGTGCTACCCAGACTCACTAGAAGTGTAGCTAGAAGACAGTGCACTACACCAGCGGTAGCAAGCATAGCGGGCCCTGTTAGGCCAATAGCAACCCCTGCGCTGCGAAGGTCCACACGCAGCACTCAAAATCAAACTCCCCTCCGCTACAAAACTTGGAGGTATTAATAAGGGCTGCTATTCAGTTGAAATTGTTTGTGTGCATATCTTTTGTTACAGGTTTTAAAATGGACAATAGAGTAATGGACGGTGAATTGCTCAAAAACTTTCAAAAAGGGGGACCCCTTTGTTTACCCGGGGTCCCCGCCGTTTCAACCACTGAACTGAGTCATAAACTGTGCATGACCTAATTTTCGCAAAGTTCAAGAGTTCTCACCTCCCATAAAGGGAAGCACTGTTATGTTTAATTGTTTATGCTATTTCAAAATTTTGTGTGTTCCCTGTTAACATGTATTGTTGTTCTTGTCTTCCCAGTCCCGGAGTACTGGATTTAACCGGGGGGGAGTGCAGCGCCCCAGAGTCCTGGTCGTTGCAGTACTGTGGCTCTGCCACTATGGGGAGCTATGGTACGTCTGATTGCACTAAAGGAGTTTCTCTGATCAGGTAACACCTCACTACACTTCACACTCCGGCCACCAGGGGGGGTGGTCCTATCTAGTAGGCCACTCCTCACACTCTGGTGAAACTGGGGGTTGGACAGGAAGACAGGGAGAAGTAGCTGGGAAGAGCTAGTGAGAGGACCTGTCAGGGATGGGATCCTGACAGACTCCTCAGAGCAGAACTAACCAGTGCACAACGGGAATACAGTAAAGAGGAATTGGGACCAGAAGGAGTCGTGCTGTTAGACCGAGGCAACATCCTTCTGAGGCGCAAACAGTCGGTGGCCGGAACGCCGAGCAAGTAAGAGACTTTAAGTACTACTGCAAACCACGGCAGGACAGCCAATTACAGGTTGGCTGTCTCACTTAACACCTAAGCAGACAACGGAGGCAGCTGTGGGAGAGGGGCGACTCTAGGGTCCCGGAAGAACTCCAGGCCTACCCCGTCATACGGGTGCGTCCTACCATATCACCTGGAGGACGGAGAGAACGAACATCAGAGATAGACAGAACCAGTTGTGAGGACTATCCCGGGAGCTCAGCAGGGAAGGACTACAACACCCAGCGCTAGAAGGTAGACACTGATTCCCACCTGTAAAGAGAACTCCTGATGTGTCTTTAGACCGGCCGGTCTCTGACAGCCCTTTTTGAGGATACGTAAGGCATAATCCGCCATGTGGGCCAAAGTTCCAGTTGGCAAATCTGCGGTTGTGCTGGTTTGAGGGGCAGTTACAGGCAAATCTACGTCACTTGTCTCCCTTACAAAAACAGAACCCGGCCTTGCAACGCCACTAATTTCTGTTGGCCCAGGAGAAGCTTCCTCATTAAAAAAGTACTCATCCCCATCATCCTCCTCGTCCTCCTCCTCCTCTTCGCCCGCTACCGCGTCCTCTACACGGCCCTGACCAGACAATGGCTGACTGTCATCAAGGCTTTCCTCTTCCTCGGCTGCAGACGCCTGCTCCTTTATGTGCGTCAAACTTTGCATCAGCAGACGCATTAGGGGGATGCTCATACTTATTATTGCGTTGTCTGCACTAACCAGCCATGTGCATTCCTCAAAACACTGAAGGACTTGACACAGGTCTTGTAGCTTCGACCACTGCACACCTGACAACTCCATGTCTGCCATCCAACTGCCTGCCCGTGTGTCCTCCCACAAATACATAACAGCACGCCTCTGTTCGCACACTCTCTGAAGCATGTGCAGTGTGGAATTCCACCTTGTTGCAACGTCGATGATTAGGCGATGCTGAGGAAGGTTCAAAGAACGCTGATAGTTCTGCATACGGCTGGAGTGTACAGGCGAACGGCGGATATGCGAGCAAAGTCTGCGCACTTTGAGGAGCAGGTCGGGTAACCCCGGATAACTTTTTAGGAAGCACTGCACCACCAGGTTTAAGGTGTGAGCCAGGCAAGGAATGTGTTTCAGTTGGGAAAGGGCTATGGCAGCCATGAAATTCCTTCCGTTATCACCCACTACCTTGCCTGCCTCAAGATGTACAGTGCCCAGCCATGACTGAGTTTCTTTCTGCAAGAACTCGGACAGAACTTCCGCGGTGTGTCTGTTGTCGCCCAAACACTTCATTGCCAATACAGCCTGCTGACGCTTGCCACTAGCTGTCCCATAATGGCACACCTGGTGTGCAACAGTGGCAGCTGCGGATGGAGTGGATGTGCGACTGCGGTTTGTGGACGAGCTCTCGCTTCTGCAGGAGGAGGAGGAAGAGGAGGAGGGGGGGCGAACGCCTACAGCCAACTCTTTCCTTGACCGTGGGCTAGGCAGAACTGTCCCAATATTGCTGTCCCCTGTGGAGCCTGCATCCACCACATTCACCCAGTGTGCCGTGATGGACACGTAATGTCCCTGGCCATGCCTACTGGTCCATGCATCTGTTGTTAGGTGCACCTTTGTAGTCACAGACTGCCTGAGTGCATGGACGATGCGGTCTTTAACATGCTGTTGGAGGGCTGGGATGGCTTTTCTAGAAAAGAAGTGCCGACTGGGTAGCTCGTAGCGTGGTACAGCGTAGTCCATCAGCGCTTTGAAAGCTTCGCTTTCAACTAACCGGTAGGGCATCATCTCTAATGAGATTAGTCTAGCAATGTGGGCGTTCAAACCCTGTGTACGCGGATGCGAGGATGAGTACTTCCTTTTCCTAACAAGAGTCTCATGTAGGGTGAGCTGGACTGGAGAGCTGGAGATCGTGGAACTAGCGGTTGTGCCGGTGGACATGGGTGAGTGAGAGAGGGTTGGAGGATGGTATTCTTGCCGGTGCCCTACATGCAGTGTTTCCTACTACTAACCTGGTGATTCCCTGACTGCTTTGGCCTGGCGACGAAAGCTGCACAGATACTGCAGGTGGTGTGGGAAATGGTCAGCTTACAGGGAGGGAAGGGATGTAGCGTTGCTGACTAGCTTCATTGGCCGAGGGTGCTGCAACCTTTAGGGATGTTTGCTAGTTAGTCCAGGCTTGCAAATGCATGGTGGATAAATGTCTATGCATGCAACTTGTATTTAGACTTTTAAGATTCTGACCTCTGCTTAAGGTAGTTGAACATTTTTGACAGATGACTTTGCGCTGATCATTTGGATGTTGTTTAAAAAAATGCCAGACTGCACTCTTTCTACTATCGGATACCTTTTCAGGCATTGCAGACTGAGCTTCTTTAACCTGATGGCCACGCTGTCCTCCAACTGGTTTTGGTTTTGCCACGCGTTTTTGGCCAGATACGGGCCCGGTAGATGGAACCTGTTGTGATGTTGATGCCTGCTGCGGCTCCTCCTCCTCCGCTTCAGAACTACTGCCGCCTGCACCCTGTTCCCCCAATGGCTGCCAATCGGGGTCCACAACTGGGTCATCTATGACCTCCTCTTCTATGTTGTGTGCAACTTCGTCTGTGTCACCGTGTAAGCCAGTGGCATTGCGTTCGTGATGGAGCACCATAGTCTCCGCTGGTTTTGATTCTGCCCCAGTACACTGCAAGGGCAATGTTCTGGTCTGAGTCAAAGGAACAGCATAGTAATCTGGCTGTGGCTGTGCATCTGTGCACTCCATGTCCGATTCAACTTCTAATGGGCATGGCCTGTTAACTGTTTCACTGTGTAACCCAGGAACGGTATGTGTAAAGAGCTCCATGGAGTAACCTGTTGTGTCGACTGACGCATCCTTCACTGTTGTTTTTAGTGAAGGACACAAGAAAGCGACTTGTTCCTGACCGGGAGCATCCACTGACGATGCACTGCTCTGACATTTGGCACTTTCCGAGGAGGAGGCGAAAGAGTTAGAGGCAGAGTCAGCAATGAAAGCCAATACTTGTTCCTCCTGCTCCGGCTTCAAAAGTGGTTTTACTACTCCCAGAAAAGAGAGCGTTCGAGGCCTTGTGTAGCCAGACAACGAACCTGGCTCAACAACTCGAGACTTAGGTGCTGTACTGCTTTTACCACGACCACCTGATGCTCCACCACCACTACCATCATTACCAGCTGACAATGACCGCCCACGGCCACGACCTCTTCCACTAGACTTCCTCATTGTTTGCAAAACATAACCAAAGTAACGCTATTTGTTACTGTAAAACAACTTGTCAGGTGAACTCAAACTTCTGTAGGATTTATATATACCTTTATAGGTGCCTGACACTGAAAGGAAAATCAGGCCCAATGTTACACACTAGGTTTTCTGTGCCCCAAAAATTTGAGACAGATGGCACACACAGGACCAGCACTCAAGCAGAAATGCCAATCTTAATCTCCCACTATTTTTTTTTTTTTTTCTGGGAGAATTTACCCTAAAAAAAAAAAAAATGGCCAAGTATTACACAGTGTTTTCGGTGGCACACAATGAGAGACAGATACCACACACAGCAATGGCACGGAGACAGACTTGCCAATATTTATCTCCCACTAATTTTTTTTTTGGAAAAGGGAGAATGTACCCAAAAAAAAAAAAAAAATGGCCAAATATTACACAGTGTTTTCGGTGCCACACAATGAGAGACAGATGCCACACACAGCAATGGCATGGAGGCAGACTTGCCAATATTTGTCTCCCACTAATTTTTTTTGGGGAAAAGGGAGAATTTAGCAAAAAAAAAAAAAAATGGCCAAGTATTACACAGTGTTTTCGGTGCCACACAATGAGAGACAGATGCCACACACAGCAATGGCACGGAGGCAGACTTGCCAATATTTGTCTCCCACTAATTTTTTTTGGGGAAAAGGGAGAATGTAGCAAAAAAAAAAAAAATGGCCAAGTATTACACAGTGTTTTCGGTGGCACACAATGAGAGACAGATACCACACACAGCAATGGCACGGAGGCAGACTTGCCAATATTTATCTCCCACTAATTTTTTTTTTGGAAAAGGGAGAATGTAGCAAAAAAAAAAAAAAAGGGCCAAGTATTACACAGTGTTTTCGGTGGCACACAATGAGAGACAGATACCACACACAGCAATGGCACGGAGGCAGACTTGCCAATATTTATCTCCCACTAATTTTTTTTTGGGAAAAGGGAGAATGTAGCAAAAAAAAAAAAGGGCCAAGTATTACACAGTGTTTTCGGTGCCACACAATGACAGACAGATGCCACACACAGCAATGGCACGGAGGCAGACTTGCCAATATTTATCTCCCACTAATTTTTTTTGGGGAAAAGGGAGAATGTACCCAAAAAAAAAAAAAATGGCCAAGTATTACACAGTGTTTTCGGTGCCACACAATGAGAGACAGATGCCACACACAGCAATGGCACGGAGGCAGACTTGCCAATATTTGTCTCCCACTAATTTTTTTTTGGGAAAAGGGAGAATGTACCCCAAAAAAAAAAAATGGCCAAGTATTACACAGTGTTTTCGGTGCCACACAATGAGAGACAGATGCCACACACAGCAATGGCAGGAAGGCAGACTTGCCAATATTTATCTCCCACTAATTTTTTTTGGGGAAAAGGGAGAATTTAGCAAAAAAAAAAAAAATGGCCAAGTATTACACAGTGTTTTCGGTGGCACACAATGAGAGACAGATACCACACACAGCAATGGCACGGAGGCAGACTTGCCAATATTTATCTTCCACTAATTTTTTTTTTGGAAAAGGGAGAATGTAGCAAAAAAAAAAAAAAGGGCCAAGTATTACACAGTGTTTTCGGTGGCACACAATGAGAGACAGATACCACACACAGCAATGGCACGGAGGCAGACTTGCCAATATTTATCTCCCACTAATTTTTTTTTTGGAAAAGGGAGAATGTACCCCCCCCCCAAAAAAAGGCCAAGTATTACACAGTGTTTTTGGTGCCACACAATGAGAGACAGATGCCACACACAGCAATGGCACGGAGGCAGACTTGCCAATATTTATCTCCCACTAATTTTTTTTGGGGAAAAGGGAGAATGTACCCCCCCCCAAAAAAAAATGGCCAAGTATTACACAGTGTTTTCGGTGCCACACAATGAGAGACAGATGCCACACACAGCAATGGCACGGAGGCAGACTTGCCAATATTTATCTCCCACTAATTTTTTTTTTGGAAAAGGGAGAATTTAGCAAAAAAAAAAAAAAGGGCCAAGTATTACACAGTGTTTTCGGTGGCACACAATGAGAGACAGATACCACACACAGCAATGGCACGGAGGCAGACTTGCCAATATTTATCTCCCACTAATTTTTTTTTTGGAAAAGGGAGAATGTACCCCCCCCAAAAAAAAGGCCAAGTATTACACAGTGTTTTCGGTGCCACACAATGAGAGACAGATACCACACACAGCAATGGCACGGAGGCAGACTTGCCAATATTTATCTCCCTGCAGTTATCTCAGAAAAGTATGGCAGGCAGCTATAAAGAGGACTGCTGCACACAAAAGTGTGGACAAACACACAAGATAGCTGTGCAGAAAGGAAGGAAAAACAGGATTTGTGCTTTGAAAAAAGCAGTTGGTTTGCACAGCGGCGTACACACAGGCACAGTAACGCAGCTATCAGGGTCAGGGAGCCTTCTAGTGCAGCCCAATGAGCTACAGCGCTGAGGAAAAAAAAATGTAGCTTCCACTGTCCCTGCAATCAAAAGGTGGTGTTGGACAGTGGAAATCGCTACAGCACAAGCGGTTTGTAGCTTTATGTACCCTGCCTATCACTATCCCTGCTTCCGAAGAAGCTGCAGCAACCTCTCCCTACGCTCAGATCAGCAGCAGTAAGATGGCAGTCGGCGGGAACGCCCCTTTATAGCCCCTGTGACGCCGCAGAAAGCAAGCCAATCACTGCAATGCCCTTCTCTAAGATGGTGGGGACTGAGATCTATGTCATCACGCTGCCCACACTCTGCGTCCACCTTCATTGGCTGAGAAATGGCGCTTTTAGCGTCATTGAAACGCGACTTTGGCGCGAAAGTCACGTACCGCATGGCAGACCCCACACAGGGATCGGCTCGGTTTCATGAGACGCCGACTTTGCCAAAAGTCGGCGACTTATGAAAATGAACGATCCGTTTCGCTCAACCCTAGTTCCCAGTTTGTTTCTAGGTTTTGGCGGGCCTTTTGTGCTAGGATGGGCATTGATTTGTCTTTTTCTTCGGCGTTCCATCCTCAGACAAATGGCCAAACTGAGCGAACTAATCAGACCTTGGAAACCTATTTGAGATGCTTTGTGTCTGCTGATCAGGATGATTGGGTGGCTTTCTTGCCATTGGCCGAGTTTGCCCTTAATAATCGGGCTAGTTCGGCTACTTTGGTTTCGCCTTTCTTTTGTAATTTTGGTTTTCATCCTCGTTTTTCTTCGGGCAGGTTAAGCCTTCTGATTGTCCTGGTGTGGATTCTGTGGTGGACAGGTTACAGCAGATTTGGACTCATGTGGTAGACAATTTGACGTTGTCTCAGGAAAAGGCTCAACGTTTTGCTAAGCGCCGTCGTTGTGTTGGTCCCCGGCTTCGGGTGGGGGATTTAGTCTGGTTATCTTCTCGTCATGTTCCTATGAAGGTTTCTTCCCCTAAGTTCAAGCCTCGGTTTATTGGTCCTTATAAGATTTCTGAGATTATCAATCCGGTGTCTTTTCGTTTGGCCGTTCCAGCCTCTTTTGCCATCCATAATGTTTTCCATAGATCTTTGTTGCGGAGATATGTGGTGCCCTGTCATGGTTCCCAATGGCAAGAGAACGTCAGAAAAACATAAATAAGGACTAGCTCTTGGGTGATGGAATCTCGAGCTGACCGTGAGCTAAACCTACCACACAACTAATAGTGGCCGGGTGGCGTACCTACGTTGCCCCTAGACGCCCAGCGCCAGCCGGAGGACTAACTAACCCTAATAGAGGAAAAACAGACCTGGCTTACCTCTAGAGAAATTCCCCCAGAAAGGAGACAGAAGCCCCCCACAAATATTGACGGTGAATTCAGAGGAAAAGACATACGTAGTATGAAGGTATGTTCAGCAAAGCGAGGTCCGCTTACTAGATAGTAGGAAAATACAAAAGGGGACTTCACGGTCAGCTGAAAACCCTCTCTAAAATACCATCCTGAAATTACTTTAAGACTCATGTGTCAACTCATGACACCGGAGTGGCAATTTCAGTCCACAAGAGCTTCCAGCTACAGAAAAATAACACAACTGTGAACTGGAACAAAAATACAAAACAAACTTAGGACTAAGAGTCCAACTTAGCTGATCAGAAGACTAGGAGCTGGAACATGCAACAGAAAGGCTCTGGTTACATTGATGGCCGGCACTAGAATGACTGAGCAGCAAGGCTAAATAGGATACTCCCATATCCTGATGGAAACAGGTGAACAGAGAAAGTGAAGCACACAAATCCAGTACCACCAGTGACCACCGGGGGAGCCCAAAAACCAAATTCACAACAGTGCCCGTTGTTCCCTCTGTTAATCCTCCTGCCCCGGTGTTGGTTGAGGGGGAGTTGGAATATCTGGTGGAGAAAATTTTCGATTCTCTTTTTTCGAGGCGGAGGCTTCAGTATCTTGTCAAGTGGAAGGGTTATGGCCAGGAGGATAATTCTTGGGTTGTTGCCTCCGATGTCCATGCCGCCGATTTGGTTTGTGCATTTTACTTGGCTCGCCCTGATCGGCCTGGGGGCTCTGGTGAGGGTTCGGTGACCCCTCCTCAAGGGGGGGTACTGTTGTGAATTCCGCTCTTGGGCTCCCTCCGGTGGTTGTAAGTGGCACTTTTGTGAGTTCTGCTCTTGGGCTCCCTCCGGTGGTTTTGAGTGGAACTGCTGCTCCTTGGATTTAGCAGTCAGCAGCTGCTTCCACTGATCGTCTTTCTGGCTCGGCTATTTATCCTGGCTCTATCCTTCAGCTAGTGCCAGTTGTCAATGGTTCCTGGTTGGATTCACATCTCTCTTGGATTTCCCTGATATTCTGACCAGTTCAGCAAAGATAAGTCCTTACTTTGTTCTTTTGCAGTCCACTTGTTGTGGACTTAATCTTTCAGCACATTCTATGTTTTTTCTAGTCCAGCTTGTCAGTATGGATTTATTCAGTTAAGCTGGAAGCTCTGGGAAGCAGATTTACCCTCCACACCTTTAGTCAGGTGTGGAGATTTTTGTAAACTCTGTGGTGGATTTTTCTAGTTTTTAATACTGACCGCACAGTATTCTGTCCTGTTCTATCTATCTAGCTAGACTGGCCTCCTTTTGCTACATCCTGGTTTCATTCTGTGTATGTCATTTCCCTCTCCACTCACAGTCAATATTTGTGGGGGGCTGTCTGTCCTTTGGGAATTTTCTCTGAGGCAAGATAGCTTTCCAGTTTCTATCTTTAGGGGTAGTTAGTCCTCCGGCTGTGACGAGGTGTCTAGGGAGTGACAGGAACTTCCCACGGCTACTTCTAGTGTTGTGTTAAGCTCAGGAACTGAGGTCAGTACAGGTACCACGTCCTCCAGAGCACGTCCCATGTTGCTCCTAAACCACCAGTTCATAACAGCAATTATGATGTCGGCAATCGTGAGTTGTTGGCTATGAAGTGGGCATTTGAGGAGTGGCGACATTGGCTTGAGGGGGCCAAGCACCGTATTGTGGTCTTGACCGATCATAAGAATCTGATTTATCTCGAGTCTGCCAAACGGCTGAATCCTAGACAGGCCCGATGGTCCCTGTTTTTCTCCCGTTTTGATTTTGTGGTCTCGTATCTTCTGGGTTCTAAGAATGTTAAGGCTGATGCCCTCTCTAGGAGCTATTTGCCTGATTCTCCTGGGGTCCTTGAGCCGGTCGGTATTCTGAAGGAAGGGGTGATTCTTTCTGCCATCTCCCCTGATTTACGACGGGTTCTTCAGAAATTTCAGGCTGATAAACCTGACCGCTGTCCAGTGGGTAAATTGTTTGTTCCTGACAGATGGACTAGTAAAGTGATTTCGGAGGTTCATTGTTCTGTGTTGGCCGGTCATCCTGGGATTTTTGGTACCAGAGATTTGGTTGGTAAGTTCTTTTGGTGGCCTTCTTTGTCACGGGATGTCCGTTCTTTTGTGCAGTCCTGTGGGACTTGTGCGCGGGCCAAGCCTTGCTGTTCCCGCGCTAGTGGGTTGCTTTTGCCTTTGCCGGTCCCTGAGAGGCCTTGGACGCATATTTCTATGGATTTTATTTCGGATCTTCCGGTTTCCCAGAGGATGTCAGTTATCTGGGTGGTTTGTGACCGGTTTTCTTAAATGGTTCATTTGGTACCTTTGTCTAAGTTGCCTTCCTCTTCTGATTTGGTTCCGTTGTTTTTTCAGCATGTGGTTCGTTTGCATGGCATTCCGGAGAATATTGTGTCCGATAGAGGTTCCCAGTTTGTTTCTAGGTTTTGGCGGGCCTTTTGTGCTAGGCTGGGCATTGATTTGTCTTTTTCTTCCGCATTTCATCCTCAGACAAATGGCCAAACCGAGCGAACTAATCAGACTTTGGAAACTTATTTGAGATGCTTTGTGTCTGCTGATCAGGATGATTGGGTGGCTTTCTTGCCATTGGCCGAGTTTGCCCTTAATAATCGGGCTAGTTCTGCTACCTTGGTTTCACCCTTCTTTTGTAACTCTGGTTTTCATCCTCGTTTTTCTTCAGGGCAGGTTGAGCCTTCTGATTGTCCTGGGGTGGACTCTGTGGTTGACAGGTTGCAGCAAATTTGGGCTCATGTTGTTGACAATTTGGTGTTGTCTCAGGAAGGGGCTCAGCGTTTTGCTAACTGTCGTCGCTGTGTTGGTTCCCGGCTTCGGGTTGGGGATTTGGTCTGGTTGTCTTCCCGTCATGTCCCTATGAAGGTTTCTTCCCCTAAGTTTAAGCCTCGGTTTATTGGCCCTTATAGGATTTCTGAGATTATCAATCCAGTGTCTTTTTGTTTGGCCCTTCCAGCCTCTTTTTCCATCCATAATGTTTTTCATAGATCTTTGTTGCGGAAATATGTGGTGCCCGTTGTTCCCTCTGTTGATCCTCCTGCCCCGGTGTTGATTGATGGGGAGTTGGAGTATGTGGTTGAGAAGATTTTGGATTCTCGTTTTTCGAGGCGGAGGCTTCAGTATCTTGTCAAATGGAAGGGTTATGGCCAGGAGGATAATTCTTGGGTTGTTGCCTCCGATGTTCATGCTGATGATTTGGTTCGTGCCTTTCATTTGGCTCGTCCGGATCGGCCTGGGGGCTCTGGTGAAGGTTCGGTGACCCCTCCTCAAGGGGGGGGGTACTGTTGTGAATTCTGCTCTTGGGCTCCCTCCGGTGGTTGTAAGTGGTAGCGCTGCTGTCTCTGAATCACAGCATTTATCAGGTGTTTTCACTTTTTGCAATTTGGACAGGGCTATTTAGTCTTGCTTCACCCTTTAGTCAGTGCCAGTTGTCCATTGTTCCTGGAGGATTCACATCCCTGCCTGGTCTCTTCTGCTTTGCAGTTCTTTTCAACAAAGATAAGTTCTGGCCTTGATTTTGCTGTCCCCATGCTGTGGTCTTATTGTTCAGTTATTTTCTATGTTTTGTCTTGTCCAGCTTGGTCTGTATAAGGATTTGTTTAGCCAAGCTGGTATCTCTGGAGATGCAGATATACCCTCCATGTCTTTAGTTAGCTGTGGAGTTTTTGTATTTTCTGTGGTGGATATTTTCTAGTGTTTTAATACTGACCGCATAGTACTCTGTCCTGTCCTTTCTATTTAGCTAGAAGTGCCTCCTTTGCTAAATTCTCATTTCAGTCTGTGTATGCTTTTTCCCTCTCCTCTCACAGTCAATATTTGTGGGGGGCTGCCTGTTCTTTGGGGATTTTCTCTGAGGCAAGATAGTTTTCCCTTTTCTATCTCTAGGGGTAATTAGTCCTCCGGCTGTGTCGAGATGTCTAGGAAGCGCTAGGTACATTCCACGGCTACTTCTAGTTGCGGTGTTAGGTTCAGGGTCTGCGGTAAGTACAGGTACCACCTTCTCCAGAGTACGTCCCATGCTGCTCTTAAGCCACCAGATCATAACACTTTCCCAACCTAATAAATATATAAATTAATTAGCCCCTGCACTCTTTCCCCCAATTCAATACCAGTCACTGCATCCTCAACGACCCCCACTATGTACCTCCCTCTACCCTGATTCATTAAATTTATAAGCCCCTTCTGCCCCAATTCATTTTATCATGTCTTCTCTCTCTCACAACCCCACCCTAATTAATTATCAACTTCTCACCACCACAATCAATATATCATTTACTATCCCTCACCCTCAATTTATCATAATTTGCTGCCTCACCCCAATTCATCATCATTTGTTGTACCCACCCTCAATTCATCATTTACTGTCCCCAGCCACCAAGTCTCAATTCATTATTTAATTCCCGCACCCTCAAAATTCATCATTATTTGCTCTCCCCACGTTCAATCCATCATGTGCAGTTCCCCTCCCCCTCTCACTTCATCATTTGCAGTCCCCCTCCCACTCACTTCACCATTTGCAGTCCCCCTCCCCCACTCCATCATTTGCAGTCCCCCTTCCCACACTCACTTCATCATTTGCAGTCCCTCTCCCCACTCACTTCATCATTTGCAGTCCCCTTACTTCTTTATTTGCAGTCCCCATCTCCCCCCACATCATTTTCAGTCCCCCTCCCCTCAGTCACGTCATCATTTTCAGTCACCCTCTCCACAACTTCATCATGTGCAGTCCCCTTCCCACAATTTCATCATGTGCAGTCCCACTACCCACAACTTTATCAAGTGCAGTCCCCTTCCCCACAACTTCATCAAGTACAGTCCCCCTCCCACAACTTCATCATGTGCAGTCCCCCTCCCCACAACTTCATCATGTGCAGTTCCCCTCCCAACAAATTCATCATCTGCAGTCTCCCTCCCCAGAACGTCATCATTTTGTCACCCTCCCCACAACTTCATCTTGTGCAGTCCCTCTCCCCACAACTTCATCATGTGCAGTCCCCCTCCCCACAACTTCATCAAGTGCATTCCCTTTCTGCACAATTTCATGTGCAGTCACCCTTCCCACAACTTCATCATGTGCAGTCCCCCTCCCCACAACTTCATCATGTGCAGTCCACATCCCCACAATTTCATCAAGTGCATTACCTTTCTGCACAATTTCATGTGCGGTCCCCCTTCCCACAACTTCATCATGTGCAGTCCCCCTCCCCACAACTTCATCATGTGCAGTCCCCCTTCCCACAACTTTATCATGTGCAGTCTCCCTCCCCACAATTTCATCATGTGCAGTCCCCCTCCCCACAACTTCATTATATGCAGTCTCTCTCTACCTCCTCCCCTCACCTATTTAATTCATTTTATAAAGAAAAGAAAAAAAAATAGTTTTTCATACCTCACAGACGATCCCCAGCAGGCATAGGTCTGCTTCTGTTTTCTTTGTACATGTCGGAACATACGTAATGACATCATCACGTACGCACCGTCACCTGACCGGAACTCCAGAGGGTGGAGGGAGCGGGAGATGCACAGCCATCAAGGTTAGATTGCTGTGGAGCTCTAAGAAAGCTCTGGGGCCCAGCACCGATGTGTGCGCTGGGCCCGGTGAGCCCCCTTCTGTACTGCTGCTCACTGGCCCCATACAGCAGTAAGCGCCGTAGGGCCCTGATGGCGGCCCTGCACCTCCATAAAAAATAAATACAATACTCATTTCTCTTCCTCCTGGTTCTTCCGCTGCTCCAAGTGACCGCACATCTCCCGCCTGCGTCAGGGACCTTAGATGCTGATAGGGGGATGATGGGAGAGGGAGCGTAACACTCCTTCTTTCATCAATGAGGTCAGGTGTACCGGCATCACCCGTATGCAGCAGAGCCCATCGGGTTATGGCAGCTTCTAGTCTCTATTACTATTGAAGCATAACAAAAAGTAAAAAATAGAACTACCGTATATACTCGAGTATAAGCCTACCCGAGTATAAGCCAACCCCCCTAATTTTGCCACAAAAAACTGGGAAAACTTAATGACTCGAGTAAGCCTAGGGTGGGAAATGCAGCAGCTACCGGTAAATGTCAAAAGTAAAAATAGATACCAATAAAAGTAAAATTAATTGAGACATCAGTAGGTTAAGTGTTTTTGAATATCCATATTGAATCAGGAGCCCCATATAATGCTCCATAAAGTTTATGATGGCCCCATAAGATGCTCCATATTAAAATATGCCCCATACAATCCTGCATAAAGGTTAATAATGGCCCCATAAGATGCTCCATAGACACATTTGCCCAATATAATGCTGCACAAATGTTGATTATGGCCCCATATGATGCTCCATAAAGATATTCGCCCCATATAGTGCAGCACAAACCTTGATTATGGCCCCATAAGATGCTCCATACAGAAACTTGCCCCATATAATGCTCCACAAATGTTAATTATCGCCCCATAAGATGCTCCATAAAGATATTTGCCCCATATAGTGCTGCTCAAACGTTATGGCCTCATAAGATACTCCATACAGACATTTGCCCCATATAATGCTGCACAAACGTTAATTATGGCCCCATAAAATGCCCCATAAAGATATTTGCCCCATATAGTGCTGCACAAACGTTATTGCCCCATAAGATTCTCCATACAGACATTTGCCCCATACAATGCTGCACAAACGTTAATTATGGCCCCATAAGATGCTCCATAAAGATATTTGCCCCATATAGTGCTGCACAAACGTTGATTATGGCCCCATAAGATGCTCCATACAGACACTTGTCCGATATAGTACTGCACAAACGTTGATTATGGCCCCATAAGATGCTCCATACAGACACTTGCCCCATTTGTTGTTGATGAGATAAAAAAAAAAATCACATACTCACCTCTCCATCGCTCAGGCCCCCGGCACTTTCAATATTCACCTGACTTCATTCCAGCGACGCTCCATCTTCAGCGTCTTCTGCACTGACTTTTAGGCAGAGGGCGCGCACTAACCACGTCATCGCGCCCTCTGACCTGAGCGTCATTGCAGAAGACGCTGAAGACGGAGCGGCGCCCGGAACAGGGAGCAGGTGAATATCGCACAGGGCTGCGCTCCCCTCCCCGTTATACTCCCCTGCTCCTGGCACGGTGCAGTCCCTGCTTCCCCGGCGCCGCAGCTTCTTCCTGTATTGAGCTGTCACCGTTACCCCTCATTACCCTATGGGATGTGGAGCCGCATATTCATTACTGTAATGAGCGGTACCATGTGACCGCTCAGTACAGGAAGAAGCTGGGGCGCCGGGGAGCCAGGGACCTGCAGGGACCGCGTCAGGAGCAGGTGAGTATAATTAGACAGCCCCTGCTCCCCCTCCCCTGCTGACCCCTGGGTATGACTAGAGTATAAGCCGAGAGGAGGACTTTCAGCCCCCCTAAAAAATGGGCTGAAAATCTCGGCTTATACTCGAGTATATACGGTATGTTTCTTTAGTGGCCGCAACATTGCATTAAAATACAATAATAGGCGATCAAAAGATTGTATCTGCATCAAAATAGTATAATTAAAAACATCAGCTTGGCATGCAAAAAATAAGCTCTGACCCAACCCGAAATCATGAAAAATGAAGATGCTGTGGGTATCGGAAAATGGCGTAATTATTTTTTTTAATGTTTGGATTTTTTTTCCACCAATTAGATAAAAAGAAACTTATACATGTTTGGAGTCTATGAACTTGTAATGACCTGGAGAATTATAATGGCAGGTCAGTTTTAGCATTTAGGGAACATAGTATAAAAGAAAAACAAAAAACAACTGTGTGATTGCACTTTTTTTGCAATTTCACCGCACTTGGAATTTTTTTCTCATTTCCACTACAGGATATGTTAAAACCAATGGTGTTGCTCAAAACTACAATTAGTCCTGCAAAAAAGAAGCCCTCACATGGCCATATTGACAGAAAAATAAAAAAGTTATGGCTCTGAGAAGAAAGGGAGCAAATGAGGATTAAAGTTTTTTGCCATTTGCATTTCATTAACATTTCTATTAACCTTGTGTGTGTGTGTTGCTGTGTGTATTGGAGATTGGCAATGATGTGGGTGATGGAGAGAGCAGTGATGGGAATGTAGGAGAGAATGCAATGTTGGTGGTGGTGGAAAGGATGATGGGGTGGTGGGGGAGAAGGCAATGATGGGGTGGTGGGGAGAAGGCAATGATGGTTGTGGTGGAAAGGACAATGATGGTGGTGGTGGTGGGGGGAGGCAATGATGGAGGTGGTGGAATGGGCATTGATGGGGTGGTGGGGAAGAAAGCAATGATGGAGGTGGTGGAAAGGAAAATGATGGTAGTGGTGGAATGGCCAATGATGGTGAGGGAGGAGGCAATGATGGAGGTGGTGGAATGGGCAATGAGAGGAGTTGTGGGTGAGAAGGCAATGATGGAGGTGATGATGAGGACAATGATGGAGGTGGAGGGGGGTTGCATTATACCCTATGAGGGGGAGTTCCATTATACTTTGATGGGGCTACATTATATTCTGTGGGGGGTGTGCAATATATTCTGTGTGGGGGCTGCATTAGTCTCTCAGGGGGGCAACATTATGTTTTGGGGTCTACATCATACTATATAAGGGGAGCTGCATTATGCCCTTTGAGGGGGCTACAGTATATTCTATGGGGGGCTGCATTATACCTTATGAGTGGGTTGCATCAGGGGCGGACATATCATTGATGCAATCTGTGCAGACACACAGGGGCCCAAGAAGTGAGGGAGCCCATTTATACCTCCAAAGCAGGTGCAAGTTTACATTTTTAGGAGATCTTGGGCTGCAAAGGACCCATGTAATGTTCTTGCACAGGGGTCCTTTTCTGTCTGTGTCTGCCAGTGGGTTGCATTAAATTTTGTGGGGTGCTGCATTATACTCTATGAGGGGGGCTGCACTATATTCTATGAGGGGCTACATTATATTCCTTAAGGGGGGCTACATTATATTCCATGAGGGGGCTATATTATATTCTATGAGAGGGGCTGCATTATATTCCATGAGGGGGGCTGCATTATATTCCTTGAGGGGGCTGCATTATATTCCATGAGGGGGGCTACATTATATTCTATGAGGGGGCTACATTATATTCTATGATGGGGTTACCCCAACCCCTGTTACATAATTAAGACGTGTACTACCTTATATTATACCCCGATATTAACGTGTTTTACCACACAATTTGCGGTCTTTTATTTATTTCTATGCAGCTACATAGTGGGCCCCAAGAATGATTTTCTCTGGTGGGCCCAAGGAGCTCCAGTCTGATGCTGAATACATACAATGCACATAAATACATATACAGTGAAGAGCAAAAGGGTGAAATGTTTTGAACTTTTGACTTTCAGGCTCCATATTTCACTATCCTCTACTGCTTTGATCGTGAGACTACCATCATTTTATAGATAATCTTCTTGGCTTTCTCATACATAAATTTGACTTGCAGCTATTTAGTATATGAATAGTTATGTAGATTCTAGTCATTTTGCTGTATTGTTACTGTTTTGCTCCTAGTGGTGTAAAAATATTTTTCTTCCTGAATACTACAAAATACAACCTGTTCTCACATTCCCTAATAGCTCAGTGTATTAGGTTAGTTTTCAAGTGAAAGGTCACTGGTTCAAATCACGGAGCAGCCATTAACATGATTTCCCAAGAAAATAGAAACAGCATCATCAAGCTCATCGATGGTCAAAAAAATTGCTAGACTGCATCATGTGAGCACCATGACAGTTGTAAGAATACGAAATTAAGTCCATCCATTCATTCAGAAACCAAAAGATGGATATGCAGGCAAAATATTGGAGTCGGCTCATCCCAAAGTCTATTAGTCGTGGTGCAACAAACACAGCAGTGGAGGTGTCTCATATGCTTCATAATAGTGAAATCACAGATGTCCATGCAAATACTGTGTGATGTACATTACACAAGCCTGGAATGGTGTCATGAAAAAGGTGAAAAAGCCTCAATTTCAATATTGCCATCAGAAGCGTCGGTTTGAGTTTCACAAAAAAGTACGGAAAGTCGACATTTAAAGATTTGAAATGTGTGATTTGGAGCGATGACAGGAAAGTCAATAGACTAGGATAGATGCAAATGGGTCTGAAAGAAACAACGGATTGAGAAATTGAAGGAAATGTCAAGTTCAGTGGAGGAAGCCTGATGATATGATGCTGTTTCACAGGCAAAGACATTGGATACTTGACCAGGATCGATGGTGGTCTCAATGCTGAGCTATATGTGAGTATCCTACAAGGTGACTTACTTCAGACACTCAAATTCTATGGGTATGAAAAAAATGACACAGTGTTTCAACAGGACAACTTCACAAAGCATACGTCAAGATTGTGATGATCTAGTCTTATTTTCTTGCCGTTCTGTTTCTACAGACTTACATGACATTCATGGTACAGTTCCCATGGTGACAAATTAAGACCTATTTTACCTAAGGCTACTTTCACACTAGCGTTGTGCACTGCACGGCGCTATGCGTCGTTTTGTAGAAAAAACGCATCCTGCAAAAGTGCTTGCAGGATGCGTTTTTTCTCCATTGATTTGCATTAGTGACGCAGTGCGACGCATTTCCACACGTCGCAACCGTCGTGCGATGGTTGCGTCGTGTTGTGTCGGACCGTCGCCACCAAAAAACGTTGCTTGTAACGCTTTTTGGTGCGTCGTTCCCGTCTTTTCTGACCGCGCATGCGCGGCCGGAACTCTGCCCCCGCACCTCACAATGGGGCAGTGAATGCGTTGAAAAACAGCATCCGCTGCCCCCGTTGTGCGGCGCATTCACTGCTAGCATCGGTACGTCGCAACGGCGCAATTCGTTGTGCGTCGTCCGACGCTAGTGTGAAAGTAGCTTAAGATGAATAACGTCAGAGTCCATATAACTGACAGTGTGAGGCAGATAAGGCTGTCTGTATGTACATGATGATGCAGAGAGTTTTGGATATTGTAGCTCGGTGTGCCAGGTCAAAATTAATACACTTGAAGAATAGTTTGCTTTGTCCCATGGGTCTTGTATAAAGTATTGGTGTATTCTTTATTGAATCACCTTGCTGTGGTGGAAGTTACTGCTTGTGTCTCTGTTGAGGACAATACTTTGCCATCTGCAAAAAACTAGGAGAGTATTTTTTAACCCCTTAACGACCACCGCTTTTTAACAGCGCTGAGGAATAAGAGAATAGTGCCCTGAGGCGACAATTCCTGCGGTATCTGACCTGACCGATTTTGCGACCTATTGGGGCAGATTAAACTTTTAAATACCGCTGTCAAACGCGACAATGTTATTTAAGTTGTTACGAGAGTCACAAGACCCCCTTAGTAACCATCAAACCAACGCAACGAGAATTGTGGGTCCCGATGATTACCATGTTACCCTGAGGTCATGTGATGACCCCAGTGTACAGTAGCCTGTGAGATTCAGCAATAAACTGGATGTAGCTGAAGTTGTTCGTGGGACAAATGGATTGTCATCGGACAGGTGAGGAATATGGAGGTTTATTATTTTTGATTTTACAGTAATAAATGGGAAAAAGGGGGATGGGGAGTATTTATTTAAATGAAGGGGTCTGCGTCTTTCTTTCAATTAAAGGACTTTACTTTGGCTGTGTATTTTTTACAATATGACTATGAGGTTAGTAATGGGGGTGTCTTATAGACGTCTCTCCATTAGTAATCCCTGGGCTTGATGTCAGCTGACAATACAAAGCTGACATCAACCCTAATGCTATCACCCCACTTTCCACCATAAGTTGGAAGAGCGAGGCTAAGTGCCAGAATTGCCACATTCTATGGATGCTCCATCTCTAGGGTGGCTGAGGGCTGATGTTCTTAATCTGGGAGAGCTGTGTGTCTAGCCTTTGCTGGTTATTAATTATATAGGGGCAAAGTCATTTTTTCCGGGGGTCCCCATTTTAATAACCAGTAAAGGCTAAGTAGACAGCTGTGAGCTGATATTAATAGACTGGGAAGCTCAATGTTTATTATTTTTCTGTGTTTGAGTAAAAATCGGACTGTACACGCATGACCCTGTGCCATGCGATTTTTTTTTTCTTGCACCCATTTACTTGCATTGTTGAGTCTCGTCCGATATACGTGGCCACTCGCAGCATGCTGCGATTTTTTTCTCAGTCCGATCCGAGCTGAGAAAAAAAAATCGCAGATGAGCATTGAATCATTGACTAACATTAGTCAGAGTGCAATACGATTTTTTATT
Source organism: Ranitomeya variabilis (assembly GCF_051348905.1). Lineage (NCBI taxonomy): Eukaryota > Metazoa > Chordata > Amphibia > Anura > Dendrobatidae > Ranitomeya > Ranitomeya variabilis. The sequence goes on along the minus strand of NC_135235.1, from coordinate 128,095,439 downwards.
GGATTGAAGTCGTCCATTGTTAACGCAGGTGCGTATGAGCCGTGAAGTAAAACATTGCTTAAAAACAGGCAGTGAATCATTTTGCCTCACAAAATGAATCAGCTGTGATTCCATGCTGTAATGTCTGTATACTCTCTTTTGCTTCCTTCCCTGCCCAGGAGATGTTGTATGTGCAAACCATGTTCCTGCAAAGTCAGACACGGCCATTACACAGTACACAGCAGGGGCACATTTATAAAATTATCTCAGCACAGGAACATTTTATTTATCACATACCATTGTGGAAACTATTTTATTCCAATATCGATTACTTAAAATGTACTTTGTTCGTGGGAAAACCCAGGTATTAGTGACTCACTGGTGATTTTCTTTCATAACAAAGTCTCTCATTTTCCCCTTTTCAATTTGGCATTCTTTGCATCAAAGACTCAATTCTGCAGCATGTAATGTACAGACACCTTTGTTTTATCATTTTCCAGCACTCTCCTCACATTCTACTACCTCTACACAAACCATATAGTTCTATAACCAATGCACTAGACAATAATGCCTTCTTTGTGCCTCATAAAAATAATAATAATATGGCTTGGCTGTGTCCTAATAGTAATAAAGCCCCCATGCCTCCTTACAGTGCCTTAATGCTTTATAGTAATAATGTCCACCCTGTACCTCCTAATAATACCGTATATACTCCTGAGTATAAGCTGAGGCACCTAATTTTGCCATAAAAAATGGGAAAATGTAGTGACTCGAGTATAAGCCGGGTATGCATTGTCCCCTCATCCCCATCCTGGTGTGCATGTTCTCTCATCCCCATCCTTGTTTGCATGGCTCCTTATTCCCATCCTTGTCTGCATGACTCCTTATTCCCATCCTTGTGTGCATGGCTTCTTATTCCCATCCTTGTCTGCATGGCTTCTTATTCCCATCCTTGTTTGCATGGCTCCTTATTCCCATCCTTGTCTGCAAGAGTCCTTATTCCCATCCTTGTCTGCATGGCTTCTTATCCCCATCCCTGCATGCAGGGCTCCTTATTCCTATTTTTGTATGCATGGTTCCTCATCCCTATCTTTGTATGTGTGGCCCCATGAGAAGCATAAAAAAAAACATCCTACTTACCTTCCCTGCGCACCCTCAACAGCATCTTGTTCTGGAACCAGCAGCTCCTGCGGCCGGGAGATCATGTGTTCCCGCTCAGTGAGGGAATGAATATTCACCTCTCTCTGTCAGGACTCTGAACATTTTTATTACCTTTTGTGCATTACTGCCCTTTTTTCAAGATGGTGTCTTTGGTCTCATGTGCACTGTGTCTTCCTGCTATAAAACTCCACCCCAGCCTTCAGTCTGTGCTAGAGTATTCTGCCTTGCATCCAGCTCCTGACCTCTGATTACTCCCTGGCTATATACCTGCTCCTGTAAACCAGTGTGGTGATCCTGCTACTCTGCTCTGAGTTCCTGCTGCATACACCAGTTTCCAGTAATCCTCCTTCATCTGCTGCTCGTGTTTACTTCCATCTGCATTTGCTGGACATGTAAGCCTTTTCTGCTCTGCAAAAGCCTGAGACTATTAACCAGGCCTCCCTGGTTGAGCTAAGATATGATTTGAACTGCCTTATAAGCTTATCTATCTGTGTTTGGACTAAGACAAGGATTTTTTCGTGTCAAGTATCCTCAAGAATAACTGTGCTTCATAGACTTTCTGCTTGATTGCATTTTCCTCTGAAGTTTCCTATAGACTGCTAAGCTGCGTTTAATATTTACACCAAGTGTTGTGACTTGAGTTTCTCTCTGCACCTGTTTGAATCACCGTGTGATAATATAGACTTTACCACTTATAAAACTGTGTCCTGTAGTTGTCTTGTTCCACGCAAAGAGTCTCCTGAGTTATCCCCTATAATTATTACCCTCTCCATGCCTATTTGAATGGAGAGAGGTGAATATTCATTACCTTAATGAGTGGGCACCCTGTTATAATCCGGTGACCTTGGAGCCGCATGAGACTTTCTCAGGAGTAGGTGGAAACCTGTACTGACCGCAAACCCTAAACTGTCACCGCAACTAGAAGTAGCCGTGGGGTGTACCTAACACATCCTAGACACCTCGACACAGCCGGAGGACTAAATACCCCTATAGATGGAAATGGGAATTCTATCTTGCCTCAGAGCAGAACCCCAAAGGATAGGCAGCCTGTTGTGAATTTGGTTTCTGGGCTCCCCCGGTGGTTTCTGGTGGTACTGCACTTGTGTGCTTCATCTCCTCTGTTCACCTGTTTTCCATCAGTATGTGGGAGTTTTCTATTTAGCCTTGCTCCTCAGTCATTTCTATGCCGGCCAACAATGTTACCAGAAGCCTTTCTGTTGCATGTTCCTGCTCCTAGACTACTATCAGCTAAGTTGGACTTGTTGTCCTAAGTTTGTTTTGCATTTTTGTTCCAGTTCTCTGAGATTGAATATTTCTGAGGCTGGAAGCTCTTGTGAGCTGAAATTGCCACTCTGGTGTCATGAGTTGATGTTAGAGTCTTAAAGTAATTTCAGGATGGTATTTTGAAAGGGTTTTCAGCTGACCGTGAAGTTCCCTTTTCTGTCTTCCTACTATCTAGTAAGCGGACCTCAATTTGCTAAACCTATCTTCATACTTCGTATGTCAATTTCCTCTAAAATCACCGCCAATATATGTGGGGGCTACTGTCTGCCTTTTTGGGGAAAATTTCTCTGGAGGTAAGCCAGGTCTGTATTTTCCTCTGCTAGGGTCAGTTAGTTCTCCGGCTGGCGCTGGGCGTCTAGGGATAAAACGTAGGCACGCTACCCGGCCACTGTTAGTTGTGCGGTAGGTTTAGCTCATGGTCAGATCGAGTTCCCATCTTCCAAGAGCTAGTCCTTTTGTATGCTTAATTACGTTCTCTTGCCATTGAGAACCATGACAGTTTGGCCGGCCGAGGGTTAAAATAATTGGCAGAAGAAAGGAGAGAAAAGAAGTCTGCAGAGAATTTTTTTTTTTTTTTTTTCCTGAGTTTGCTCATTAGTTGATTCACTAGCATCTCTGCTTACTGCAGCCTTCGTCTCTCTCTCCTTCTAATCCTTGAATGGTTCTGATTTCACCTGATTAATATGGATCCACAGAGTTTAGCTACAGGTTTGAATAATCTCGCTATGAAGGTTCAAAGCTTACAGGATTTCGTTATTCATGCTCCTACATCTGAACCTAGAATTCCTTTACCTGAATTTTTCTCTGGGGATAGATCTCGCTTCCAGAATTTCAAACATAATTGTAAATTATTTTTGTCTCTGAGATCTCGCTCCGCTGGAGATCCTGCACAGCAGGTCAGGATTGTAATTTCCTTGCTCCGGGGCGACCCTCAGGATTGGGCATTTGCTTTGGCACCAGGGGATCCTGCGTTGCTCAATGTGGATGCGTTTTTCCTGGCTTTGGGGTTGCTTTATGAGGAACCTCATTTAGAGATTCAGGCTGAAAAAGCCTTAATGGCCCTGTCTCAAGGGCAAGATGAGGCTGAAATATACTGCCAAAAATTTCGTAAGTGGTCTGTGCTTACTCAGTGGAATGAGTGCGCCCTGGCGGCGAAATTCAGAGAGGGTCTCTCTGATGCCATTAAAGATGTTATGGTGGGGTTCCCTGTGCCTACAGGTCTGAATGAGTCCATGACAATGGCTATTCAGATTGATCGGCGTTTGCGGGAGCGCAAACCTGTGCACCATTTGGCGGTGTCTACTGAGAAGGCGCCAGAGATTATGCAATGTGATAGAATTCTGTCCAGAAGCGAACGACAGAATTTTAGGCGAAAAAATGGGTTATGCTTCTATTGTGGTGATTCAACTCATGTTATATCAGCATGCTCTAAACGTACTAAGAAAGTTGATAAGTCTGTTTCAATTGGCACTTTACAGTCTAAGTTTATTCTATCTGTGACCCTGATTTGCTCTTTATCGTCTATTACCGCGGACGCCTATGTCGACTCTGGCGCCGCTTTGAGTCTTATGGATTGGTCCTTTGCCAAACACTGTGGGTTTGATTTAGAGCCTCTGGAAGTTCCTATACCTCTGAAGGGTATTGACTTCACGCCATTGGCTAGTAACAAACCACAATACTGGACACAAGTAACTATGCGTATTAATCCGGATCACCAGGAGATTATTCGCTTCCTTGTGTTGTATAATCTACATGATGTGTTGGTGCTTGGATTGCCATGGCTGCAATCTCATAACCCAGTCCTCGACTGGAAAGCAATGTCTGTGTTAAGCTGGGGATGTCAGGGGACTCATGGGGACGTACCTTTGGTTTCCATTTCGTCATCTATTCCCTCTGAGATTCCGGAATTTTTATCTGATTATCGTGACGTTTTTGAGGAGCCTAAACTTGGTTCACTACCTCCGCACAGAGATTGCGATTGTACTATAGATCTGATTCCGGGCAGTAAGTTTCCAAAGGGTCGTTTATTTAATCTATCTGTGCCTGAACATGCTGCTATGCGGGAATATATTAAGGAGTCCTTGGAAAAGGGACATATTCGTCCTTCGTCATCTCCCTTAGGAGCCGGTTTTTTATTTGTATCTAAAAAAGATGGCTCTTTGAGGCCGTGTATTGATTATCGGCTTTTGAATAAAATCACGGTTAAATATCAGTATCCTTTGCCACTGCTTACTGATTTGTTTGCTCGAATGAAGGGGGCCAAGTGGTTCTCTAAGATTGATCTTCGTGGGGCGTATAATTTGGTGCGAATTAAGCAGGGGGATGAGTGGAAAACCGCATTTAATACGCCTGAGGGCCATTTTGAGTATTTAGTAATGCCTTTTGGTCTTTCAAATGCCCCTTCAGTCTTTCAGTCCTTTATGCATGACATTTTCCGTGATTATTTGGATAAATTTTTGATTGTGTATCTTGATGATATTTTGATTTTTTCGGATGACTGGGACTCTCATGTCCAACAGGTCAGGAGGGTTTTTCAGGTTTTGCGCTCTAATTCCTTGTGTGTAAAGGGTTCTAAGTGCGTTTTTGGGGTTCAAAAGATTTCGTTTTTGGGGTACATTTTTTCCCCCTCTTCCATTGAGATGGACCCTGTCAAGGTTCAGGCTATTTGTGATTGGACGCAACCCTCTTCTCTTAAGAGCCTTCAGAAGTTTTTGGGCTTTGCTAATTTTTATCGTTGATTTATAACTGGTTTTTCTGATGTTGCTAAACCGTTGACTGATTTGACTAAGAAGGGTGCTGATGTTGCTGATTGGTCCCCTGCTGCTGTGGAGGCCTTTCGGGAGCTTAAGCGCCGCTTTTCTTCCGCCCCTGTATTGCGTCAGCCTGATGTTACTCTTCCTTTTCAGGTTGAGGTTGACGCTTCAGAAATCGGAGCTGGGGCGGTTTTGTCGCAGAAAAGTTCCGACTGCTCCGTGATGAGACCTTGTGCGTTCTTTTCTCGTAAATTTTCGCCCGCTGAGCGAAATTATGATATTGGTAATCGGGAGCTCTTGGCTATGAAGTGGGCTTTTGAGGAGTGGCGTCATTGGCTTGAGGGGGCTAGACATCAGGTGGTGGTATTGACCGACCACAAGAATTTGATTTATCTTGAGTCTGCCAGGCGCCTGAATCCTAGACAGGCGCGCTGGTCGTTATTTTTCTCTCGGTTTAATTTTGTGGTTTCTTACCTACCAGGTTCTAAAAATGTGAAGGCGGATGCCCTTTCTAGGAGTTTTGAGCCTGATTCCCCTGGTAATTCTGAACCTACAGGTATCCTTAAGGATGGAGTGATATTATCTGCTGTTTCCCCAGACTTGCGACGGGTCTTGCAGGAGTTTCAGGCGAATAGACCTGATCGTTGCCCGCCTGGTAGAATGTTTGTTCCTGATGATTGGACCAGTAGAGTCATCTCGGAGGTCCATTCTTCTGCATTAGCAGGTCATCCTGGAATCTTGGGTACCAGGGATTTGGTGGCTAGGTCCTTCTGGTGGCCTTCCCTGTCGCGAGATGTGCGAGGTTTTGTGCAGTCTTGTGATGTTTGTGCTCGGGCCAAGCCTTGTTGTTCTCGGGCTAGTGGATTGTTGTTATCTTTGCCTATTCCGAAGAGGCCTTGGACTCACATCTCCATGGATTTTATTTCTGATCTCCCTGTTTCTCAGAAGATGTCTGTTATCTGAATGGTGTGTGACCGTTTCTCTAAGATGGTCCATTTGGTTCCCTTGCCCAAATTGCCTTCCTCATCCGAGCTGGTTCCTCTGTTTTTTCAAAATGTGGTGCGCTTGCATGGTATTCCGGAGAATATCGTTTCTGACAGGGGAACCCAATTCGTGTCTAGATTTTGGCGAGCGTTCTGTGCTAGGATGGGCATTGATTTGTCTTTTTCGTCTGCTTTCCATCCTCAGACTAATGGCCAGACCGAGCGAACTAATCAGACTTTGGAGACTTATTTGAGGTGTTTTGTGTCTGCGGATCAGGATGATTGGGTTGCCTTTTTGCCCTTGGCGGAGTTTGCCCTCAATAATCGGGCTAGTTCTGCCACCTTGGTTTCTCCTTTCTTCTGTAATTCGGGGTTTCATCCTCGTTTCTCTTCCGGTCAGGTGGAGTCTTCGGATTGTCCTGGAGTGGATGCTGTGGTGGAGAGGTTGCATCAGATTTGGGGGCATGTGGTGGACAATTTGAAGTTGTCCCAGGAGAAGACTCAGCATTTTGCCAACCGCCGTCGTCGTGTTGGTCCTCGTCTTTGTGTTGGGGACTTGGTGTGGTTATCTTCTCGTTTTGTCCCTATGAAGGTTTCTTCTCCTAAGTTTAAGCCTCGGTTCATCGGCCCGTACAAGATATTGGAGATTCTTAACCCTGTGTCCTTTCGTTTGGACCTCCCTGCATCTTTTTCTATTCATAATGTCTTCCATCGGTCATTGTTGCGCAGGTATGAGGTACCGGTTGTGCCTTCCGTTGAGCCTCCTGCTCCGGTGTTGGTTGAGGGTGAGTTGGAGTACGTTGTCGAGAAGATCTTGGACTCCCGTGTTTCCAGACGGAGACTTCAGTATCTGGTCAAGTGGAAGGGCTACGGTCAGGAGGATAACTCTTGGGTGACAGCCTCTGATGTTCATGCCTCCGATTTGGTCCGTGCCTTTCATAGGGCTCATCCTGATCGCCCTGGTGGTTCTGGTGAGGGTTCAGTGCCCCCTCCTTGAGGGGGGGGTACTGTTGTGAATTTGGTTTCTGGGCTCCCCCGGTGGTTTCTGGTGGTACTGCACTTGTGTGCTTCATCTCCTCTGTTCACCTGTTTTCCATCAGTATGTGGGAGTTTTCTATTTAGCCTTGCTCCTCAGTCATTTCTATGCCGGCCAACAATGTTACCAGAAGCCTTTCTGTTGCATGTTCCTGCTCCTAGACTACTATCAGCTAAGTTGGACTTGTTGTCCTAAGTTTGTTTTGCATTTTTGTTCCAGTTCTCTGTGATTGAATATTTCTGAGGCTGGAAGCTCTTGTGAGCTGAAATTGCCACTCTGGTGTCATGAGTTGATGTTAGAGTCTTAAAGTAATTTCAGGATGGTATTTTGAAAGGGTTTTCAGCTGACCGTGAAGTTCCCTTTTCTGTCTTCCTACTATCTAGTAAGCGGACCTCAATTTGCTAAACCTATCTTCATACTTCGTATGTCAATTTCCTCTAAAATCACCGCCAATATATGTGGGGGCTACTGTCTGCCTTTTTGGGGAAAATTTCTCTGGAGGTAAGCCAGGTCTGTATTTTCCTCTGCTAGGGTCAGTCAGTTCTCCGGCTGGCGCTGGGCGTCTAGGGATAAAACGTAGGCACGCTACCCGGCCACTGTTAGTTGTGCGGTAGGTTTAGCTCATGGTCAGCTCGAGTTCCCATCTTCCAAGAGCTAGTCCTTTTGTATGCTTAATTACGTTCTCTTGCCATTGAGAACCATGACAGCAGCCCCCCACAAATATTGACTGTGAGTATTAGAGGAAAGACACGCGCAGGCAGAAATCAGGATTTCGCAAAAGAGGCCACGCTAGCTAAATAGGAAAGGATAGGACAGAATACTAAGCGGTCAGTATTAAAACCCTAAAAATATCCACAGCAGATAATACAAAAATTCCACCATCTAACTAAAGACATGGAATGTATATCTGCATCTCCTGAGAATCCAACTTGACTGAAATATCCAAACACAGTCTAAGCTGGACAAGAAAAAACAATGAATAGCACTGAATTGTAAAGCACACAGCATGTGTGCTGTAGAAACAAAAACCAGACACTGGAGGAACCAGACAGAGATGCAAAACCTCCAAGAACAATGGACAACTGGCAAGGGCTAATGAATCCTGCACACCTAAATACCCCAGTCAGAGCTGCAATCAACAGGGACACCTGCCCAGGATTGCAACCCAGGGACAACTGCACTACCACCAACAACCACCGGAGGGAACCCAAGAGCAGAATTCACAACAGTACCCCCCCCATTGAGGAGGGGTCACCGAACCCTCACCAGAGCCCCCAGGCCGATCAGGACGAGCCAGATGAAAGGCACGGACCAATTCAGCAGCATGGACATCAGAGGCAAAAACCCAAGAATTATCCTCCTGGCCATAACCCTTCCATTTGACAAGGTACTGAAGCCTCCGCCTCGAAAAGCGAGAATCCAAAATCTTCTCAACCACATACTCCAACTCCCCATCAACCAACACAGGGGCCGGAGGATCAACAGAGGGAACAACGGGCACCACATATTTCCGCAATAAAGATCTATGGAAGACATTATGGATAGCAAAAGAGGCCGGAAGGGCCAATCGAAAAGACACCAGATTAATAATCTCAGAAATCCTATAAGGACCAATAAACCGAGGCTTAAACTTAGGGGAAGAAACCTTCATAGGAACATGACGGGAAGACAACCAGACCAGATCCCCAACCCGAAGCCGGGAACCAACACACCGACGATGGTTAGCAAAACGTTAAGCCTCCTCCTGAGACAACACCAAATTGTCCACCACATGAGCCCAAATCTGCTGCAACCTGTCAACCACAGAATCCACACCAGGACAGTCAGAAGGCTCAACCTGCCCCGAAGAAAAACGAGGATGAAAACCAAAATTACAAAAGAAGGGCGAAACCAAGGTAGCCGAACTAGCCCGATTATTAAGGGCAAACTCGGCCAATGGCAAGAAAGCCACCCAATCATCCTGATCAGCAGACACAAAGCATCTCAAATAAGTTTCCAAAGTCTGATTAGTTCGCTCGGTTTGGCCATTTGTCTGAGGATGAAATGCGGAAGAAAAAGACAAATCAATGCCCAGCCTAGCACAAAAGGCCCGCCAAAACCTAGAAACAAACTGGGAACCTCTGTCGGACACAATATTCTCCAGAATACCATGCAAACGAACCACATGCTGAAAAAACAACGGAACCAAATCAGAAGAGGAAGGCAATTTAGGCAAAGGCACCAAATGGACCATCTTAGAGAACCGGTCACAAACAACCCAGATAACCGACATCCTCTGGGAAACCGGAAGATCAGAAATAAAATCCATAAAAATATGTGTCCAGGGCCTCTCAAGGACCGGCAAAAGCAAAAGCAACCCACTAGCACGGGAACAACAAGGCTTGGCCCGCGCACAAGTCCCACAGGACTGCACAAAAGAACGCACATTACGTGACAAAGAAGGCCACCAAAAGGACCTACCAACCAAATCTCTGGTACTAAAAATACCAGGATGGCCAGCCAACACAGAACAATGAACCTCAGAAATCACTCTACTAGTCCATCTGTCAGGAACAAACAGTTTCCCCACTGGACAGCGGTCAGGTTTGTCAGCCTGAAATTCCTGAAGAACCCGTCGTAAATCAGGGGAAATGGCAGAAAGGACCACCCCTTCTTTCAGAATGCCGACCGGTTCAAGGACTTCAGGAGAATCAGGCAAAAAACTCCTAGAGAGGGCATCAGCCTTAATATTCTTAGAACCTGGAAGATACGAGACCACGAAATCAAAACGGGAAAAAAACAAGGACCATCGAGCCTGTCTAGGATTCAGCCGCCTGGCAGACTCGAGGTAAATCAGATTTTTATGATCGGTCAAGACCACAATACGGTGCTTAGCTCCCTCGAGCCAATGTCGCCACTCCTCAAACGCCCACTTCATAGCCAACAACTCCCGATTGCCGACATCATAATTGCGTTCAGCGGGCGAAAACTTACGGGAAAAGAAGGCACACGGTTTCATCAAGGAACCAACAGGATCCCTCTCAGACAAAACGGCCCCTGCCCCAATCTCAGAAGCGTCAACCTCAACCTGAAACGGAAGAGAAACATCCGGTTGACGCAACACCGGGGCAGAAGTAAATCGGCGTTTAAGCTCCTGAAAGGCAGAGACAGCCGCAGAGGACCAATTCGTCACATCAGCGCCTTTCTTCGTCAAATCGGTCAAGGGTTTAACCACACTGGAGAAGTTAGCAATGAAACGGCGATAAAAATTAGAAAAGCCCAAAAATTTCTGAAGGCTCTTCACAGATGTGGGTTGAATCCATTCATGAATGGCCTGAACCTTAACCGGATCCATCTCTATAGATGAGGGAGAAAAAATGAAGCCCAAAAAAGAAACCTTCTGCACTCCAAAGAGACACTTAGACCCCTTCACAAACAAAGCATTATCACGAAGGATCTGAAATACCATCCTGACCTGTTCCATATGAGACTCCCAATCATCGGAAAAAATTAAAATGTCATCCAAATATACAATCATGAATTTATCAAGATAAGTCCGGAAGATATCGTGCATGAAGGACTGAAAAACAGATGGAGCATTAGAGAGCCCGAATGGCATCACAAGGTATTCAAAATGGCCTTCGGGCGTATTAAACGCAGTTTTCCATTCATCACCCTGCTTAATACGAACAAGATTATATGCCCCCCAAAGGTCAATCTTCGTAAACCAACTAGCCCCCTTAATCCTAGCAAACAAATCGGAAAGCAGAGGTAAAGGGTATTGAAACTTGACCGTGATCTTATTCAAGAGGCGATAATCAATACAGGGTCTCAAGGAACCATCCTTCTTAGCAACAAAAAAAATCCCGCTCCCAACGGTGAAGAAGATGGCCGAATATGTCCTGTCTCCAAAGACTCCTTAACATAACTCCACATGGCGGTATGTTCAGGCACAGACAGGTTGAAAAGTCGGCCCTTAGGAAACTTACAGCCTGGAATCAAGTCAATCGCACAATCACAGTCCCTATGCGGTGGAAGGGAACTGGACTTGGGCTCATCGAATACATCCTGAAAATCAGACAAAAACTCTGGAATTTCAGAAGAGGAAGAAGAGGAGATTGACATCAAAGGAACGTCATTATGAACCCCCTTACATCCCCAACTAGTCACAGAGATAGACTTCCAATCCAACACAGGATTATGTGCCTGCAACCACGGAAAACCCAGCACGATAGCATCTTGTAAATTATGCAACACCAGAAATCGACAATCTTCCTGATGGGCTGGTGCCATGCACATGGTCACCTGTGTCCAGAACTGGGGCTTATTTTCAGCCAAAGGTGTAGCATCAATGCCCCTTAAAGGAATAGGGTTCTGCAAAGACTGCAAGGGAAAACCACAACGCCTGGCAAACTCAAAGTCCATTAAGTTCAAGGCGGCGCCTGAATCCACAAACGCCATGACAGAAAATGATGACAATGAGCAGATCAAGGACACAGATAATAAAAATTTAGGTTGTACAGTACTGATGGTAAATGAACTAGCGATCCTCTTTGTACGCTTAGGGCAGACTGAAATGACATGAGAAGCATCGCCACAATAAAAACACAACCTATTCTGACGTCTGAATCCCTGTTGTTCCGTTCTAGACAGAATCCTATCACACTGCATTGACTCAGGCATGTGCTCTGAGGACAACGCCACAGCGCGCACAATTCTGCACTCCCGCAAGCGCCGATCAATCTGAATGGCCAGAGACATAGAATCACTCAGACCGAAAGGCGTGGGAAACCCCACCATAACATCTTTAATGGATTCAGAAAGACCCTTTCTGAAAATTGCCGCCAAAGCATCATCATTCCATTTAGTCAACACAGACCATTTTCTAAATTTCTGACAATACAATTGTGCCGCTTCTTGACCCTGAGACAGGGCCAACAAGGTCTTCTCCGCTTGATCCACAGAATTTGGTTCATCATATCATAATCCTAAAGCCTGAAAAAGAGCGTCTACATTAAGCAAGGCTGGATTCACAGATTCCAGGGAAAATGCCCAATCCTGAGGATCGCCACGCAGCAGGGAGATGACAATTTTAACCCGCTGAATGGAATCACCAGAGGATAGAGGTCTCAGAGCAAAAAACAGTTTACAGTTGTTTTTAAAACTCAAAAATTTGGACCTGTCCCCAAAAAACAAATCAGGAGTAGGAATCTTAGGCTCTAAAACTGGAGTCTGAACAATATAATCAGAAATACCCTGTACCCTAGCAGCAAGCTGGTCTACACGAGAAGCTAATCCCTGAACATCCATGTAGCACAAGACTCCTCAGCTACCCAGAGAAAAAGAGGGAAGAAAAGACAAAGCAGGCTACAGAAAAAAAAATGGCTCTTTCTTCCCTTCTTCTGAGATGCATTTAAAGGGCCACTGTCACCCCCCCCAGCTGTTATAAACTAAAAGAGCCACCTTGTGCAGCAGTAATGCTGCAGTCTAACAAGGTGGCTCTTTTAGTTTTTGATTCATTTATTACCTCAATAAAGCGTTTTAAAATTTGGCCACAAATACCAGATATTGTACCTGGAGGCGGTCCGAATCGTCCTCTATCAATCTTCCAACTGCCGTCACTCTTCCCTTCAGGGCCGATGGTACCCGCCCCCTTCGCGTTGTTGCTTCTTAAATCCGGTGCCTGCGCTGTGCGTGCCTGCCTGGGGCCTGCGCAGTGTTCTTTGTCAGTCACATCTCAGATGCCGGGTGCCTGACTGCGCCCTGTTACTGAATCCCCGCCCCGCACTGTGTTATTCATTATGCACAGTGCGGGGCTGGGGTTCCTGGGAAGGCGGGGGAGCGTCAGAGATGGGAGAGCGTCCGAGATGGGGGAGCACCTGAACAGCGCAGTGCGCATGCCCAGGAATGCCAGCCCCGCACTGTGCATAATGAATAACACAGTGCGGGGCGGGGATTCAGTAACAGGGCGGCCGCACTGCCCGCACAGGCATAATATGCAAATAAAATGCTAAAAAAACAGACAATGTGATTTTCTGGATTTTTTTTTCTCAGTTTGTCTCCCATAGTTGAGGTCTACCTATGATGTAAAGTACAGACGCCTCTCATCTTTTTAAGTGGTGGAACTTGCACTATTGCTGACTGACTAAATACTTTTTTGCCCCACTGTATACTCGAGTATAAGCCGAGATTTTCAGCCCCAAAAAATGCGCTGAAAGTGCCCCTCTCGGCTTATACTCGAGTCATGGAAGGTGGGGGGGTCGGCGGGTGAGGGGGAGCGATGCCTGTCAAATACTCACCTGCTCCCGGCGCTCCTGGCGCGGTCCCTGCATGTCCCACATCTCCGGGAGCGGCAGCTTCTTCCCCTGTTCGGCGGTCACTGGTACCGCTCATTAAAGTTATGAATATGGACTCCAGTCCCATAATTGTGGAGATGCATATTCAATACTGTAATGAGCGGTGCCAAGTGACCGCTCACTACAAGAAGAAGCTGCCGCTCCCGGAGACGTGGGACATACGGAGACCGCGTCAGGAGCGCCGGGACCAGGTGAGTATTTCATTTTCACCTTTCCGCGTTCCACTGCCGCCTCGTCTTCTGCGTCCTCTGCAGTGACTGTTCAGGTTAGAGGGCGCGATGACGTATTAGTGTGCGCGCCGCCCTGTGCCTGATCAGTCAGTGCGTAGAAACGGGACGCTGAGGAGCAGCTAGCAGCGACGAGAGGTGTGTATGTCATTTTTTGTTTAGTGCAGTAGCTGCAGCATCATTACATGTGGCACAATGCTATATGGAGCGTCTATGGGGCCATAAAGAACTGCATGGAGCATTATATGGGGCATCTATGGGGCCATAACTGCATGGAGCATTATATGGGGCATTATATGGGGCATCTATGGGGCCATAAAGAACTGCATGGAGCATTATGTGGAGCATCTATGAGGCCATAACTGCATGGAGCATTATATGGAGTATCTATGGGGACATAACTGCATGGAGCATTATATGGGGCATCTATGGGGCCATAACCAACTACATGGAGCATTATGTGGAGCATTACATGAGGCCATAAAGAACTGCATGGAGCATTATATGGAGCATCTATGTGGCCATAAAGAACTGCATGGAGCATTATGTGAGGCCTCTTATGGGGCCATAAAGAACTGCATGGAGCATTATATGGGGCATCTATGGGGCCATAAAGAACTGCATGGAACATTATATGGGGCATCTTATGGGGCCATAGAAAACTGCATGGAGCATTATATGGGGCCTATTTTGTATAGAGCATCTTATGGGGCCACAATGAACAGTATGGAGCATTATATGGGGCTCCTGATTCAATATGGATATTCAAAAACACTTAACCTACTGATGTCTCAATTAATTTTACTTTTATTGGTATCTATTTTTATTTTTGACATTTACCGGTAGCTGCTGCATTTTCCACCCTAGGCTTATACTCGAGTCAATAAGTTTTCCCAGTTTTTTGCTGCAAAATTAGAGGGGTCGGCTTATACTCGGGTCGGCTTATACTCGAGTATATACGGTACATTTATTTCTTGAGAGTTCCAAAGAGTAGTACCTTGACAAAAAGGAGTTAGAAAATAATTTGATTTTTCACCTACTGCCTTACAATGTGGTCAAATCAACGATGGTCTTAGTTGTGCTTATTTCTATGTCTGCATTCGTATTTTTATGTATATTCTATATTCTATAAGCCTCTGGCCACTTTAATTTCTTCCTTTTCTTTGCAAATAGATTGAAGATTACTTTACAAACAAACTTTTATATTTAGCTAACATTGTACAGCCAGCTTTCAGCAAGCTATTGGTTTGAAAGGTTTCTTTGTTGGCTATTTAATTATTTAAGGCAATTAAAGTAAATTTGTTGCAGCTTTAGGTACAGTTTGTCTTTGAGTGGGGAAAGATTGTAACCACAGTGCAGAATGCAATTTCTGTAACTGCACAGGTTATAATGTATGAAGTTGAGCGCTACCACAAAATAATAGATGTGCTTACAAATTAAAAAGTGAGTATAAATTGTAAGTTTAAGAAAATGGTTCTTGGAATGTAGCTTTGTTCACCAAAATGATCATTTTAGGCAGGGTTCACACTAGTGTTCGGGGGCTTTGCGGAGGGCTGCGTACGTCCTCTGCATACTTCTGCATGTGTCCTGCGTACCTATCTTTAACATTGGGTACGCAGGACATGCGGATGTATGCAGATGTATGCAGATGTATTGTTTTGATGCGCCCGCCGACCGCACGGGAACGCAACAAGTTGCATCTTGTGCGGATGGCGGGCGCATCAAAACAACGTATACGCATACATCCGCATACATCCGCATGTCCTGCATACCCAATGTTAAAGATAGGTCTGCAGCCCTCCGCAAAGCCCCCGAACGCTAGTGTGAACTTAGCCTTAGACAACTCTGTGTGCCCGTAATCTAAATTCAACAGAAAATCTGCAGTAAAACACGTTTGGAAAGTGTCACATAGATGCAGAAGATAAAACATGTCAAGGACTCCAACACATTTTTAGCTGGTGTCACTTGAAGTTTTTGGGGCCCAAAGCAAAAAAACTGTTACATGATCACCCCCACCTACCATGTTCCATTGCTAATGCTATGGTTTCTAAGGTCACAGAGGAACTTTTTGAAGAATTAGGGAGAAACTGCTTTTTATATTTTAAATCCATCACAAATGTAAGTTTTTTCATTTAGTGCTAGTTTTTTTTATGGTGCACAGGATAGATCCCAAGCCTTATCGTCCTCTGTGGACTCCCATTCTGTTTTGACCACAGTGGATGCTGCTCAGCAAAGACATCAGTCTGTGTCTTGCTCAGACTCAGTCTGTGGGCATGGTTACTGCTGCCTCTCCAGGTTCAGCTATGGTAACTAATAAGTGCCTGCAGCGAGCAATCTCTTCTGAGACTAAGTCCAGATTTCGCTCTCCTGGGCATGCTCGGCCATCACGTGTTCAAGTTCTGGTCCGGCTCTGGATTGGCCTGTGAGCAAGGTCCTGTCTGATTGACAAAATCTATAAAGGGATCTTTGGTGCCTCCGTCTGTGCGCTAAGATAATTTACGGTCTGTGTGTGTGAGAAACCTATCGGTGGACTCGGTTGTATGTGCTCATTGCAGGCTTGGTGCCTTTAGAATTCTGGCTCCTCCGGAGAGGAGATTGTGTGTACAAATTCAGGGATGGCGTCAGGCCTTTAGAATTCCAGCTTCTCCGGAGAGGAGTTCTATGAGTGCTTGGAGTCTATTACCGGTTCCCCTGCCCCAGTGGGGCTTGGATACGCCTGTGGAGCTAACAGGGTTCACGTTTAGTGCCATTATCACTCTGTGACTGTGTGCCTATACACACAGCTCTCCTGCAGAGTTTCTTTCGCGTTGCTGTGTGTGCGATTGGCACAGCTTCTCCACTGAGTGACATTTAACTCAGTGTGAGTCAGTTACACTCGCTGCTTGTTTTGTCACTTTCCTCTTAGCTGCAGTATACCATCTCTGCACGGTGGGCCCGGGTGGTGAACGCACTTTATTATCATATCTTATTTAGTGCACTCCGCCGACCCTAACAGTATCTTAGCACCAGAGTGTGGCTACTAATGGCGGATGAACAGCGATTACGGCAGTACATCCAGTAGCTTGAGGGCAGGTTGTTTGCTCTGGAGCATTCAGATTCAGCTGTGGATGTTGCCACAGTAGCAGCTCATGCAGCCTCTGAAGCTGCGTCTCGAATGTCCACTGCAACCTCTGTTCCGTCCCTCTCTCGTCTCCCTCTGCCCAATAAGTTCTCAGGTGATAGTAAGACCTGTAGGGGGTTCTTGAACCAGTGTTCTATACATTTGGAGCTACTGGCATCTCATTTCCCATCCAAGTGGGCCTAAGTGGGATTCGTGATCTCCCTGTTGTCGGACAGAGCGTTAGAGTGGTCTATGGGAGCGCAATGATCTGGTGGAGCAGAGCATCTCGTCCTTCCTAAGTGCTCTGAAGCAGGTCTTTTTGGGGCCTCGCATCACTCATGATACCACGCTCCAATAGCTGGCTTTAACCCAGGGCTAAGCCATGGTCAGCCAGTATGCCATCAATTTCTGGACTCTTGTGTTATGATCCGGTGACCTTGGAGCCGCATGAAAACTTTCTCTGGAGTCGGTGGAACCTGTACTGACCGCAAATCCTGAACTAACACCGCAACTAGAAGTAGCCGTGGGGTGTGCCTAACAAACCCTAGACACCTCGACACAGCCGGAGGACTAAATACCCCTATAGATGGAAATAGGAATGCTATCTTGCCTCAGAGCAGACCCCCAAAGGATAGGCAGCCCCCCACGAATAATGACTGTGAGTAGGAGAAGAATAGACACACGCAGGTAGAAAACAGGATTTAGCAAAAGAGGCCACTCTAGCTAAATAGGAAAGGATAGGACAGATTACTAGGCGGTCAGTATTAAAACCCTTCCAAAAATATCCACAACAGAAAATACAAAAAGTTCCACAATGTAACTAAAGACATGGAATGTATATCTGCCACTCCAGAGAATCCAGCAAGACTGAGAAAATACTAACACAATCTAAGCTGGACAAGAAAACACAAAGAATAGCACTGAATTGTGAAGCACACAGCATGTGTGCCACAGGAAAAAAAAAACAGACACTTATCTTTGCTGATTTGGCAGAATGACAGGAGGAACCAGGCAGAGGTCCAACACCTCCCAACAACAATTGACAACTGGCAAGGACTAATGAATCCTGCACACCTAAATACCCCAGTCAGAACTGCAATCAGCAGACACACCTGACCAGGACTGCAACCCAGGGACAACTGCATTACCACCTACTACCACCGGAGGGAACCCAAAAGCAGAATTCACAACAGTACCCTCCCCTTGAGGAGGGGTCACCGAACCCTCACCAGCACCCCCAGGCCGATCAGGATGAGCCAGATGAAAGGCACGGACCAGATCAGCAGCATGGACATCAGAAGCAAAAACCCAAGAATTATCCTCCTGGCCATAACCCTTCCATTTGACAAGGTACTGAAGCCTCCGCCTCGAAAAACGAGAATCCAAAATCTTCTCAACCACATACTCCAGCTCCCCATCAACCAAAACAGGGGTCGGAGGATCAACAGACGGAACAACGGGCACCACATATTTCCGCAATAAAGATCTATGGAAGACATTATGGATAGCAAAAGAGGCCGGAAGCGCCAATCGAAAAGACACCGGATTAATAATCTCAGAAATCCTATAAGGACCAATAAACCGAGGCTTAAACTTAGGGGAAGAGACCTTCATAGGAACATGACGGGAAGACAACCAAACCAAATCCCCAACCCGAAGCCGGGAACCAACACACCGACGACGGTTAGCAAAACGTTGAGCCTCCTCCTGAGACAACACCAAATTGTCCACCACATGAGCCCAAATCTGCTGCAACCAGTCAACCACAGAATCCACACCATGACAGTCAGAAGGCTCAACCTGCCCAGAAGAAAAACGAGGATGAAAACCAAAATTACAAAAAAAAGGCGAAACCAAAGTAGCCGAACTAGCCCGATTATTAAGGGCAAACTCGGCCAATGGCAAAAAGGCCACCCAATCATCCTGATCGGCAGACACAAAGCATCTCAAATAAGTCTCCAAAGTCTGATTAGTTCGCTCGGTCTGGCCATTTGTCTGAAGATGAAATGCAGAAGAAAAAGACAAATCAATGCCCAGCCTAGCACAAAAGGCCCGCCAAAACCTATAAACAAACTGGGAACCTCTGTCGGACACAATATTCTCCGGAATACCATGCAAACGAACCACATGCTGAAAAAACAACGGAACCAACTCTGAAGAGGAAGGCAATTTAGGCAAAGGCACCAAATGAACCATCTTAGAAAACCGGTCACAAACAACCCAGATAACCGACATCCTCTGGGAAACCGGAAGATCAGAAATAAAATCCATAGAAATATGCGTCCAGGGCCTCTCAGGGACCGGCAATGGCAAAAGTAACCCACTAGCACGGGAACAACAAGACTTGGCCCGCGCACAAGTCCCACAGGACTGCACAAAAGAACGCACATCACGTGACAACGAAGGCCACAAAAAGGACCTACCAACCAAATCTCTGGTACCAAAAATACCAGAATGACCAGCCAACACAGAACAGTGAACCTCAGAAATCACTCTACTAGTCCATCTGTCAGGAACAAACAATTTCCCCACAGGACAGCGGTCAGGTCTATCAGCCTGAAATTCCTGAAGAACCCGCCGTAAATCAGGGGAAATGGCAGAAAGGACCACCCCTTCTTTCAGAATGCCGACCGGTTCAAGGACCTCAGGAGAATCAGGCAAAAAACTCCTAGAAAGGGCATCAGCCTTAATATTCTTAGAACCCGGAAGATACGAAACCACGAAATCAAAACGGGAAAAAAACAAGGACCATCGAGCCTGTCTAGGACTCAGCCGTTTGGCAGACTCGAGGTAAATCAAATTCTTATGATCGGTCAGGACCACAATACGGTGCTTAGCTCCCTCAAGCCAATGTCGCCACTCCTCAAATGCCCACTTCATAGCCAACAACTCCCGATTGCCGACATCATAATTGCGTTCAGCAGGCGAAAACTTGCGGGAGAAGAAGGCACACGGTTTCATCAAAGAACCAACAGAATCCCTCTGAGACAAAACGGCCCCTGCCCCAATCTCAGAAGCATCAATCTTAACCTGAAACGGAAGAGAAACATCTGGTTGGCACAACACCGGAGCAGAAGTAAATCGGCGTTTAAGCTCCTGAAAGGCAGAGACAGCCGCAGAGGACCAATTCGCCACATCAGCGCCTTTGTTCGTCAAATCAGTCAAGGGTTTAACCACGCTGGAGAAGTTAGCAATGAACTGGCGATAAAAATTAGCAAAACCCAAAAATTTCTGAAGGCTCTTCACGGATGTGGGTTGAATCCAATCATGAATGGCCTGAACCTTAACCGGATCCATCTCTATAGATGAGGGAGAAAAAATAAAGCCCAAAAAAGAAACCTTCTGCACCCCAAAGAGACACTTAGACCCCTTCACAAACAAAGCATTGTCACGAAGGATATGAAATACCATCCTGACCTGTTCCACATGAGACTTCCAATCATCAGAAAAAATCAAAATATCGTCCAAATATACAATCAAGAATTTATCAATATAAGTCCGGAAGATATCATGCATGAAGGATTGAAAAACAGATGGAGCGTTAGTGAGCCCGAATGGCATCACAAGGTATTCAAAATGGCCTTCGGGCGTATTAAACGCAGTTTTCCATTCACCACCCTGCTTAATATGAACAAGATTATATGCCCCCCGAAGGTCAATCTTCGTAAACCAACTAGCCCCCTTAATCCTAGCAAACAAATCGGAAAGCAAAGGTAAAGGGTATTGAAACTTGACCGTGATCTTATTCAAGAGGCGATAATCAATACAAGGACTCAAGGAGCCATCCTTCTTAGCAACAAAAAAAAAACCTGCTCCCAATGGTGAAGAAGATGGCCGAATATGCCCTTTCTCCAAAGACTCCTTAACATAACTCCGCATGGCGGTATGTTCAGGCACAGACAGGTTGAAAAGTCGGCCCTTAGGAAACTTACTGCCTGGAATCAAGTCAATCGCACAATCACAGTCCCTGTGCGGTGGAAGGGAACTGGACTTGGGCTCATCGAATACATCCTGAAAATCAGACAAAAACTCTGGAATTTCAGAAGAGGAAGAAGAGGAGATTGACATCAAAGGAACATCATTATGAACCCCCTGACAACCCCAACTAGTCACAGACATAGATTTCCAATCCAACACAGGATTATGTACCTGCAACCACGGGAAACCCAGAACGATAACATCATGCAAATTATGCAACACCAGAAATCGACAATCTTCCTGATGGGCTGGCGCCATGTGCATGGTCACCTGTGTCCAAAACTGGGGCTTATTTTTAGCCAAAGGTGTAGCATCAATCCCCTTTAAAGGAATAGGGCTCTGCAAAGGCTGCAAGGGAAAACCACAACGCCTGGCAAACTCAAAATCCATTAAGTTCAAGGCGGCGCCTGAATTCACAAACGCCATGACAGAAAATGATGACAATGAGCAGATCAAGGACACCGATAACAGAAATTTAGGTTGTACAGTACTGATAGTAAATGAACTAGCAATCCTTTTTGTCCGCTTAGGGCAGACTGAAATGACATGAGAAGCGTCGCCACAATAATAACACAACCTATTCTGACATCTGAATCCTTGTCGTTCCGTTCTAGACAAAATCCTATCACACTGCATTGGCTCAGGACTTTGCTCTAAGGACGACGCCACAGCGCGCACAGTTTGACGCTCCCGCAAACGCCGATCAATCTGAATGGCCAGAGACATAGAATCACTCAGACCGGAAGGCGTGGGAAACCCCACCATAACATCTTTAACGGATTCAGAAAGACCCTTTCTGAAAATTGCCGCCAAAGCATCATCATTCCATTTAGTCAACACAGACCATTTTCTAAATTTCTGAGAATACAATTCTGCCGCGTCTTGACCCTGAGACAGGGCCAACAAGGTTTTCTCCGCTTGATCCACAGAATTCGGTTCATCATATAATAATCCTAAAGCCTGAAAAAAGGAATCTACATTAAGCAAGGCCGGATTCCCAGATTCCAGGGAAAATGCCCAATCCTGTGGATCGCCACGCAGCAGGGAGATGACAATTTTAACCTGCTGAATGGAATCACCGGAGGATCGCGGTCTCAGAGCAAAAAACAGTTTACAATTGTTTTTAAAACCCATAAATTTGGACCTATCACCAAAAAACAAATCAGGAGTAGGAATCTTCGGCTGTAAAGCAGGAGTCTGAACAATATAATCAGAAATATCCTGTACCCTAGCAGCAAGCTGGTCTACATGAGAAGCTAATTCCTGAACATCCATGCTGGCACAAGACTCCTCAGCCACCCATAAATAAAGAGGGAAGAGAAGACAAAACAGACTGCAGAAAAAAAATGGCTCAACACCTTTCTTCCCTTCTTCTGAGATGCATTTAACTCATTATTGGCCTGTTGTACTGATATGATCCGGTGACCTTGGAGCCGCATGAAAACTTTCTCTGGAGTCGGTGGAACCTGTACTGACCGCAAATCCTGAACTAACACCGCAACTAGAAGTAGCCGTGGGGTGTGCCTAACAAACCCTAGACACCTCGACACAGCCGGAGGACTAAATACCCCTATAGATGGAAATAGGAATGCTATCTTGCCTCAGAGCAGACCCCCAAAGGATAGGCAGCCCCCCACGAATAATGACTGTGAGTAGGAGAAGAATAGACACACGCAGGTAGAAAACAGGATTTAGCAAAAGAGGCCACTCTAGCTAAATAGGAAAGGATAGGACAGATTACTAGGCGGTCAGTATTAAAACCCTTCCAAAAATATCCACAACAGAAAATACAAAAAGTTCCACAATCTAAAGACATGGAAGACATGGTATATCTGCCACTCCAGAGAATCCAGCAAGACTGAGAAAATACTAACACAATCTAAGCTGGACAAGAAAACACAAAGAATAGCACTGAATTGTGAAGCACACAGCATGTGTGCCACAGGAAAAAAAACAGACACTTATCTTTGCTGATTTGGCAGAATGACAGGAGGAACCAGGCAGAGGTCCAACACCTCCCAACAACAATTGACAACTGGCAAGGACTAATGAATCCTGCACACCTAAATACCCCAGTCAGAACTGCAATCAGCAGACACACCTGACCAGGACTGCAACCCAGGGACAACTGCATTACCACCAACTACCACCGGAGGGAACCCAAAAGTAGAATTCACAACACTCTTGCCTCTGAGTTAGAGTGGCCGGATAGAGTTCTTATCCCTGTTTTCTGGAAGGGATTGGCTGACCATGTACAGGATGCTCTAGCCGTTAGGGAGATTCCTGCTACACTGGAGGAATTTATTTCTGTCTCCATGCATCGACCTTCGTCACACCGAGCGAGGGTGGATCAAGCCCAGTGTCTGCAGAGGTTTCGGGTGGCACTCAACTTTGCCAAGCTTCTAGAATCTCCAGGCCGGAATTTGGAGTTGCAGGACGCCATGGCGGTTTCTCTTGCGGCTTCCAAGTCCCATCCTGCTCGAGCATCTCCAACCTGCTATGATTGTCGACAACTTGGTCATTTTGCTAGCAAATGTCCACAGCGGCAGGGAAACGACCACGTCTAATGGCTATAGGAGGAGGCTCACTAGACACGGGAAGTTTTTCATCCAAAATTACTTTCAAAGTGACACTGTCCTAAGGCTCAATATCTCTATCATCACAGGCTTGCGTGGATTCCGAGGCTGAGAGTAATTTTATGTCCTCACCCTTCGCCCTCCAGCACGCAATAACTCTGGTCATGCTCTCCAATCCAGTTAGTGTCAGAATGGTGAATGGTTCTATGCTGCCCTCTCAGATCACCCATCAAACCATACCCCTCTCCCTCGAGATGTCTCCCAACCATCAGGAGTTAATTTCCTTGCTTGTCATCCACGAGAGTATCGATGAGGTTTTGCTGGGTATGCCCTGGTTGCGCCACCATTCACCTCATATTGATTGGGCCTCAGGGAGAATATTGGGTTGGAGTAAGGCAAGTCAGGGTTAATGTCTCAGGTCCAGGTTGGCTCTTCTGAGCTTCCCACAAATCTAGCCGTGCTCCCCAGGCACTATTGGCAGTTTGTGGACATTTTTTCCAAAAAAGCCGCAGAGACTCTTCCACCTCATTGTCCCTATGATTTCCCTATTGATCTGATTCCTGGGTCCGAGCCACCTCAGGGACGTGTGTACCCTCTGTCCCTACCTGAGACGGAGGCAGTGTCTGATTATATAAGGGAGAATCTGGCCAGAGGCTTTATTAGACAATCTGTGTCCCCTGCGGGAGCTGGATTTTTTTCGTTCAGAATAAAAATAGGGAGCTCTGGCCATGTATAGACAACAGGGGTCTGAATGCAATTGCTATCAAGAACAAGTACCCATTACCTCTCATCTCGGAGCTCTTTGACAGGTTGATGGGCACTAGGGTATTTACTAAATTAGATTTTCGTGGCGAGAATAACTTGATACAGATACTTGAGGGAGTTGAACGGAAGACCGTGCTTAACACACAGGATGGGCACTATGAATACCTGGTGATGCCCTTCGGTCTGTGTAACTCCCCAGCTGTCTTCCAAGACTTTGTCATTGACATTTTCCAGGGAGTTGTTGTCCTCCTCTGTGGTTATCTATCTGAACGACATTCTTATCTTCTCCCCAGATATTGAGACCCACTGGAGGGATGTCTGCAAGGTCTTTGAACTCCTGCGTGCCAATTCCCTGTACGCCAAGCTAGAGAAATGTGTGTTTGAGCAGGAGTCCTTGCCTTTTCTAGGCTATATTAACTCAGCCAAGGGTTTGGCCATGGATTCTGTCAAACTAGAGTCCGTGATGAACTAGCAGGAACCTCATTCCCTTAAAGCGGTGCAGCGCTTCATGGGTTCATTAACTATTACCACCAGTTCATCCCACATTTCTCTACCTTAGTAGCAGCACCCACGGTTGCCCTCACCAAAAAAGAAGCTAATCCCAAGTTGTGGTTGAAGGAGGACCCGCTCATTGACATTGGGCCTACTTTTTAATGAGGCCTTCCTCCACCTCTCATCATTTTCCACCACAAGATCACCAGGGTTCACGTGTTCCGTGCTGCTACAGCCAGTCAATTTTTGGGCAATGGTGTCTAGGATGGCCATACTTTGTTTTTAATAAATGTATCCCCCTTGGGGAAATGTTTGTCAGCCTATACACTTACTGAATGGTCATTACAAGTGTAGGAGACACAATCCTTTACATTGAGCCTAGGTTTTAATGAGGCCTTCATCAATTTCTTCTCATTCTCCACCACTAGATCACCAGGGTTCACGTGTTCTGTGCTGCTAGAGACAGTCAATTTTTTGGAAAGGGTGTCTATGATCCACATGAAATATTTTAAAAAAATGTCCCCCCATGAGGAAATGCCCTACTTCTTAATTGTCTCCTGCAATGTGTCCTTTAACTGCCACTAGATCAAGGGGAATGTGCTCTGTACGGTGCATTTTGGGCAAGGGGGCTGTGATGGCACTATTTTATTTAGTAAAAAAAGGACCCCGCATTGGGGAATTGGGCATGACACTACATTGGGCCTACTTCTTAACTCTGTCTCCTGCAATGTGTCCTTTAACTGCCACTAGATCACAAGCGTGAATGTGCTCTGTATGATGCATTTTGGGCAAGGGGGCTGTGATGGCACTATTTTATTTAGTAAAAAAAGGACCCCACATTGGGGAATGGTTTGTCCACTTATGCCCTCCATTACAAGTCTCAGAGACCCACACCCCTACATTGGGCCTACTTCTTAACTCTGTTTCCTGCAATGTATCTTCCTTATCTCCAACGACATGACCTGGGTGAACGTGTTCTGTATTTTTATAGGCCCCAGAATTTTGAGCAAGGGGGCTGTGAAGGCAATAGTATATTTTTAAAAAAGGTAACCCCACTGGTGAAACAACATCCTTGTTGGCAAAGACTTCATAACATTTGTGTACCTTAAAGAGCTCACATTGGACACAATACACTTCATATAAATTTGATAAAGCAATGCTGTTAGTTTGGCTCAGTAGTTCATAACAAATATTTCTTTGTCAACTATATTAGTTTCTCTCTTTGAGAGCCATAACTTTGGCTGCCTCAAATGTACAAATGGTGAATATGCAAATGGCGTTTGGAATCCAGATTAAAATACTGTATACCGAATGCATTCAGACAATCACATAGCTGCATTTCTTCTAAAACATTTACAGATGTGACAGACAATGCTCATAATGACATAATCTTGAGAAATGTTTGTATATTCACTTCACAAACAGTTCTAAGCCTCTATATGTTTGCTGTTTGTCATTGTAAAACATTAATGTTTATTGAAACTCTGCCTGTGGTGGTTTGATCTAAATCCTTGTGGGTTTTATATTCTAGGGGTTTATGGCCCCTTGTCTGATGACTCCATGATTTCTCAGTTTCATACAACCTTGAAAGCTGGCCACTTGAATGTCTGGGTAAAACTAGAGATGTACTACATAGTGTAAATCACTATATAAGACCAGAGAAACATGACTAAGACAGATGCCAAAACTGGGGTACCTGTACATGTACAGTGTGCTGATACCTGCTTAATTGGGGACGCCAATGCAGTGCAGGTAATCTCCCAGGGGTTCTCTGTCTTGGTGTTGCTTCTCTGATATTCCAGATGGATGATGTTTAAAAGCCTCTTGTGGATGATGTAAGTATACTGTATGTAGTTAATCTTCATATATACCTAATCACTATATGTATTTAATCCTTATATGTACTTATTAACCTTTGTATGTTGACAAAGGCTATTAATTTCAGCATGCGGCCTTTCTGGCAATAAAATATAGGGGGACCCCACATCATTTTTTTTGGGTCCCCCTATTTTAATAGCCAGTACAGGCTATGCAGATAGCTGCGGGCTGATATTCATAGCCTGGGAAGGGGCCATGGGTATTACTTCTTTCCCATGCTACAAATATTGGCCCCCAGCCGTCGGCTTTCCCCCTATGGTGCAGAAAATTGCGTGGGAGCCCATGCCATTTTTTTCAGTTTTTTTTTTATTAAACGTTCATGAATCAACATTGGCCTTGCTATTATATATCTATAGATGATCTATCTATAGATCTATTTATAGATTGATAGATATTATCTATCTATAGATCTATCTATCATCTATCTATCTATCTATCTATCTATCTATCTATCTATCTATCTATCTATCTATCTCATTCCTTCTGTCTGTCCCATATCTATCTATCTATCTATCTATCTATCTATCTATCTATCTATCTATCTATCTATCTATCTATCCCATTCCTTCTATCTATCTATCTATCTATCTATCTATCTATCTATCTATCTATCTGTCTATAGATAGATAGATAGAAGGAATGAGATAGATGATAGAAATAATAGATAGATAGAAGGAATGAGATAGATAGATGATAAATAGAATAGATAGAAGGAATGAGATAGATAGATGATAGATCGATAGATAATATCTATCAATCTATATATACAGTATATCTATCTATAGATCTATCTATCATCTCATTCCTTCTATCTATCTATAGATTTATCTATCTATATATCTATATTTCTATCTATTATCTATCTATCTATCTATCTATCTATCTATCTATCTTTCTATCTATTACCTATCTATATATCTATCTATCTATCTATCTATCTATCTATCTATCTATCTATCTATATCTGTCTGTCTGTCTATCTATCTGTCTATTTGTGTGAATGGAGTGTGGGTTGGACAAATGTAAAAGAGGAGGTTGGACAATAAATGACATCACAAATCTTTTTTTTTTTTGTTCAATAATAGATCTTTATTTAGCTTTCAAAAACGCATACAAAAACGCGTAAAAACGCATGAAAAACGCATAAAAAAAGCAGCTGCGGTTTCTGCCAGGAGATGCAGATTTTGTGCAGAAAATTCCACGCCCAAATCTGCAACGTGTGCACATAGCCTAAGGATATGTGTCCACGTTCAGGATTGCATCGGGATTTGGTCAGGATTTTTCATCAGTATTTGTAAGCCAAAACCAGGAGTGGGTGATAAATGCAGAAGTGGTGACATGTTTCTATTATACTTTTCCTCTAATTGTTCCACTCCTGGTTTTGGCTTACAAATACTGATGGAAAATCTTGACCAAATCCTGATGCAATCCTGAACGTGGACACATACCCTAACGCTTTCATTTCTCCACAGACAGAGCTGTATGGCAGATTTTTTTGCAGGACAAGATAGCATTTTCAGAGATACCATTTTTATTTATATTCAACTTTTTGATTGCATTTTATATACTTTTTTTGGCTGAATGATGAAAAAGCATAGTTGTTTTGCCATTTTTTTTATTTCTTTTTTTATGCAGTTCACTGAAGGTGTTAATAATAATAATAATAATAATAACAATAATCATCTTTATTTTTATATAGCGCCAACATATTCCTTTACAGTTTAACAGTTTGAAAACACAAGTCACAAGTGTTAAATAGTGTGACAGTTTTATAGGTTAGGTCCTTACGCAAGTGGCAATACCATATATGGTAACATTTTTGTTTATTTTTTTTACATAAATACACCTATTTATTGATTTAATCCCTTAGTGACCGAGCAAATTTTGACCTTAATGACCAAGCCAATTTTTACCATTCAGACCACTGTCACTTTATGAGGTTATAGCTCTGGAACGCTGCAACATATCTAACTGACTCTGAGGCTGCCGTCACACTAGCAGTATTTGGTCAGTATTTTACATCAGCATTTGGGCTCCTTTCCACTTGCGGGAAACACGTGTGTGTTTTGCATGTGGAAACCAAGCTCTGGCGCCGTCACTTAGGAGTGGAGCGTGCGGCTGCATAGCATCACATGGAGCTGCACGCTCCGCTCCCAAGTGGCGGCGCCTGAGCTTGGTTTCCACATGCGAGACACGGACGTATTTCTCGCAAGTGGAAATACTGAGTGTGACGGCAGCCTTAGTGATAAAGTTTGTTCTATATGACTTGCATTTATTTATAAAAAAAATCTGAAATTTGGCGCAAATTTTGAAAACTTTGCAATTTTCAAACTTTTAATTTTTATGCCCTTAAACCAGAGAACTAGGTCACACAAAATAGCTCATACATAACATTTCCCACATGTTTACTTTACATCAGCACAATTTTTGAAACATATTTTTTTGTTTGGAAGTTATAAGAGTTAAAAATTTGACCAGCGATTTCTAATTTTTCCAACAAAATTTGCAAATTAGGGGCCACATCTAGTGATGAGCGCACATGCTCGCCACTACTCGGTGCTCGCCCAAGCATCTCACTGCTCAAGATGCTCAGAGCTTGCCGAGTATTTCCTGGGTTGCTTGACGGGAGCTCAGGTCCCCGCCCTGCATGTTTGGTGCTCTTTAGAGAGCCAATGAATAGGCAGAGATTGTCTGCCAAACACTGTAAAGCCGCAGCCATGTTGGTTGTGGCATTACAGTGATTGGCTGGCTGCACTGTGTCATCAGGTCTATATCAGACCTGGTGCTGCCATGCTCGTCACAGTTGCTCTGGAATCAGGGAGAGTTGCTGCTGAGTTAGGGAAAGAGTTGTTTGCTTCATACTTAGTGTGGTTATACCATAGTATAATACACATATCCATCTCAACTAACAGTCATTTTGAGGACTTATAAAGCTGCACAGATATCAGTGCTAGGCAGGCAGGCAGTGTATGTGGCAGACTGCAGTGCATATAGCAAGAGCGTCCATTCCAGTTCTGTCTGCTGCTGCTGCCTATTACAGATATTTCTAGACATAGCCCCAGGTATCAGGGGCCAGGAATAATTTTTATTTGGATCTTAATCCTGATTATTTGCTTTAAAAGCAATCTAGGGCAGGGGCGCCTCTACCATGTGGCAAGTTGAGAACTTTGCCTCAGGTGGCACTGCCTTCAATGAAGAGAGCGGGCGGCAGATTCTGCCGGTGTAGTAACTGAATTTGTGTTGTAGGTGCAGGTTCAGTTACTACTGTATTCAAGGCTCCCAACCGTCCCGAATGGCCAAATCCCCTCATCCAGCCCTCCCTGGCTCATGTGACCGGTCAAGTAATCGTGACATCATCACAGGTCCTCAACCTGAAGTCACTTCTCTCCTGCATCTGCTGGGACTGCTCATAGAATCCAAAAAAGAAGAGAATGTCCAGCTTCACCGAATCCGTAAAAAAGAGTTTTCTTTATTCATAAACTTTAAGCATAGAGGATACAGACTTCAGCACGAACCATATGGGTAAGAATCTCAACGCCTTTCTGGAGACTAAACTCACTTAATCATGATTAAGGGAGCTTAGTCTCCAGAAACGCGTTGAGATTCTTACCCATATGGTTCGTGCTGAAGTCTGTATCCCCATGCTTAAAGTTTGTGAATAAAGAAAACTCTTTTTTACGGATTCGGTGAAGCTGGACATTCTCTTCTTTTTTAGATTCTATACGCCTGGACACAGCGGGTCCGTGCTCCCGAAGATTGGTTTATGCATCACGGGTGAGCTGGTTCATATTACTGCTCATAGAAGGCTGTTCTGTGTGCACAGGACCTGTGACGATGTCACCGGATGGGAGGAGTCAGGGGTCACATGATCAGTAGTGTATGCAGGACTCTGCTGTGCTGGTTGTCATGGTGCTGGAAGAGGGTAAGCTTATGTGAGGGGTCAGGAGGGGTTTACAGTGTGGATGTGGTGGAGCCGTGTGTGTACGGAGCAAAGCTGTGTGTGTACGATGTGTGTGGAGCTGAGCCGCTTGTGTACGAGGTGTACGGAGTGGAGCCGTGTGTGTACGAGGTGTACGGAGCTGAGCCGCGTGTGTACGAGATGTGCAGAGCTGAGCCGCTTGTGTACGAGGTGTACGGAGCGGAGCCATGTGTGTTCGAGGTGTACGGAGCCGTGCGTGTGTACGAGGTGTGCAGAGCTGAGCCGTGTGTGTATGAGGTGTGCGGAGCGGAGCCGCGTGTGTACAAGGTGTGCGGAGCTGAGCCGCGTGTGTATGGGGTGTACAGAGCGGAGCCCTGTGTGTATAAAACGGAGCCCTGTGTGTACAAAGTGTATGAAGCTGACCCGTCTATGTGTACGGAGTGGAGCATAGCCATGTGTGTATGGGGGGGGGGGGGCGCCATATTGCAGTTCGCCTCAGGCAGCAGAGAGGCTAGGTTCACCCCTGATCTAGAGAATACAATTTTTCTGCTCCATTTGCTTGTTGGCACTGCAGAATACAGCCAGATCCTTTCCATATTACAGCACTAAAAATCCAGCTATTTTAATCTGGGGTTTGTCCGTCACACGGATGCCATGACATGGCAAGGGACGGGAACTGGACGTGATGTTGATAGTGCATGCAGGCGCCAAGGCCGAAGCCGTGGGCAAGCTGAAATTGTGCCACAACAAACACCCAGATCGTCTCGCCCGACCTTCCTGTCCCAATTACTTTGAGACCGTAGCAGCACACCACTATTGAACCCAGAGCAGCGTCAAAAGGTTGTTGGTTGGGTAGCGGATAATGCTTCCAGTCACTTTGTCACCACCACCACCACCATCCTGTCTTCCACATGGTCAAGTCTCAGTAGCCGTGAGTCTGGACCGCATGTTCCTCACCCTGATCCTCCTTCCTCCCACCATGTTGAGTGCCTGGAGACAACTGATCCCACACTTGGACACTCCAAAGAGCTATTCACTTTTCCATTTATAGATTCTGGCCTCTCATCTGGTCCACTTGAAGCGGGGCAAGAGGAGATCGCATGTAGCGATGCCTAAATATTTGAGCAGCCACAATCATACAAAGGTGACAGTGGGAAAGTGTCACAAGAGGTGGACGATGATGAGACACAATTGCCAGAAAGTCAAGAGGTGGACCAGGGTGCGGAAGTGGAAGATGAAGTGGTGGATGATATAGTAACTGACCCAAGCTGGCAGGAGGACATGCAGAGAGAGGACAGCAGCACACAGGGGAAGGGAGGCATAGCACCCCAACAGCCTGGAAGAAGCAGTGTGGTGGCCACAGACAGAAGGCGGGCAACCATTCCTTGTAACACCAACACGACGGAAGTTGCCAGTGCAACTGTTAGGTCTTCCCGAGTCTGTTTTTTAAAGACCCTGCCGATAACCCCAAAAAGGCCATTTGCACCACCTGCCATGCCAGCATCAGCAGGGGTAGCAAAACTACCAGCCTGACCACCACCAGCATGATCAGGCACATGGCAGAAAAGCACCCGACTTTGTGGCCCGAACCCCAGGGTCCAGGAACAGTGTCTGCGGGTGACAGCACTGCTTCTTCCGCTGTTGTGCATGCAAGCCAATCCCCTGTCCATGGTGTTTGCGAAGATACCTCCTGCCCTGCACCTGTCATTGCACATGCTCAACTAGCACCATCAGCAAGCACGTCCACATCCTTGTCCCAGCGCAGCATTCAGTTGTCCATACCCCAGTCCTTGAAACACAAGCGCAAATACGCAGGCAACGCCCCACAGGCCGCACTACTAAATTCCCACATTTCGTGACTGCTTTCACTTGAAATGTTGCCTTTTAGGCTCATGGAAATGGAAGCTTTCTGCATCCGGATGGCGGCGGCTGTCCCTTGATACTCGGTCCCCAGCCGCCACTATTTCTCCCGGTGTGCTGTCCCCGCATTACACAAGTACGTGTCCCACATTAGCCGTGCCCTCAACAATGCAGTTACTGGGAAAGTCAACCTAACCGTGGACACGTGGACAAATGCTTATGGGCAGGGACGGTACATCTCGCTGATGGCACACTGGGTTAACATAGTGGAAGCCGGGATCCAGTCGGACCTTGGGATGGAACACGTCCTCCCGACGCTGTGAATTTCAAGCCCTAGGTCTATCAGGGTTGCCCCCACAGTCTACAGTACCTGCACCTCCTTCTCCTCTTCAGCCTCCATCTCCTAAATTACCACATCAGACGCAAGCTGGAAGCACTGCAGCACTGCCTCAGCCAAGCGGCAACAGGCTGTGCTGAAGCTAATGTGCTTAGGTGACAAACTGCACAATGCTGAAGAGTTGTGGACAGCTCTGAGAGAGCAGGCAGATCTGTGGCTGACACCGCTGAACCCACAGCCAGGCATAGTCATGAGTGATAATGGCTGAAACCTGGTGGTGGCTCTGAGGTGAGGCAAGCTCACACATGTACTATGCCTGGCCCATGTGCTTAACCTCATGGTTCAGCAGTTTCTCAAAACATACTTGGAGCTACCAGATCTGCTTGTCAAATTACACCACATGTGTGCCTATTTTAGAAAGTTAGCTACAGCTTCCGCCGCCCTTGCCGTGCTTCAGCAGCGTTGGCAGCTTCCGACTCACCGACTGGTGTGTGATGTCCCCGAGTGTTGGAATGCTACACTGCAGAAGTTGTGAAGGATTTGTGAGCATAAGAGGGCAGTTGTTGACTGCCAGCATAAACAAGGCTTTCCCTATTCAGTTCAGACTCCACACATAAGATGTCAGGAGTGGACATGGATGTCAGACATATGTACCATCCTTCATAACTTTGATGACTCCACCAAGATGGTAAGCGGCGATGACACCATAATTAGCATGACCATCCAGCTTCTCTGTGTTCTGAAACGCCATCTGCTCACAATCAAAGAGGATGCTTTGCAGGTGGAGCATGATGAAATGGAGCAAGGAACCATACAGGGTGATTACACACTGTCCAGCCTCATCTCATCCCAACGTGGATTGGGTGACAATGAGGAAGAGGAGGAGGAGGAGGAAGAACAGCAGCTAGTTTCATGCTCTATACATGGTACTACCTGCACAACTGTCATACCGTCAGCGTGGATGGCCTGAGGACAGGGAGGAGGAGGAGAACATGGTCAGTCATCCTCTTGGTGAGGACATGGAAGTCTTGATGTTAGTAGTCTGGCATGCATGGCTGAGTTTATGTTAAGCTGCCTTTCCCGTGAGGCTCAAGTTCTCCAAATTTTGGGTGACAGGCGGACAGGTCTACTAAAATCAGGCAATACCAGAAGGCCCTTGCTGCAGAATTATTAAAAAAATTCCCATCTAAAAACGCTGGTGGCAGAGGTCACAGTTCGTTGGACAACCAAAGAGAACAGGCGAGAGAGACACAACTCCAATCCAGCAGAGGCAGGGGAACATTGTCAAAGTCCTGGGTGAGTTTTCTCAGATCCTCCCATCGCACAGGTCCTGAGGTGTGGGGTATTCCCACAAGAAGTGCAAAGTTTGGAAAGATGCTGAGGGAGTACCTTGCTTACTGTACCAATGTCCTCCATGATTCCTCTGTGCCTTATAATTATTGGGTATCCAAGCTGGACACTTGGCATGAACTGGCTCTCTATTCCTTGGAGGTCCTGGCCTGCCCTGCCACTAGCGTTTTGTCTTAGCAGATTTTTAGTGCCGCTGGTGGGATTATAACTGATAAGCGCATCTGCTTGTCAATTGAAAATGCTGATAAGCTGACTCTTATAAAAATGAACAAGGGTTGGATTGGGCCAGACTTCTCAACACCACTGAATGATAACAGCGTAACATAAACTCAAATCCAGTGGCTTTTTTTTGGAGGTCTATTCCCATGCACCTCTTCACACCCACACAGGGGTATACACTTCCTGATTTGGCTATTTGCCATTGTCCTCTGCCTTCTTCTCATCCTCATCCTTCACCACCATATCACCAGGGTGACCGTGTTTTGTGATGCAACACCCACATAATTTTTTTAAATGGTGTTTATGATGCCCGTAAAAAAAATTTGTTATACAGTATGTTCATATATACCCTCAGGGGTAAATGTTTGTCAGCCCATACACTTAGTGCATGGGCATTACTAGTATAGGAGACCCACTCCTTTCTAATGGGAACTTTTTTTATGAGGCTGTCCTCCACGTCTCTTCCAAGCGGCATTGGAGTGCCTCCAAATTTTTGGCAGCCTTTGCATTCACTGCATAGGCAAACAGTATGGGAGACCCACTTCCTGATAATGGGAACATTGTTTTCAGTAGGCCCTCCTCTACGTTCCTTCAAAGGGGTATTGGGGTGCGTTCAAATTGTGGGCAGCCCTGCCACTCACTGCATATGCAATAACAGTATAGGAGACCCACTGTTTAATAATGGGAACAACAAAGCATAGCAGACTGCTGGCCCTTTAAGAATAGTAAAGGCTGCCTGATGGCACTATAAAAATAGGCATTGTGACTTTCAGAGTCCCTCCTTCATAAATAAAACAGGATGTGTCTGATGATGTGTCACACACCACATGGCCAGATAAGGTTGTAAAATGTTAAAATTACATTTCCAAGTGAATGCATTTGTCTTGGTTGAAAGCAATGCTAAAGTTCAAAAACGCTTTAAAAACGCTACATGTGAACATATCCCAAGGTGTGGAGGAGCATTTTTGTTTTTGGTTATTTATTTTGCCTTTTATACAAGTCATTACCCTGGAAAGGATGTTCCTTAACATATTTCCCAGGAAAATCCATTTTGGTTTTGTTTTTGTATGTTTTATTGTGAGTCTGTAAAAGTGGCGTAAGACTCTGACAACATTGTTCACAGCAGTAACCTGGGAGTCAGAAATGCTTCCAGGGATCTTCTCCATGCTGTTCCCATGTCATTTTGAGCACTGTTCCCATCGAATTCCGCAATTTTTAGTCCCTATGCAGACCACCATGGGGAACGACAGAAAAATGCTCATGCTAGTTGTTCGGGTCGAGCACCTGAGCATTCCAATTTGCTCGACCCGAGCAACGAACACCCAAGCATTTTAGTGCTCACCCACCACTAATATTCACCTGTGGTGCTGGCAGTGTCGTCCCTGGCAGGGCCGGCTCCAGGTTTTTGAGGGCCCCCCCTTTAACACATACCATGATTCATGATGCACAGATACAGCAGAGAAATACAGGTATAGTACAATGCCAGATTTCACTTTTTACATGAGCGATAGCTATTGTAAATTCTACAATACCATACAGCAGAGGGGCTTTATATAAGTCAACCCCTTATATGCCAATTTTCGTGACTTACTCCCTCTTCCTCAGTTACTAGTAGGCAATTTATTGTTGGCTAAACTTGCTGCAAAGAAACTGCATACATTGAATATGACAATTTTTTAATGGAAAACGTTTTAAAGTAAACATTAAGAAAGTATTAACGTAGAACATTTGTAAAAGTGCAAAATGGGTAGCATATAGCACAGCCACGTAGTATATAGCACAGCCATGTAGTATATAGCACAGCCATGTAGTATATAATACAGGCCACGTAGTATATAACACAGCCCACGTAGTATATAACACAGCCATGTAGTATATAGCACAGCCACGTAGCATATAACACAGCCCACATAGTATATAACACAGCCCACGTTGCATATAGCACAGCTACATAGTATATAACACAGTCATGTAGTATATAGCAAAGCCACGTAGTATATAACACAGCCACATAGTATATAACAGCTATGTGGTATACAGCACAGCCAGGTAGCATATAACACATCCCACATAGCATACAACACAGTCCACGTAGTATATAACACAGTCCACGTAGCATATAGCACAGCCACATAGCATATAACACAGCCAACGTAGTATACAGTGCCTACAAGTAGTATTCAATCCCCTGCAGATTTAGCAGGTTTACACATTTGGAATTAACTTGGCATTGTGACATTTGGACTGTAGATCAGCCTGGAAGTGTGAAATGCACTGCAGCAAAAAAGAATGTTATTTCTTTGTTTATTTTTTTTTTTAATTGGGAAAAGTTTTTTCAGAGGGTCATTTATTATTCAACCCCTCAACCCACCAGAATTCTGTTTGGTTCCCCTAAAGTATTAAGAAGTAGTTCAGGCACAAAGAACAATGAGCTTCACATGTTTGGATTAATTATCTCTTTTTCCAGCCTTTTCTGACTATTTAAGACCCTCCCCAAACTTGTGAACAGCACTCAAACATGGTCAACATGGGAAAGACAAAGCAGCATTCCAAGGCCATCAGAGACAAGATCGTGGAGGGTCACAAGGCTGGCAAGGGGTACAAAACCCTTTCCAAGGAGTTGGGCCTACCTGTCTCCACTGTTGGGAGCATCATCCGGAAGTGGAAGGCTTATGGAACTACTGTTAGCCTTCCACGGCCTGGACAGCCTTTGAAAGTTTCCTCCCGTGCCGAGGCCAGGCTTGTCCGAAGAGTCAAGGCTAACCCAAGGACAACAAGGAAGGAGCTCCGGGAATATCTCATGGCAGTGGGGACATTGGTTTCAGTCAATACCATAAGTAACGTACTCTGTTATGACCCCAATGGCGAGGGTCTCAGAGGAACGTGGAAGTCTGCAGAATACAAAAATCCAGCTCATAGGGCAGTGGTAACTGGGTTGACCATATATCTACTCCTAACGCCAACACTAGAAGTAGCCGGGGATCATTCCTACGTTGATTCTAGATGACACGCGCCAGCCGGAGAATCTAGCTACCCCTAGTAGAGGAAAACAAAGACCTTTCTTGCCTCCAGAGAAGGGGACCCCAAAGCTGGATAGAAGCCCCCCACAAATAATGACGGTGAGGTAAGAGGAAATGACAAACACAGAAATGAATCAGGTTTAGCACAGAGAGGCCCGCTTACTGATAGCAGAATTAAGAAAGGTAACTTATATGGTCAACAAAAACCCTATCAAAATCCACACTGGAAATTCAAGAACCCCCGAACCGTCTAACGGTCCGGGGGGAGAACACCAGCCCCCCTAGAGCTTCCAGCAAAGGTCAGGATATAGATTTGGAACAAGCTGGACAAAAATACAAAACCAAAACAAATAGCAAAAAGCAAAAGGCAGACTTAGCTGATATAACTGGAACCAGGATCAGTAGACAAGAGCACAGCAGACTAGCTCTGATAACTACGTTGCCAGGCATTGAACTGAAGGTCCAGGGAGCTTATATAGCAACACCCCTAACTAACGACCCAGGTGCGGATAAAAGGAATGACAGAAAAACCAGAGTCAAAAAACTAGTAACCACTAGAGGGAGCAAAAAGCAAATTCACAACAGTACCCCCCCCCTTAGTGAGGGGTCACCGAACCCTCACCACGACCACCAGGGCGATCAGGATGAGCGGCATGAAAGGCACGAACTAAATCGGCCGCATGAACATCAGAGGCGACCACCCAGGAATTATCCTCCTGACCATAGCCCTTCCACTTGACCAGGTACTGAAGCCTCCGCCTGGAGAGGCGAGAATCCAAGATCTTCTCCACCACGTACTCCAACTCGCCCTCAACCAACACCGGAGCAGGAGGCTCAGCAGAAGGAACTACAGGCACAATGTACCGCCGCAACAAGGACCTATGAAATACATTGTGAATGGCAAACGACACAGGAAGATCCAGACGAAAAGATACAGGATTAAGGATTTCCAATATCTTGTAAGGCCCAATAAAACGAGGTTTAAATTTGGGAGAGGAGACCTTCATAGGAACAAAGCGGGAAGAAAGCCATACCAAATCCCCAACACGTAGTCGGGGACCCACACCGCGGCGGCGGTTGGCAAAGCGCTGAGCCTTCTCCTGTGACAACTTCAAGTTGTCCACCACATGATTCCAGATCTGCTGCAACCTATCCACCACAGAATCCACCCCAGGACAGTCAGAAGGCTCCACATGACCCGAAGAAAAGCGAGGATGGAAACCAGAGTTGCAGAAAAAAGGCGAAACCAAGGTGGCGGAACTAGCCCGATTATTAAGGGCAAACTCAGCCAACGGCAAGAATGTCACCCAATCGTCCTGATCAGCAGAGACAAAACACCTCAAATAAGCCTCCAAAGTCTGATTGGTTCGCTCCGTCTGTCCATTAGTCTGAGGATGGAAAGCAGACGAAAACGACAAATCAATGCCCATCCTACTACAAAAGGATCGCCAGAACCTGGAAACGAACTGGGATCCTCTGTCTGACACAATATTCTCAGGGATGCCGTGCAAACGAACCACGTTCTGGAAAAACACAGGAACCAGATCGGAAGAGGAAGGCAGCTTAGGCAAAGGAACCAAATGGACCATCTTGGAGAAGCGATCACATATCACCCAGATAACGGACATGCCCTGAGATAGCGGAAGATCAGAAATGAAATCCATGGAGATATGTGTCCAAGGTCTCTTCGGGACAGGCAAGGGCAAGAGCAAACCGCTGGCACGAGAACAGCAAGGCTTAGCTCGAGCACAAGTCCCACAGGACTGCACAAATGACCGCACATCCCTTGACAAGGAAGGCCACCAAAAGGACCTGGCCACCAGATCTCTGGTGCCAAAAATTCCCGGGTGACCTGCCAACACCGAGGAATGAACCTCGGAAATGACTCTGCTGGTCCACTTATCCGGGACAAACAGTCTGTCAGGTGGACAAGACTCAGGCCTATCAGCCTGAAATCTCTGCAACACACGTCGCAGATCCGGAGAAATAGCTGACAAGATAACTCCATCTTTAAGAATACCAACAGGATCAGCGACTCCAGGAGCATCAGGCACAAAGCTCCTAGAAAGAGCATCGGCCTTCACATTCTTTGAACCTGGTAAATACGAGACAACAAAATCAAAGCGGGAGAAAAACAATGACCAGCGGGCCTGTCTCGGATTAAGGCGTTTAGCAGACTCGAGATACATCAGATTTTTGTGATCAGTCAAGACCACCACACGATGCTTAGCACCCTCGAGCCAATGACGCCACTCCTCAAATGCCCATTTCATGGCCAACAACTCCCGATTGCCCACATCATAATTTCGCTCGGCAGGCGAAAACTTCCTAGAGAAAAAGGCACAAGGTTTCATAACAGAGCAACCAGGGCCTCTCTGCGACAAAACGGCCCCTGCCCCAATCTCCGAAGCATCCACCTCAACCTGAAAGGGAAGTGAGACGTCAGGCTGGCACAAAACAGGCGCCGAAGTAAACCGGCGTTTCAACTCCTGGAAAGCCTCCACGGCAGCAGGAGCCCAGTTAGCTACATCGGAGCCCTTCTTGGTCATATCCGTCAAAGGTTTCACAATGCTAGAAAAATTAGCAATAAAACGACGGTAGAAGTTAGCGAAGCCCAAGAACTTCTGAAGACTCTTAACTGACGAGGGCTGAGTCCAATCAAGAATAGCTCGGACCTTGACTGGGTCCATCTCCACAGCAGAAGGGGAAAAAATGAACCCCAAAAAGGGAACCTTCTGTACACCAAAGAGACACTTTGAGCCCTTGACAAACAAAGAATTTTCACGCAAAATTTTAAAGACCAACCTGACCTGCTCCACATGCGAATCCCAATTATCAGAAAAAAACAAAATATCATCCAGATAAACAATCAAAAATTTATCCAGATACTTCCGGAAAATGTCATGCATAAAGGACTGAAAAACTGAAGGCGCATTGGAGAGCCCAAAAGGCATCACCAAGTACTCAAAATGACCTACCTTCGGGCGTATTGAATGCGGTTTTCCATTCATCACCTTGCTTAATGCGCACAAGGTTGTACGCACCACGAAGGTCTATCTTGGTGAACCACTTGGCACCCTTAATCCGGGCAAACAAGTCAGACAACAGCGGTAAAGGATACTGAAATTTGACAGTGATCTTATTTAAAAGCCGATAATCAATACAAGGTCTCAAAGATCCGTCCTTTTTTGCCACAAAAAAGAATCCCGCACCAAGAGGGGAAGAAGACGGACGAATATGTCCTTTCTCCAGAGACTCCTTGATATATGAACGCATAGCGGCATGTTCAGGTACCGACAGATTAAACAGTCTTCCCTTAGGAAACTTACTGCCTGGGATCAAATCTATAGCACAGTCACAGTCCCTATGAGGAGGCAGTGCACTGGACTCAGACTCACTGAAGACATCCTGATAATCAGACAAATACTCCGGAACTTCCGAAGGCGTAGAAGAAGCAATAGACACAGGCAGGGAATCCCCATGAATACCACGACAGCCCCAACTTGAGACTGACATAGCCTTCCAGTCCAGGACTGGATTATGGGTCTGTAACCATGGCAGCCCTAAAACAACCAAATCATGCATTTTATGTAAAACCAGGAAACGTATCACCTCGCGGTGTTCAGGAGTCATGCACATGGTAACCTGTGTCCAATACTGCGGTTTATTTGCTGCCAATGGTGTAGCATCAATACCCCTAAGAGGAATAGGATTTTCTAATGGTTCAAGAGTAAAACCACAGCGCTTAGCAAATGAGAGATCCATGAGACTCAGGGCAGCACCTGAATCTACAAACGCCATGACAGGATAAGATGACAGTGAGCAAATCAAAGTTACAGACAGAATAAATTTAGGTTGCAAATTACCAACGGTGACAGGACTAACAACCTTAGCTATACGTTTAGAGCATGCTGAGATAACATGTGTAGAATCACCACAGTAGTAGCACAAGCCATTCCGGCGTCTATGAATTTTCCGCTCATTTCTAGTCAGGATTCTATCACATTGCATTAAATCAGGTGTCTGTTCAGACAACACCATGAGGGAATTTGCGGTTTTTCTATCACATTGCACCGAATTAGGTGTCTGTTCAGACAACACCATGAGGGAATTTGCGGTTTTGCGCTCCCGCAACCGCCGGTCAATTTGAATCGCCAGTGCCATAGTATCATTCAGACCTGTGGGAATGGGAAAACCCACCATAACATTCTTAATGGCTTCAGAAAGGCCATTTCTAAAATTAGCGGCCAGTGCACACTCGTTCCAATGTGTCAGCACGGACCATTTCCGAAATTTTTGGCAATACACTTCAGCCTCGTCCTGCCCCTGAGACATAGCCAGCAAGGCCTTTTCTGCCTGAATCTCAAGATTGGGTTCCTCATAAAGTAAACCGAGCGCCAGAAAAAATGCATCAAGATCAGCCAATGCCGGATCTCCTGGCGCCAGCGAAAAAGCCCAATCCTGAGGGTCGCCCCGTAAGAACGAAATAACAATTTTTACTTGCTGAGCAGAATCTCCAGATGAACAGGGTCTCAGGGACAAAAATAATTTACAATTATTCACGAAATTCCTAAACTTAAACCTGTCTCCGGAAAACAGTTCAGGAATCGGTATTTTAGGTTCTGACCTAGGATTTCTGATAACATAATCTTGTATGCCCTGCACACGAGTAGCCAGCTGGTCCACACTTGTAATCAAGGTCTGGACATTCATGTCTGCAGCAAGCATAGCCACTCTGAGGTAAAGGGGAAGAAGAAAAAAAAAAAAAACTCAGAATCTTCTTTCTTATAATCCCTCTTCTGCAATGCATTAAACATTTAATCAAGGCCTGGCAAACTGTTATGACCCCAATGGCGAGGGTCTCAGAGGAACGTGGAAGTCTGCAGAATACAAAAATCCAG
Organism: Ranitomeya variabilis; assembly: GCF_051348905.1. Classification (NCBI taxonomy): domain Eukaryota; kingdom Metazoa; phylum Chordata; class Amphibia; order Anura; family Dendrobatidae; genus Ranitomeya; species Ranitomeya variabilis. Next base: position 128,053,286 of record NC_135235.1, on the reverse strand, counting down.
CTCATAGGGCAGTGGTAACTGGGTTGACCATATATCTACTCCTAACGCCAACACTAGAAGTAGCCGGGGATCATTCCTACGTTGATTCTAGATGACACGCGCCAGCCGGAGAATCTAGCTACCCCTAGTAGAGGAAAACAAAGACCTTTCTTGCCTCCAGAGAAGGGGACCCCAAAGCTGGATAGAAGCCCCCCACAAATAATGACGGTGAGGTAAGAGGAAATGACAAACACAGAAATGAATCAGGTTTAGCACAGAGAGGCCCGCTTACTGATAGCAGAATTAAGAAAGGTAACTTATATGGTCAACAAAAACCCTATCAAAATCCACACTGGAAATTCAAGAACCCCCGAACCGTCTAACGGTCCGGGGGGAGAACACCAGCCCCCCTAGAGCTTCCAGCAAAGGTCAGGATATAGATTTGGAACAAGCTGGACAAAAATACAAAACCAAAACAAATAGCAAAAAGCAAAAGGCAGACTTAGCTGATATAACTGGAACCAGGATCAGTAGACAAGAGCACAGCAGACTAGCTCTGATAACTACGTTGCCAGGCATTGAACTGAAGGTCCAGGGAGCTTATATAGCAACACCCCTAACTAACGACCCAGGTGCGGATAAAAGGAATGACAGAAAAACCAGAGTCAAAAAACTAGTAACCACTAGAGGGAGCAAAAAGCAAATTCACAACAGTACTCCACCGCAATGGTCTCCGTTCCAGACGAGCCCGTAAGGTACCTTTACTTTCAAAGCGTCATGTCAAGGCTCGTCTACAGTTTGCTTATGATCACTTGGAGGACTCTGAGACTGACTGGTTCAAGGTTCTCTGGTCTGATGAGACCAAGATCGAGATCTTTGGTGCCAACCACACACGTGATGTTTGGAGACTGGATGGCACTGCATACAACCCCAAGAATACCATCCCTACAGTCAAGCATGGTGGTGGCAGCATCATGCTGTGGGGCTGTTTCTCAGCCAAGGGGCCTGGCCATCTGGTCCGCATCCATGGGAAGATGGATAGCACGGCTTACCTGGAGATTTTGGCCAAGAACCTCCGCTCCTCCATCAAGGATCTTAAGATGGGTCGTCATTTCATCTTCCAACAAGACAACGACCCAAAGCACACAGCCAAGAAAACCAAGGCCTGGTTCAAGAGGCAAAAAATCAAGGTGTTGCAGTGGCCTAGTCAGTCTCCTGACCTTAACCCAATTGAAAACTTGTGGAAGGAGCTCAAGATTAAAGTCCACATGAGACACCCAAAGAACCTAGATAACTTGGAGAAGATCTGCATGAAGGAGTGGGCCAAGATAACTCCAGAGACCTGTGCCGGCCTGATCAGGTCTTATAAAAGACGATTATTAGCAGTAATTGCAAACAAAGGTTATTCCACAAAATATTAAACCTAGGGGTTGAATAATAATTGACCCACACTTTTATGTTTAAAATTTATAAAAATTTAACTGAGCAACAAAACTTTTTGGTTTGTAAGATTTATGCATCTGTTAATAAATCCTGCTCTTGTTTGAAGTTTGAAGGCTCTAACTTATTTGCATCTTATTAAACCTGCTAAATCTGCAGGGGGTTGAATACTACTTGTAGGCACTGTATAACACAGCCCACATAGCATATAGCACAGCCACGTAGCATATAACACAGCCACGTAGTATATAACACAGCCCACATAGTATATAGCACAGCCACGTAGCATATAACACAGCCCACTTAGTATATAGCACAGCCACGTAGTATATAGCAAACCAATATGTAGGTTTTACTGGCTAGGGGTCCATGAAGAAGTTAAATGGTATTGTAATTCTTGTCTAGTGAGCCATGTAACCAGTCCCCAGCCCTTTTGGAGTCCTTTGGTGCCTCTACCAATAATAGCGGTACCTTTCGAGGGAGTGGCAATGGATCTGGTCGGTACTGTCAATAAGTCAGCAAGGGGACACCAACACATCCTGGTAGTTCTAGATTATGCCACCTGATATCCTGAGGCCGTTCTGCTGCGCCACACGTCAGATAAACTCATAGCAAAAGAACTCATGGGTATGTTTTCCAGGGTTTTCCATGTTTTCCTCAAGACATTTTAACAGACCAAGGAACCCCCTTTATGTCAAAAATTATGAAAGAACTCTGCTGCTTGTTAAATGTTAAACAGTTGCGCACCTCAGTTTATCATCCCCAAACAGATGGTCTGGTAGAAAGATTCAATAAGACACTAAAGAGTATGCTAAAAAAAGCAGTCTCTAAAGGTGGGAAGGATTGGGATCTCTTACTACCATATTTGTTGTTTGCAATGCGGGAGGTTCCCCAGGCATTTACGGGGTTCTCGCCCTTTGAACTACTGTATCTCAGAAACCTCTGGGGCTTACTTGATATAGCCAAAGAGGCTTAGGAGAACCAACCAACCCCCGACAAGAGTGTGATAGAACATGTTGCAAAAATGCAGGAAAGAATGGAGACAGTCCTACCATTGGTGCAGGAACATATGGAGGGTGGAAACCCACTCCTGTAGCCATTGTTGCTAGACCTCTGAAGCCATTGTTGCTATATCCGAATTTATCCCCTGATGAGCCCCTAAACTGGGAAGGGGTGAAACGCGTAGGGATGGCGAGATGGGACTGAATATGTCACCTACTCAGATAAGTTTTTTTCTTTATGTTTCTTTGTCAAGACAGACCAAGTACAGTACTTGCTTATAGGATAGCAATGAGGGATTGGCCTCAGACATTTTGGGCTTGTAGATGCACTAATCTAATGTTATTGAGAGACAATTTATGTGACACCAATTTGTTTTGTGTTTTTTCCTTTTTTTCTGATTTTGTTGAATATTTTGTTAATTTTTTTTTTTTTTTGCTATAAGATGCGGAACTCGTATGGCATCTAGAGTGCAGACTAATGTGTCACTGACAGCAATAAAAGTGTATCAGATTATCCATTATAGAGAGGGTAATGAGAGATGGTTCTCAGTTGTTTCTGTACTCTGATGTGCATTAGCCCCTAAACCAAATGAGAAATACTATATGCGATATCCTATAAGGGATTGGTCTCAGACATTTTGGGCTTGTAGATGCACTAATCTAACGTTATTGAGAGACACTTTATGTGATACCTATTTGTTTTGTGTTTCTTTCTTTTTTCTGACTTTGTTTAATATTTTGCTAAGTTTTTCTATGGTATAAGATGCGGAACTCGTATGGCATCTAGAGTGCAGACTAATGTGTCACTGACAGCAATAAAAGTGTATCAGACTATCTATTATAGAGAGAGTAATGAGAGATGGTTCTCAGCTGTTTCTGTATTCTGATGTGCATTAGCCCCTAAACCAAATGAGAAATACTATATGCGATATCCTATAAGGGATTGGCCTCAGATATTTTGGGCTTATAGATGCACTAATCCAACGCAACTGAGAGACACTTTGTGTGATACCAATTTGTTTTGTGTTTCTATGGTATAAGATGCGGAACTCGTATGGCATCTAGAGTGCAGACTAATGTGTTACTGACAGCAATAAAAGTGTATCAGACTATCTATTATAGAGGGTAATGAGAGATGGTTCTAAGCTGTTTCTGTACTCTGATGTGCATTAGCCCTTAAACTAAATGAGAAATACTATATGCGATATCCTATAAGGGATTGGCCTCAGATATTTTGGGCTTATAGATGCACTAATCTAACGCAATTGAGAGACACTATATGTGATACCAATTTGTGTTGTGTTTCTTTCTTTCTTTTGATTTTGTTTAATGTTTTGCTGATTTTTTCTATGTTATAAGATGCGGAACTCGTATGGCATCTAGAGTGCAGACAAATATGCTACTTATAGCAATATGAGCTTATCAGATCATCTAATATAGAGCGAGTAATGAGGGATGGTTCTCAGTCATCTCTGTATTCTGGTGTGCATTAGCCCTTAAACTAAATGAGAAATACTATATGTGATACCCTATAAGGCAGATAATTTTTTCATTTGGGTCTATTTTTTTTTTTTTTTTTGTTTTTGTTTTTGTTGAATATTTTGTTTTATTTTTTGGACAATTTAGGGTGTAATATCTATATCACCCAACAAAATACTTACATCCATTGAGTGTACTCATATATCTGCTAACCTTTTCGGAGGGGTGCTATCTTGCCTAGGGATCCACTCTGTACATTAGTCTTATTGGTCTGTCTATGATTTTCAGGTCATCAACCACTAACTAAGACAGTGACCTACTGTTACATCTATTAGAGGCTTCACTACTCATGACCTCTGAATATTTAACTAAGCACACTCCAACTGTGCCCCGCTGTACCCCATAACTCTGCACTATCCAAAAAAATTTTTTTCTTTTTTTCTCAAAAAACTTTTTTGAGGTAACTGTGGGGTACATGCTATTTAGTGTAATTATGCAGCAATGTCTGCAGTGTTTTTAGAATTTTTCGTTCACTTTTTTCTTTTTTCACTTTTTCACGTTTTTTGGTTAGTGTGACCTATTGGTCAATTTGTGTGTGTATGTCTGTGGGTACCTGGGTGTGGGTAGCAAGTAGGACCCTACTAGGGTGAGAAGGGACAGTCGACGGTGAGCGGGGGCGCCATATCGAATTCTAGGGTGCCAACCTCCGCTGGTAGGTAGGTTTAAGACACTTTAGGGCCACCTACAGGGACTGTGTCAGGCATATTTGCTAATTTCTCCCTATTTTTCTAGCTTACCCAACCCAGTTGGCTGATGTTGATTGCATACAATTGAGTTTTATTTATTGGAATTTTAGATAAGTTAATAGTAATAAAATATCGTTTTAAAGGATAGTACGTTTTTTCTGGTTATTCAATTTAATATATCCTTTCAATATTCTAGCTGGTTTTCTACGCTTACCCCATGCCCCGGGTGGATGAATTGATAGATCAGTTTGTGCAGGCATGGTATTATTCAACCCTTGACCTCACAAAATGATACTGGCAGGTGCCACTAACAGAGGCAGCTAAGAAAAAAACAGTCTTTGTAATGCCCGAAGGGCTGTTCCAGTATAAAGTTTTACCATTTGTTTTGCATGGCGCACCCGCGACGTTACAGTAGTTAATGGATATTGTTCTCCGTCCCCATCGCCAATATGCATCAGCCTATCTGGATGATATTGTTATGTAGACTGGGAAATTCACATACCAAGCGGAAAGGCGGTGATAGATTCTCTCCGACAAGAAGAGCTAACCGCCAACCCAAAGAAGTGTTCCATAGGGTTTGAGGAAGCTCGGTGCTTGGGTTATGTCATTGGGAGAGGAGTCCTCAAACCCCAAGTAAACAAAGTGGAGGCAATTCAAAGCTGACCCCGTCCCCTCACAGCAAAGCAGGTAAAAGCCTTTTTGGGCTTAGTGGGATATTACAGGCGATTTATTCCCAACTTTGCAACATTTTGTCCACACCTTTAACAAACTGCTTGAAAGGGAGGAAGTCTGTGATGGTCCACTGGAATCATCAGATTGAAGAGGCCTTTGTAAAGTTAAAATTGGTACTATGTGGTACACCGGGTCTGATTACACACGACTTCAAAAGAGAGTTCATCATGCTGACCGAAGCCTCTGAGATAGGTCTTGGTGTCGTGTTGTCTCAAGAGATTAACGGGGAAGAACATCCCATTAGTTTCCTGAGCCAGAAGCTTACCCCAGCCAAAACCAGGTACAGTATTGTGGAGTGAGAGTGCCTGGCCATTAAGTGGGCACTTGAGTCTCTTCGCTATTATTTGCTGGGGAGAACATTTCGCTTGGTGACAGATCATTCCCCTTTTATGTGGATGAGTCAAGCTAAGGAGATTAATGCACAAGTCACTGTCATGTCGGACGCTGTTCACACTAGGGCGTCCGACAGACAGCGGTAATTCCACGTACGTCCACTACATATTCAGTGGCGTTGGCCAGACTTTATCCAGCTTACTCGGGGTTAATCTAGCTGGTAATTAGGCTGGGTCATGCCCACGGTCTTTAAATAGTCGTGCTGGACTTAGGGCGACGCCGATTATAGCTTGTGCTTTGTGCCTGGTGATTTTGGTCTGGAGTGGTGGTCTTGTTGTAAGGAATATCGTATCTGGTGGTGTATTATCCATTGTCATATTCCTTCTTCCTATATTTGTATTTATTTTGCCCTGTGCACATTATAGTGTATTCCTGTGTGACTGCGGCGTGGTGCGTTTTTCAGTTTTCCCTGTCTGTGCTTTCTGTGGGGATTGGTGTGTGGTCTCTTCACTGGGTGGCGGGTGGTGGTTTCAGCTTAGGGCTGAAAAAGGAGACAGGGTCAGGCCTGGCGGCCCAGACATGCACACCATTAGTGTAACTTCTGGGAGAGGGACAGACAGGGTTTCCCTAGCCTGAGGGATATAACAGGGGCCCGGGTAACCAGCCTTAATCTACCCCGTACTCCCGTGACAGTCACCAGGTGGTTTCTGTCCCTACAAAACTTAAAATTTTCAGTAGAACATCGGGCAGGCAGACTACAGGGGAATGCAGATGCCCTGTCCAGAGTCCACTCTATGTCATGTGTCCACCCCCATAGGGTTGAACAAATGGGGAGGTATGTGGTGCAGTGAAAGGTGTAGAGCTGAATGGAAGATATATTTCTCCCAGCAGGATAAAATTTGGCTTGGATTTTCCCTAGGGTTGAGGACCTGCAGTGATGTCACGATCATGTGATCAGGCAATGTGATAGGTATCTCACCTGTGGGTGTGGTTTGGGCTATGTAATGAAGTTTTTGTTTGGCACATGGTCTGTGTGCAGGGTGTGAGGAGCTAGGCTGGAGTTAGCCTGATATGCCTTGCCTGGATCCAGGTTCAGCTGAGACATCCATTGCTCAAACTTGGCCTCGAGACCTGTCCACAACTCTTCAGCTGTATGACCGCAATCTCCATAGCATATCAATTTTAACACTGCCTCATTGCAGTGAGCCCTGGCTGCACATTACGGACATGGTATGGATTCACTCTGCACTGTTGGAAAGCGTGTCTCATTAAGGCAGAGGTTGAGGATGCGGGTGGAGGCCCTAGAGGAGGTGGAGGAGGCAGAAGCAGTGGAGGAAGTGTGAAATATAGATGTTTGTCCTGAAAGCCTTGGGGATTCCAAGACTTGTGGAGCAGCACCTTCCCCACCTGCCCCCACAGCCACCAGAGTCACCCAGTGCCCAGTCAGCAAGATGTAACGCCCATGGCCATGATTATTCGTCCAAGTGTCTGTGGTGAAATTAATCCTGGCAGACATCGATTTAGTCAAGGAACGGGTAATGTTGTCTGTGACATGCTGGTGTAGTGCAGGCACAGCTTTCTTAGAGAAGCAATGGTGACTGGGCACTGGGGACTGTGACAGCCATCAGCTTTTGGAATCCATCTGTATCTACCAGGCAGAAAGGCAGCATTTCCATTGCCAAGAGATTGGAGATGATGGAGTTCAACCTCTTAGCTTTACCTTGTGTAGGAGGAAACACTCTTTTATGTGACCACTAGGGTTGAGCGAAACGGGTCGGCCATTTTCAGAAGTCGCCAACTTTTGGCAAAGTCGGGATTCATGAAACCCGACCTGACCCCTGTGTGGGGTCGGCCATGAGGTCGGCGATCTTCTGAATCTGGTATCGGAATTCCGATACCGAGTTCCGATATGTTTGCGATATCGGAACTCGGTATCGGAATCCACATTTAAGTGTAAAATAAAGAATTAAAATAAAAAATATTGATATACTCACCTCTCCGGAGGTCCCTGGACATTGCCGCTGGTAACCGGCATCTTCCGTTCCTAAGAATGGCGCTTGAAAGACCTTTCGATGATGTCACGGCTTGTGATTGGTCGCGGCGGCCCACGTGACCGCTGAGCGACCAATCACAACAAGCCGTGACGTAATTCTCAGGTCCTAAATTCCTCATTCTAGGAATTTAGGCCATGAGAATTACGTCACGGCTTGTGATTGGTCGCTGAGCGGTCACGTGGGCCGCCGCGACCAATCACAAGCCGTGACGTCATCGAAAGGTCCTTCACGCGCTGATTCTTAAGAAGGAAGGCTGCCGGAAAGAAGCAGGGTGCGTCCGAGGGTGAGTATATACCTAATAGGAATATACTCACCCTCGGCTTCTTTCCGGCAGCCTTCCTTCTTAAGAATCAGCGCGTGAAGGACCTTTCGATGACGTCACGGCTTGTGATTAGTCGCGGCGGCCCACGTGACCGCTCAGCGACCAATCACAAGCCGTGACGTCATTCTCATGGCCTAAATTCCTAGAATGAGGAATTTAGGACCTGAGAATTACGTCACGGCTTGTTGTGATTGGTCGCTCAGCGGTCACGTGGGCCGCCGCGACCAATCACAAGCCGTGACGTCATCGAAAGGTCTTTCAAGCGCCATTCTTAGGAACGGAAGATGCCAATTACTACCAGGGCGCATCAGAGGGTGAGTATATCAATATTTTTTATTTTAATTCTTTATTTTACACTTAAATATGGATCTCAGGGCCTGAAGGAGAGTTTCCTCTCCTTCAGACCCTGGGAACCATAGTATCCCATTGCACTGCATTGGGTTTTGCGTTTCAGCCGACCCCGACTTTTTTATAGGATCGGCCGATTTCACTTGACCCGACTTTTGAGAAAGTCGGGTTTCGTGAAACCCGACCCGATCCTATAAAAATAAAAGTCGCTCAACCCTAGTGACCACAACTGCAGGACCTTGGGCTGGCTGCAGTGCTGAAAGACGGCAGAGCATGGTGAACTGGACAATCTGGTGAACCATGAGCGACGTGCATGTGGAGATGTTATGGTGGATTGATAAAATTGTGGTGTGCTCGTTCTCTGAGATCAGTCAAAAATAGCAGGCATGTCCATTTCCGTTACCGCTTACAGGCTCTCACTCAGCCTGACTGGAGTGGGTAAAGAACCAGAGGCTCTACGGTTTGAGACCTTTGTCACAATACTTGGCATGGTGACAGAGGAGGAGAAAGAAGGAACAGATGCAATGGGGTGGCTGATGGTTGTTGTGGTCCACTGGTTTGCATTTTTGCGCATTGGGATTCCCAGAGTAACGCATGTTGATTGCGCATGTGAAGGTTCATACATGTAGCCATTAAATTATTGCACTTTTTCCATCTACTCAGTTTATTTTTGCAAAGTTGGCAGATAATGTGAGTTGGCTTACACTTTCTGGTGTCATAAAAGGCCCAGGCTAAGCAACCCTTTTCACCCCTGCGAGCTGCAGACCCACAAATGCTGCAGGCCACAGCCATTGTTGTGGCTGAAGATGCATTACTTGTCATGGCTGCATCGCTACTTGTCTGCAATGTATGGCACTACGTATCCTCCTCATATTCCTCCTCATACACCTCCTCCGATGACCTACTCATCTCTGTGCACCTGTGTTCATGCCAAGTGGGATCTACCACACCATTATCATCCTGAGTGTTATCACATTCCTCGCCCTGAGAGACACCCTCCTCCTCTTCCTGCCCTGACAGCACAGTATAGTCTGCATGAGCCTCAGATATCTGAGTATCATCAGGGTCACCTAACCCCCCGGTTGTTAACATCTGGTGACAAGAATCAGGATGCTGCTTAGACCCTACTTCATCCTGCCCCAGATCCAAGCTAAAAAAATTTTGGGCATCTGTGCAGATGATTTCCTCCTCAACTCTGTATAGCTTTTGAGCGCACTTCTGATGCCCATGTCATAGAGTGTGTGAACAGCTATGCAGACTCACCCATCTGTGGTTCCCTAAAGTCACCTGGGCAGTTGGAAAGTTGTGACATAGGGGAAGCAAGGGAACTTGGGGTGCCACCTTTGTGGACTATACTGGGTGTGAACTTGAGGTGGAGGAAGAGGAGGAGAGGCCCCTTGAAGCTGTGCTTGCCATCCACTCGTGCACATGCTCTTTCTGGGCCTAATCAACAAGGCATACCGCTATGCGTCTGCTAAGCAAAGGTAGTAGAGTAGCCTGTCCAGTAACAGGATGTCACGATTCATTTTTGGATTTGTGGCAGCTCTGGTTCTGCTATAATTTAAATGTAGTTTTTTACTTTCAGGCCAGCAATGTCAGCTTCCTTGCTGGCAGCTGCCATGTTGCTGGTCAGCTGATGTTGTTGGAGACCACTCCCACCATCCTTTAAATAGTCATGTGATGTATCAGCTGACTATTGGTAATAGAATTTGTCTCTGATAACCAGCCTTGTAGTAAGGGACTCTCTGGTGCCAGCAGGGTATAAGTTGCTTGAGGTCCTGGTTTCATATCCTCTGCTATGTGGAGATTGCAGTCGCAGCTCATGCTACGTTTTTGTAGTTTCTCTCCTTGTCTGTCTCATGCTTTTCACTACCCCCTGTTTACATAATCTGCAGTGTTGAGGCTAGTATCCTTGTGTGCCAGAGCACTAGCCAGGGTATAGTGAGGTGACAGCTGTGGATTAGGCATGTGATGGCAGTGGGGGGAAGGACCAACAGAGGGCATTAGGGGAGCTTAGGGATAAGCACAGGCTGTGTTAGGAGGTGCCCTATCCCTCATTCCCTATTATTAGGGTCTTCCTCTCCCTTTTTTCATCCCATTAAGTCTGCGTTGTGCCATCTGCTGGACCGACCCCTGTTGGGTCGTGACACAGGAGTTGTCAGTTGTCTTTGTATAGAACGTGACATTGTTTGCTTACTAGTACTTTCACAAACATTACGACATACCCCATGAGCACCTTTAACATGGCACGGGGAGACTAGGTGAGCGAGAGCTAATAACCCGGGCCCCTGCAATTTCCCTCAGACTAGGGAAATCCTGACTGACCCTCTACCTGGAGTTTACACTGATGGTGTGCATGTCCAGGCCTCGACCCTCGCCCTGTCTCCTGTTTCAACCCTAGGCTGAAACCAACCTCCCACCACACAGTGAAGAGGTAATACACCAATACCCACAGTTAGCACAGACAAGGATAAAGGAAAATATACACCACGCCGCAGTCACACAGGAATACACTATAAATGTGCAGGGCAAAATAAATACAAATATAGGAAGGAGTAAATAAGACTAAGGAAAATACATCACCAGCAACGAATCTCCAACAACCAGCTCTCCACTCCGGACCGAGATAACAACGCACAAGACAGAAGCTATAATCGGCGATGCCCAATCATCTGGAGAACTATTTAAAGGCAATGGGCATGGCCCAGCTTCCAATCCGAGAAACAGGTAAATTAACCCCAGAACAGCTAGACAAAATCCAGCCGACACCAATGAGCAAATAGTGGTCAAAAGCAGAATTACCGCTGTCTGTCGAACGACCTGGTCTGAACAGCGTCCAACATGACAGTACCCCGCCTTCTACGAGGGACCCCAGGGCCCTCACGGCTTATAGGACCCGGCTTGTCTGGATGGCGATGATGAAAAAACCTGACCAGCCGATCCGCATGAATATCCGAGGCTGGTACCCAGGACCTCTCCTCAGGCCCATAACCACGCCAGTGTACCAAGTACTGTAAAGTGCAATGCACTACACGAGAGTCAACCACCTTGGAGACTTCAAACTCCAAATTACCATCCACCAAGACTGGAGGTGGCATAGGCGCCGCGTCCACAGAACCCACCACCTTCTTTAGAAGAGACCTGTGGAACACGTTGTGTATCTTATACACCATAGGGAGCTCCAATCGGTACGCTACTGGGTTAATGACGGCGGTGACCCCAAATGGACCAATAAACCGTGGACCCAATTTAAGGGATGGTATCTTGAGTCTTATGTTTTTTGTGGATAACCACACCCAGTCATCCACACTCAGGTCCGGACCTGGCACACGCCTACTGTCAGCCACACGTTTGTACCTAGCACCCACACTCAACAGGCGCTGTTTAACTCTCCTCCAGACTGATGACAAATGTGCTCCTAACTGATCCTCCTCCGGAACGCCGGAAGAGCCCCTCTGACTCAAGGTACAAAATTGAGGATGTAGCCCGTAAACACAAAAAAACGGAGACTCCCCAGATGACTCCTGGCGGTGATTATTGATGGCAAACTCAGCCAATGGAAGAAAGGTAGACCACTCCTCCTGGTTATCAGAGACAAAGCAGCGTAAGTACTGTTCCAAATTTTGGTTCATACGCTCAGTCTGACCATTTGACTGAGGATGGAACGCCGAAGAATGAGACAACTTGATCCCCAGCCGTGAGCAAAATGCTTTCCAAAATTTTGCCACAAACTGAGACCCCCTATCAGACACGATGTCAGACGGAACCCCATGAAGTCTGACCACCTCCTGAACAAATACCTGAGACAGAGTCTTAGCGTTAGGCAATGAAGGCAAGGACACAAAGTGCGACATTTTAGAAAACCGATCAACAATCACCAAGATGACCGTGTTCCCAGCTGATGAGGGCAAATCAGTGATGAAATCCATGGAGATTTCCGTCCATGGCTTACTAGGTACTTCAAGAGGAAGTAGTGTGCCAACAGGATGGGAGCGGGGCGTCTTAGCCCTAGCGCACGTGGTACAAGCTGACACGTATGAGACCACGTCCTGTCGGATCTTGGGCCACCAAAACCGACGTGACACCAACTCCAAGGTACCTCTAACCCCTGGGTGGCCAGCCAGGACAGCATCATGATGCTCCGCCAAAACCTTCAAGCGGAGATGAAGCGGTACAAAAGATTTGTTGATGGGAAGCTCAGATGGTACCTCCTCCTGAGCCTCGGCAATCTCAGCCTCAACCTCAGTAGTGAGAGCCGAAACCACAACACCCTTTTGGAGGATGGGTACTGGATCTTCAGAGGTTCACCCCCCGGAAAACACCTGGACAGAGCATCCGTCTTAGTGTTTTTTGACCCCAGTCTGTAAGTGACCACAAAATTGAACCACGTGAAAAACAATGCCCAGCAAGCCTGCCTGGGGGACAGACGCTTGGCTGACTCCAAATACAGCAGATTCTTATGATCGGTAATAACAGTAACCTGATGTACCGACATCTCCAAGAAGTGTCGCCATTCCTCAAAGGCCAACTTGATTGCCAACAACTCCCTGTTGCCGATATCGTAGTTACATTCGGCGGAGGACAGTTTCTTGGAGAAATAGGCGCACGGACGCAAACCACTCAAAGATGAGCCTTGAGATAGTACCGCCCCCACACCAACCTCAGACGCATCGACTTCCACAACAAAGGGTTTTGATACGTCTGGCTGCACAAGAATGGGGGCTGAAACAAAACTGTTCTTAAGAAATTCAAATGCGCGCACAGCAGCCTCAGGCCAAACGGAGAAATTGGTACCCTTTTTAGTCATGTCAGTTAGCGGTTTAGCAATGATGGAAAAATCCTTGATAAATTTCCTATAGTAGTTAGAAAACCCAAGGAACCGCTGAAGTGCTTTCAGGTTATCAGGCCGTTCCCAATGCAGCACCGCTTGCACCTTAGCAGCGTCCATTTTAAAACCAGAAGCAGACACAATATAACCCAAGAAAGGCAACTCTTGAACAGAAAATACACATTTCTCAAGTTTAGCATACAGCTTATTCTCTCTGAGAAGCTGTAACACCTGCCTGACATGATTTAAATGAGCATCACGGTCGCAAGAATATATGAGGATGTCATCTAGGTACACGATAACGAATTTCCCCAAAACATGCGAGAACACATCATTGATAAAATGTTGGAACACTGCAGGTGCGTTAGTCAACCCAAAAGGCATCACCAAATTTTCAAAATGACCCTCAGGGGTATTAAAAGCCGTCTTCCACTCATCACCTTGACGGACTCTTATGAGGTTGTACGCCCCCCTGAGGTCAAGCTTGGTAAACCACTTAGCACCCGCCACCTGGTTGAACAAATCTGGTATCAGTGGCATCGGGTATGGATCACGAACCGTAATCTGGTTCAACTCCCTGAAATCCAAACACGGGCGTAATCCGCCATCTTTCTTCTTCACGAAGAAGAACCCTGCTGCCACCGGCGAGGATGACGGCCTGATGTGCGCTTTGCTCAAGCTTTCAGCAATATAATCTTTTAACGCTTGTCTCTCCGGACCGGAGATGTTAAACATCCTTGCTTTAGGCAACTTGGCCCCTGGTTTAAACCTGATAGAACAGTCATAGGGACGATGTGGCGGCAACTCTGAACAACCCTTTTCAGAGAACACATCCACAAAATCCAGAAGTGACTCCAGAACGCTTAAAGTCACTGCAGCCACACATGTGGCCAGGCAATTCTCCTGGCAGAACTCGCTCCACTGAATTATGTCCTGAGTTTTCCAGTCAATTACCGGGTTGTGCATGGACAACCAAGGAAAACCCAAAACCACCTGAGCAGGAAGATTCCTGAGCACCTTACATGTAACCCGCTCGGAATGTAGAACCCCAATGTGGAGTTTCACCTCAGCCACAAATTCAGTAATCTCCCCCTGAGAGAGAGGAGCAGCATTGATGGTGACCACCCGGATAGGATGAGGCAGTTTTTCAATCCTAAAACCTGCTGTGCGCGCAAACTCCTCATCAATGAGATTTGTGGCTGAACCACTATCCACAAAAACAGTAATTGGCAGCTCACTGCCAGTGATTATAACCTTAGCAGGGAGCATTCATTGAGAAACCACCATGGAGGAGATACATAAGCTCAGATTGGTCTCTTCCACACCCTCTGAGCTTAGAAGTTTTCTGCCGTTGCGTTTTTCTTAGACAGCAGAGGACAGATGTTAATAAAATGACCAGTTTTACCACAGTTAAAACAGGCTCCCTGCTTCCTGAGCTCAGGGGCTCGACGCTTCACATGTGACACCCCTGCGATTTGCATAGGCTCCGTGGGCTCACCTGCAGCAACCACACGTGAACCTAACCCCTCTCCCATAGGCGGTGTCTCATGCTCCCCCTGACGCAAACGGCGATCAATGCGGACAACCAGACTCATAGCGGAATCTAGAGAAGCAGGAGTCTCGTACATCAGAAGGGCTTTTTTAACCCTTCCAGAAACCCCATGAATAAACTGACTCTGCAATGCTGGATCATTCCATTGTGTATCGATCGCCCAGCGACGAAATTCAGAACAGTAATCCTCTGCAACTCGCTCTCCCTGGCGAATAGTGCGTATCTGAGATTCTGCTAGAGCCATTCTGTCAGGTTCATCGTAGATTTTCCCAAGAGAAGAAAAAAAACTCTCCACAGAGTCAAATGCAACAGAATCAGATGGCAAAGAAAACGCCCATGCTTGGGGATCTCCGCTTAACAATGACAACACCAAGCCCACACGCTGAGCCTCATTACCCGAGGAGATCGGGCGCATACGGAAATATAGTTTGCAAGCTTCACGAAAAGAAACAAATTTACTGCGTTTCCCAGCAAATTTTTCAGGCAAAAGGAAATTTAGGCTCAGCAACTCTTCCTGTCGCTCCAGCTTGCACATTAGATACTGCTAGTCCCTGTTGCTGAACTGCCCCCCTCAACTCTGTGACCTGTAGGGACAGCACCTCCAACTGGCAGGTTATGGAAGTCATGGGATCCATGACAAGAGAAAAAGAAAAAAAGGAAACCCCTCTTTTTTTTTTTTTTGATGGCCCGATTATAATGTCACGGGGAGACTAGGTGAGCGAGAGCTAATAACCCGGGCCCCTGCAATTTCCCTCAGACTAGGGAAATCCTGACTGACCCTCTACCTGGAGTTTACACTGATGGTGTGCATGTCCAGGCCTTGACCCTTGCCCTGTCTCCTGTTTCAACCCTAGGCTGAAGCCAACCGCCCACCACCCAGTGAAGAGGTAATACACCAATACCCACAGTTAGCACAGACAAGGATAAAGGAAAATATACACCACGCCGCAGTCACACAGGAATACACTATAAATGTGCAGGGCAAAATAAATACAAATATAGGAAGGAGTAAATAAGACTAAGGAAAATACACCACCAGCAACGAATCTCCAACAACCAGCTCTCCACTCCGGACCGAGATAACAACGCACAAGACAGAAGCTATAATCTGCGACGCCAAATGATCAGGAGAACTATTTAAAGGCAATGGGCATGGCCCAGCTTCCAATCCGAGGAACAGGTAAATTAACCCCGGAACAGCTAGACAAAATCCAGCCGACGCCAATGAGCAAATAGTGGTCAAAAGCGGAATTACCGCTGTCTGTCGAACGACCTGGTCCGAATAGCATCCGACATGACAGAACACCAAGCTTAATCCCCCTTCCACGATGACCTCGCTTTTTCCAAGTGGTGTTGCTCAGATATTGTGGTAGAAGCACAGTATTAACAGCAAAAAAATAGATTTTTACTCTGCAGCAGTTCTGTACACAGGTGAATTTCAGCGACACTAAATGAGAAGGTGAAATATGGCGTGCTGAATCACACTAGTCAAAAAAGAAAGAATTGTTCGAGTGTGGATGAAGCCTGTATGGCAAAGAAGATGTGCTCCAAACAATTTCAAAATAAGATCTCCCCTACTGTATGACATTAGTAACAGAAGATTTTTTGTATGAGGCCTGTTTAACATAGACTATATGCTCCCAACAATTTCAAACTGAGATCTCCCCTCCTGTAGAATGTTAGTAACAGAAGAAATTTTTTTTTGGTGTGGATGACCTCTATGTAACTGAGACTACATTCTTCAAACATTTTCAAATTGAGATCTCCCCTACTGTATGACATTAGTAACAGAATAATTTTCTATTTATGTGGATAATGCCTGTATAACATAGACTAGATGCTCCAAATAATTTCAAACTGAGATCTCACCTTCTGTAAAATGTTAGTAACCGAAGAGATTTTTTTGGGGGTGTGGATGACGTATGTATAACAGACTAGTTGATGCAAACAATTTCAAACTGAGATCTCCCCTACTATATCACGTTAGTAACAGAAGAAAGAATTGTTTGAGAGTGGATGAGGCCTGTTTGGGAAAGAAGGTATGCTCCAAACAATTTAAAACTGAAATCTCCCCAACTGTATAAAGTTAGTAACAGAAGAATTTTTTTTAGTGTGGATGACGCCTGTATAACATCGATTAGGTGCTCCAAACAGTTTCAAACTCAGATCTCCCCTACTGTATGACATTAGTAACAGAAGAAAGAATTGTTTGAGTGTGGATAAGGCCTGTATGACAAAAAAGATATGCTACAAACAATTTCAAGATGAGATCTCCCCTATTGTATGACGTTAGTAACAGAAGATTTTTTTTTTGGTATGGATGACGCCTATATAACATAGACTAGATGCGCCAAACTATTTTAAACTGAGATCTCCCCCATTGTATGACATTAGTAACAGAAGAAATTTTTTTTGTCTGTGAATAAGGTCTGTATAACATAGACTAGATGCGGCAAGCAATTTCAAACTGAGATCTCCCGACTATAGTAACAGAAGAAAGAATTGTTTGAGTGTTAATGAGGCCTGTATGAGAAAGAAGATATGCTCCAAACAATTTCAAAATGAGATCTCTCCTACTGTATGACATTAGTAACAGAATAATTTTTTTTGTTTGAGGCCTGTATAACATAGATTAAGTGCACCAAACTATTTAAAACTGAAATCTCCCCTACTGTTTGATGTTTGTAACAGAAGAAAGAATTGTTTGAGTGCTGATGAGGTCTGTATGACAAAAAAGATATGCTACAAACAATTTCAAACTGAAATCTCCCCTACTGTATGATGTTAGTAACAGAAGAATTTTTTCTGTTGTGGATGACGCCTGTATAACATAAACTAGGTGCTCCAAACAATTTAAAACTGAGATCTCCCCTACTGTATGACGTTAGTAACAGAAGAAAGAATTGGTTGTGTGTGGATGAGGCCTGTATTACATAGACTTGATTGCTCCAAACAATTTCAAACTGAAATCTTCACAACTGTAGAAAGTTAGTAACAGAAGAAATTTTTTTTTTTTTTGGTGTGGATGACGCCAGTATAACAGACTACATGCTGCAAACAATTTCAAACTGAGATCTCCCCTACTGTATGACATTCGTAACAGAAGAAAGAATTGCTTGCGTGTAGCTGAGGCCTCTATGATAAAGAAGATATGCTCCAAACAATTATGACTCATCGGTTGATCATAAAGCTAACCTAGTATCTTAGGGTTTATGCTGTCTTGATTTTTTATATTTTTTTGCAACAGATTTATTTTTTAATATAGATTATTAAAAGTTAAATTTTAATCCCATTTCTTGCTATATCTATTCTGATACTGAAGTGAGCACTCTTTTACATTTTCTTAGCTAACTGAATAAATAAGCAGGAGAAAAGCAAAAGGGTTGCACAAGATTCAATATCAAAACTCAATATCTAATCAATCAATATACAAACTTCATTAACTATAAAATGCTGAAAAAGTCACAGTAAAATCTTGACCTATGTGTTCTGAGCCTAATACAAAGCTAAGACTAACAGCCATATTAAACTCAATTCACACAACGCACAAAAAAACGTTACATGTAACATTTTTTTGTGCCGACGGTCCAACGCAACATGACGCAACCGTCGCACGACGGTTGCGACGTGTGGCATTGCGTCGCACTGCGTTGCTAATGCTAGTCTATGGAGAAAAATCGCATCCTGCAAGCACTTTTGCAGGATGCGTTTTTTCTGCAAAATGACGCATTGCGACGTGCAGTGCACGACGCTAGTGTGAAAGTAGCCTGACTTTGACTAGTAAGGCCTGTTACTGCTTTGAAGTCACATAGACTATCACCAATAAATTATCTACATGAAGAGGATTTGCAAATAAGAGAGATTATAAACTATCTCCCCTTGTGTTTGCACTTTATTATATACTACTTCCCTAACTTTAATTGTAATACATTGTTATTATTGAACACTTGCTGTGCTATAAACACATAAGAACTTTTATATAGACTAGGAAATAAGGGAGATTAAAAATTGTCTCTTTCTTTTGCACTTGTACATTATCTATATATGGTTTTTACTGGCCTCAGTGCTACTATATGATTGCAGTATTGTTACTATTGAATATATACTGTATTACCTCTTTGTAAATGCTTAATTGTCACAAGTTGTTAAACTGTTGGAAAGTATTGAAATTCCACTTTTGCCTATCAATGGGAGATATATCTATCCTTATTTGGCTTTCAGCTTGCTAGTCTGCTCATCTCATCTCATCTTGTATTTCATCTTTTTGGACCTGGATGTATATTTTAGAATTGTGTTTTTGTATTAATAAATATTTTTTATTTTTAACTATCCTCCTCTGGTGATCATGGTTTACTCCAATTTCTCTAATATACATTGTGAATAGGAGTCCTTCACCTCTCTAACTTAAATACTATGTGGGGGGCACCTTACTATAAGAGAATGCTTCCAGCCCAGGTTATTGTGCTTCTTGTGCTTTGTCTTTTTCTTGATACACCTAAATATGTTTTTGAACCCATGTGTTCAAAATAGTGATGGCGCATCCCAGTGTTACACACAAGAAACTTCCCAGAAATGCTGCTTTCCGGAAAATCTGGGCAGTGCTCAGGAGACATCTCCAAAGGTCTTCTACGTAGAACTAGCAGTTTGTTCTTCAAGTGAAGTAGCTTGTGAGGTTGGAAATGTAATTAAAGAGCATATGAATCCGTTCTGTTTAAAAGATACTGAGACTATTTGCTGAGAACAGATGTTACAAATCTCTAAAGCCTCTCTCAAGCTACTCAAGCATGGAACTACAGTAAGCTTAAAATATTTCCTGGCATTGAACCTACCCCTTAGGAAAAGAGAAGCTTAAAGATGAAGAGGGAGCAGGTACTATTAAGTATAGAGGAGCAGCCATGTTCAGAACATACAAACAGTATGTGTTGGCATCTATTCTCTCTCTGGCTGACCTTCCAATGAGCTTCAGACTTTTCACTTAAAATGACTGTGCTGTGGATAAGTTGATACTTTAAGATACTTGAAAATCCCTCCCTGCAGATAGCTAGGTTAAGGAATGTTTGTAAATAAGATAAGGGAAAATCTCTTGCTACTTGTAATAAATCAATAGCTATGTATAGCACAGTGGGTAATGTTCATAATCTGGAACCAGCCGTTTTATCCAATAGGCACATTCGAAAAAAAAAATCATCGACACAACCAAATAACATTTATGAAACTGGAATAAGGGTCCACTTATAGCCACTTAATCCAGATCCAATAGAATTCTTCAACAATATAATGCTGCAATTTTTCCTACAGAGAAAAAAAAGTATTAACAATGCAATGTGTGAACAAGTGGGTCGTTCAGATTTGTCAAAAGGACGGCAGAGTGAAGCAGCCACTGACTTGCTGCAGGACTCACAAGACATAACAATGTCATACTAACCTCTATATGACCCAGTGACCACGGCCGGCGTCAGCACCCGGGCAAGTTGCGGGGCCCTAGCAAAGCAGGGGGGGCCATTTTGACAAGTGTGACCAACTTTTTACTATTGACGCTGCCTATGCAGCGTCAATAGTAAAAAGATATAATGCTAATAGCAATTTAAAAAAAAAAATCGTACTATTCTCACCTTCCGGTGGCCCCCGGAGCCTTCCTGATCCTCACGATGCTCCCGGCAGCTCCCGCTCCCAGTGATGCTTTGTGAAATGACCCCAGATGACGTAGGATCACGCGAGACTGCTACGTCATCACAGGCCATTGTCGCAACGCATCACTAGGAACAGGGGGCTGGCGAGAGCATCGCTAAGGCCTGGGCTGCCAGAAGGTGAGTATATAACCATTTCTTATTTTAATTCATTTTTAACAGGGATATGGGATGTGGGCTGTGCTATATACTATGTGGCTGTGCTATATACTACGTGGCTGTGTTATATACTACGTGGCTGCTATATACTAGGTGGCTGTGCTA
Organism: Ranitomeya variabilis; assembly: GCF_051348905.1. Classification (NCBI taxonomy): domain Eukaryota; kingdom Metazoa; phylum Chordata; class Amphibia; order Anura; family Dendrobatidae; genus Ranitomeya; species Ranitomeya variabilis. The sequence continues at coordinate 128,032,521 of NC_135235.1, read as the reverse complement.
TATACTATGTGGCTGTGCTATATACTACGTGGGCAGAACATGTGCCAAACAAAAACTTCATTACATTGCCCATAACCACACCGACAGATGAGGTACCTATCACATGGGCTGATCACGTGATCGAGACATCACTGCAGGTCCTCAACCTTAGTGAAAATCCAAGCCAAATTTTATCCTGCTGGGAGAAATATATCTTCCGTCCAGCACTACACCTTTCATTGTACCACATACCTCCCCCTTTGTTCAACCCTATGGGGATGGACACATGACATAGAGTGGACTTGAGACAGGGCATCTGCATTCCCCTGTAGTCTGCCTGCTCGATGTTCTACTGAAAATTGCAAATTTTGCAGGGACAGAAACCACCTCTCCTTAGCTTAACTCATCCACATGAAAGGGGAATGATCTGTTACCAAGCGAAATATTCTCCCCAGCAAATAATAGCGAAGAGACTCAAGTGCCCACTTAATGGCCAGGCACACTCTCTCCACAATACTGTACCTGGTTTCGGCTGGGGTAAGCTTCTGGCTCAGGAAACTAATGGGATGTTCTTCCCCGTTAATCTCTTGAGACAACACGGCAACAAGACCTATCTCAGAGGCATCAGTCGGCATGATGAACTCTCTTTTGAAGTCAGGTGTAATCAGACCTGGTGTACCACATAGTACCAACTTTAACTTTACAAAGGCCTCTTCGATCTGATGATTCCAGTGGACCATCACAGACTTCCTCCTTTTCAAGCAGTTTGTTAAAGGTGTGGACAAAATGTTGCAAAGTTGGGAATAAATCGCCTGTAATATCCCCCTAAGCCCAAAAAGGCATTTACCTGCTTTGTTGTGAGGGGACGGGGCCAGTTCTGAATTGCCTCCACTTTGTTTCCTTGAGGTTTGAGGACTCCTCTCCCAATGACATAACCCAAGTACCGAGCTTCCTCAAACCCTATGGAACACTTCTTTGGGTTGGCGGTTAGCTCTGCTTATCAGAGAGAATCTATCACCGCCTGTACCTTTGGTATGTGAATTTCCCAGTCTACACAACAATATCATCCAGATAGGTTGATGCATAACGGCGATGGGGACGGATAACAATATCCATTAACATTAACCACTGGAACGTTACCGGCGCGCCATGCAAAGCAAATGGTAATACTTTATACTGGAACAGCCCTTCGGGCATTACAAAGGCCATTTTTCCTTAGCTGCCTCTGTTAGTGGCACCTGTCAGTATCATTTTGTGAGGTCATGGGTTGAATAATACCATGCCTGCCCAAACTGATCTATCAATCCATCCACCCGGGGCATGGGGTAAGTGTCAAATTTCGAAACTTCATTAAGTTTTCTGAAGTCATTACAGAAACTTAGTATCCCATCAGGCTTAGGTATTATGACTAGTGATGAGCGAATGTACTCATTGCTCGGGTTTTCCTTAGCACGCTCGGTTGACCTCCGAGTATTTGTAAGTGTTCAGAAATATAGTTTTCCTCACCTCAGCTGAATAATTTACAGCTACTACCCAGTCTTAGTACATGTGGGGGTTGCCTGGTTGTTAGGGAATCCCCACATGTAATCAAACTCTCTAACAGTCGCAAATCATTCAGCCGCCTAGAGGAAAACGAAATCTCCGAGCAGTCATAAATACTCGGAGACCACCCGAGCATGCTTGGGAAAACCCGAGCAACGAGTACACTCGCTCATCACTAATTATGACTATTGGACTGACCCACTCACTTTGGGACTCCTCAATGACCTCTAACTGTAGCATAGTTTTAACCTCCTCCGATATTGCTTGTCGCCGGGCCTCAGGCGCCCGATATGGCTTTAGTCAGATTTTAGCCTGTGGCTCCGTGACAATGTCATGTTGGAATATGGAAGTACGTCCAGTGAGCTCAGAGAAAACATCTGTATTTCGGCTAACAAACTCCCGGACCTCCTGAACCTGTTTAGGAGACAAAGTATCTGCTATTTTGACTATGGAGAATAGTTCTCCTGACACCCCCAGATGTAATGGAGCCTTCTCCACAGGAAATGCAGGCAGCGGACTATCCCCGCCAAGGTGGTCTCTATCTTTCCATAGTTTAAGCAAATTAATATGGTAAACCTGCACTGGCTTCCTCCGTCCTGGTTGGTGCACCTTGTAGTCTACTGGTCCCACCTTCTCTATAATCTCATAGGGCCCCTGCCACCTTGCAAGAAATTTGCTATCCACTGTGGGCACAAGTACCAACAACCGATCCCCAGGACTAAAGGTTCTTACCTTAGCCTCCCGGTTATAGACCCGACTCTGAGAACATTGTGCTGCCTCCATATGTTCCCGGACCAATGGTAGGACTGTCTCCATTCTTTTCTGCATTTTTGCAACATGTTCTATCACACTCTTGTCAGGGGTTGGTTGGTTCTCCCAAGCCTCTTTGGCTATATCAAGTAAGCTCCAGGGGTTTCTGCCATACAATAGTTCAAAGGGCGAGAACCCCGTAGATGCCTGGGGCACCTCCTGCATTGCAAACAACAAATATGGTAGTAAGAGATCCCAATCCTCCCCATCTTTAGAGACTGCTTTTTTTTTGCATACTCTTTAGTGTCTTAAGGTACCTTCACACTAAACGACTTTGAAACGAGAACGACAACGATCCGTGACGTTGCAGCGTCCTGGATAGCGATATCGTTGTGTTTGACACGCAGCAGCGATCTGGATCCCGCTGTGATATCGCTGGTCGTTGCTGAAAGTCCAGAACTTTATTTGGTCGTCAGATCGGTGTGTACCATCGTGTTTGACAGCAAAAGCAACGATGCCAGCAATGTTTTACAATGGTAACCAGGGTAAATATTGGGTTACTAAGCGCAGGGCCACGCTTAGTAACCCGATATTTACCCTGGTTACCATTGTAAAAGTAAAAAAAAAAAACACTACATACTCACCCTCTGATGTCTGTCACGTCCCCCGGCGTCCGCGCTGCTGCTCAGAGGTTCCTGCACTGAATGTGTCAGTGCCGGCCGTAAAGCAAAGCACAGCAGTGACGTCACCGCTGTGCTTAGGGCCGGCGCTTACACAGTGCAGGGAAGCTGAAGGCGAGGGATGCGACAGACACGGCAATGTAAGTATGTTGTGCTTGGTTTTTTTTAACATTTACACTGGTAACCAGGGTAAACATCGGGTTACTAAGCGCGGCCCTGCGCTTAGTAACCCGATGTTTACCCTGGTTACCCGGGGACTTCGGCATCGTTGGTCGCTGGAGAGCTGTCTGTGTGACAGCTCTCCAGCGACCACACAGCGACGCTGCAGCGATCGGCATCGTTGTCGATATCGCTGCAGCGTCGCTTAATGTGACGGTACCTTTATTGAATCTTTCTACCAGACCATCTGTTTGGGTATGATAAACTGAGGTGCGCAACTGTTCAACATTTAACAAGCGGCAGAGTTCTTTCACAATTTTTGACATAAAGGGAATTACTTGGTCTGTTAAAATCTCTTGAGGAATCTCCACCCTGGAAAACATACCCATGAGTTCTTTTGCTATGAGTTTAGCTGACGTGTGGTGCAACGGAATGGCCTCAGGATACCGGGTGGCATAATCTAGAACTACCAGGATGTGTTGGTGTCCCCTTGCTGACTTCTTGACAGGACCGATCAGATCCATTGCCACTCTCTCGAAAGGTACCGCTGTTATTGGTAGAGGCACCAAAGGACTCCAAAAGTGTGGCTGGGGACTGGTTACATGGCACACTGGACAGGAATTACAATACCATTTAACTTCTTCATGGACCCCTAGAGAATAAAACCGCTGCAAAATTCAGTCTAGGGTTTCTTTTGGCCCAAATACCCCCCGAGTATATGCCATGTGCTAGGTCCCTTACCAGTCTATGATATGCTTGAGGTACCAGTTATTGCTCTACCATTTCCCTACGTATTTTCTCGACTCGATACAACAAGTCTCGGTTCAGTTCAAAGCGTGGCAATACTGTGGCTGCCCCAGGTTTTTGGGGTTCCCTGTTAATAAACAATAAATTTCCCCAGGCTCGAGCCAAAGTAGGGTCTCGGAGTTGCGCCGTACCAAAATTGTCGTCCAATACATTTAAGTCTGACAATTGAGGTCCCAGCAGCAAGTCTTCCACATCCCTGGCAAACACTTCTATGGGAGAATTTTTCCCCTCCTTCACCGAAAGGGAGGTTACTCCTACCACCAGCACTTCTTCCTCTGGGCCACCAGGTTCATGTTCATACCCCACTTCTGGAGAATGTAACCTGGCTACCACCAGTGTCGGCAGTTGTTGACTGGGTGGGACAACTGTTGGCCAAAGTACAGAAAAAAAGGAAAGTCTCTTCCAAGTATCAATTCATAATGTAAATTAATCACAACCCCCACCTCCTGGAACCGCCTCCCCGCTGGCGTGTTTATCACCACTAGTGCGGTAGGATAGTCTTTTAAGTCCCCATATATACACAACACCCCAATTTTCCGATCAGTGTACTCGCTGGTTTGTACCGGGCTGGCTTGTACCAGAGTCATGAGACTCCCTGAGTCCAGTAGTGCCACAGCCAGGGTGACCTCCCCATCAACCTTACACAAATGTCCCATATTGGGTCCGTCTGGGCTGCCAAGTGCGCAAATCAGTTCGGCATAAGGGGATTGGCGATACCCAAAGATTGTATCCATGGGCTTAGCCAGGTGGGGGCAATCAGCTCTCATATGGCCTGGCTCCTGGCACTGCCAGCAGACTTTGGGGCCCCTTTCTCTCACAGACAAGTCTTGAGTGGCCTTTCTGGGCTCTGATTGCCGAGCCAGGGGTGGAGACTTAGGGAACCTTCCTGTCACCTTGAGGGGAGTCAATCCCTGGAGCTCTTTTGTAGCCCAATATCAGGTCCATTATCTGGAGCGCATTAGTAGGGGATGCCTGGCCGACCCATGATTAGAGGGAGTGGGGCAAAGCCCTCCAAAATTTATCAGTCACCATGCAGTCCAGCATGGCCATGGGAGACAGTACCTCAGGCTGCAACCACTTTTGGAATAAGTGCAACAGGTCATAATACTGGGACCAAGCCAGCTTGGAGGGGTTAAACTCCCACTGTTCTAACACATTTACCCCAAGATGTGCCAGTATCTCACCCATGATGATCGTGAAGTCATCCCTCTGCTCAGGGGTAGGACTTGATAGACTTTCATAGGTCCTGGGGCCAGAAACGGAGCAATGACTTCTGTCCATTGTTCCGGGGGTAGTCTCTCCCTCTTAGTCACTCCCTCGAACATCTCCAGGTATGTGTTGATGTCATCAGATTTCACCATTTTGGGGTTCGCTGTACGAACCAATTTCTGGACATCATAAATTCCCCGCGAAGTTCCTGTTGTCTGCGATGCCATGTAGTGCTGTATCAACAGCTGGTTGGTTTCCTGATGCTGTTGATTAAATATCTGCGGCTGCTGCGTAGCCTGCTGCTGCTGTCGCATGGCCTCCACAAGCATTTTTATCATGGCCTTCATTTCTGCAGAGTTCCCTGACTGGGTCTGCGCCACTCCTTTCAACCAGGACATAAGCTGGAGTCCAGAGTAAAAATAAGTAAAAACAGCCTGGTCTCACTGTGTATGCCCGCATTCTCCACCATTATGTAAGGATTTGCTCTCGTAGGTAGTGGCAGGGCGGCAGTTATGAAGCAACACACAGGTTTAGAGTCCAAGCTTCAGTGGTTTATTAACACTGTAAACAGTAGGCAGCAGAAAGAAAGAAAAAAACACAAACATACTCTAGCTTGGAGAAGCACTGGTCTCAGACTCACCCTTGCAAGGGACACGTGTAACTAAGTGGCTGCCTGGTCAGCGGCGTCCGCCAGGTGCCATTCCCAGCATTGCTATGAGTCTTGACACAAAACTTTGCAACATGTGTAATCCAACAAAAACCAAATCAGGCTAACTCCAGCCTAGCTCCTCACACCCTGCACATAGACCATGTGCCAAGCAAAAACTCCATTACATAACCCATAACCACACCCACAGGTGAGGTACATATCACAAGGGCTGATCACGTGATCATGACATCACTGCAGGTCCTCAACCTTAGGGAAAATCCAAGCCAAATTTTATCCTGCTGGGAGAATTATACAGTGCCTTGCGAAAGTATTCGGTTCCCTGGAACTTTTCAACCTTTTCCCACATATCATGCTTCAAACATAAATATTACAAAAGTAAATTTTCAGTGAAGAATCAGCAACAAGTGGAACACAATTGTGAAGTTGAACGAAGTTTATTGGTTATTTTAAATTTTTGGGGAAATTCAAAAACTGAAAAGTGGGGGCGTGCAATATTATTCGGCCCCTTTACTTTCAGTGCAGCAAACTCACTCCAGAAGTTCATTGTGGATCTCTGAATGATCCAATGTTGTCCGAAATGCCTAATGATGATAAATATAATTCACCTGTGTGTAATCAAGTCTCCGTGTAAATGCACCTGCTCTGATATAGTCTCAGGGTTCTGTTTGAAGCCCAGAGAGCATCATGAAGACTAAGGAACACAACAGCCAGGTCCGTGATACTGTTGTGGAGAAGTTTAAAGCCGGATTTGGATACAAAATTATTTCCAAAACTTTAAACATCCCAAGGAGCATTGTGCAAGCAATCATATTGAAATGGAATGAGTATCATACCACTGCAAATCTACCAAGACCCTCTAAACTTTCATCTCAAACAAGGAGACGACTGATCAGAGATGCAGACAAGAGGCCCATGATCACTCTGGATGAACTGCAGAAATTTACAGCTGAGGTGGGTCAGTCTGTCCAGCGGACAACAATCAGTCGTACACTGCACAAATGTGGCCTTTATGGAAGAGTGGCAAGAAGAAAGCTATTTCTCAAAGATATCCATAAAAAGTGTAATTTAAAGTTTTCAACAAGCCACCTGGGAGACACACCAAACATGTGGAAGAATGCTCTGGTCAGATGAAACCAAAATTGAACTTTTTGGCAACAATGCCAAATGATATGTTTGGCGTAAAGGCAACACAGCTCATCACCCTGAACACACCATCCCCACTGTCAAACATGGTGGTGGCAGCATCATGGTTTGGACCTGCTTTTCTTCAGAAGGGACAGGGAAGATGGTTAAAATTGATGGGACGATGGATCGAGCCAAATACAGGATCATTCTTGAAGAAAACCTGTTGGAGTCTGCAAAAGACCTGAGACTGGGACGAAGATCTGTATTCCAACAAGACAATGATCCCAAACATAAAGCAAAATCTATAATGGAATGGTTCAAAAATAAACGTATCCAGGTGTTGGAATGGCCAAGTCAAAGTCCAGACCTCAATCCAATCGAGAATCTGTGGAAAGAGCTGAAAACTGCTGTTCACAAACGATCTCCATCAACCTCACTGTGCTCAAGCTGTTTTCCAAGGAAGAATGGGCAAGAATTTCAGTCTCTCGATGTATAGAGACATACCCCAAGCGACTTGCAGCTGTAATCGCAGCAAATTGTGGCGCAACAAAGTATTAAGTTAAAGGTGCCGAATAATATTGCATGCCTAACTTTTCAGTTTTTGAATTTCCACAAAAATTGAAAATAAGCAAATAATTTGGTTCAACTTCACAATTGTGTTCCACTTGTTGTTCATTCTTCACCAAAAATTTACATTTGGTATCTTTATGTTTGAAGCATGATGTGTGGGAAAAGGTTGAAAAGTTCCAGGAAGCCGAATACTTTCACAAGTCACTGTTATCTTCCTTCCAGCACTACTCCTTTCACTGCACCACAGCTCGCTTCCACCATTTGCACCTTTCAAGTCATTGACCTGCATGAATACAGAGGTATTTGTCCTTTGCAGTTAACAGGTTGATATGCGATGTGTCTACGCTGTGGAATTCCACTCTGCACATTTCAGACTGTGGCAGCAGCAATGAGCCCTGATGCAGTATGTCATGTCATATGGCCAGGCCAATGCAGTACGGATGTGGCACATATCATATTTACGTAGTCGGCATAGATTACCGTATTTTTATGACCATAAGACGCACTTTTTTTCCTCCAAATTTGGGAGGAAAATGTGGGTGCGTCTTGTGGTAGGGATGTAGCATGTGGGGAGGGCGGCAGCAGTGAGTGGGATCGCACTGTTATCCCACTTCAGGATGTCCCCGCTGCCTGGAATCAGTGCTGGGGAAACCATGTGGTCCCGATGATTAAGTGCAGTGAATATTCATTAGCTACTCCCCGCCCACTTATCTGCTGAGCGGTGAGCCGGGAGCAGCAAATGAATACTGCACTTAAGCAGGGACACACATGGCTTCCCCTGTGCTGATTCCTGGAGCAGCTGGGGAGATCCGTGTGTCCGGGGGAGGAGGAGGCAGCAGCAGCAGGGGCCAGGGGAGAGGAGATCGCTGCATACCTGCCTGGGCTGGACGCTGAGAGCTATGCACAAACAGGACCTGTGTGATGTCAGGAGTGGGCTGGCTGGAGCATCACATGGCAGCACAGAGCCCTCTCTCTTCTTGACATCATCACAGGTCCTTCAGGCTCTCCACTAGAATCTGCTGGCTTCCTCTTATAACCTGTGCTGTGGAGAGGCAACAAGAGGGAGGGCTCTGTGTGCAGTCATGGGATGCTTTTTACCTCACCACAGTGTGGCTGGCTGCCACAATGAAGAGGTTAGTCTTTACAAAACACAATAAAGCACTCTGCCACTCCTTTAGTGAACTATAACTCCCAGGATGTCATAGGATCTGCAGGACATGCT